>NW_015166250.1:0-1778 GCF_001447785.1 Gekko japonicus | reverse complement strand
AAATCAAGATGCACCAACAAATCGGAGTAAAATCTTGAGCTAGAATTACCCATTCAGAACTGGAATGGCCAAAATTGATGGAGCTCAAATATTTGCAAATACTTGACTTATAAGAAGGATCAGGGGTCATTTCGTAGAAAAAGAGGCGCAGGAGCTCATTAGCATAACTCATTAGCATAACTTATTTGCATAGGCCACACCCCCTGACATCACCAGAAGTGTGTCAGAAGGCAACACCCACCACTCAGGCTCCACTGGACTGTTTTGGATTGCTAGCTATGAAGGGAGGGAGGGGGAACATGCAGATCTGTCCTCGCAGAGGAGGGAGAGCTTGTACCTGAATAAAACTTGGTCTTAAAGGTGCCACTGGACTATTTTGGACCGGGGGGCTGTGGGGGGGGGCTCTGCAACTTACCTGGCTGCTTCTTGCTCTGACTGAGGGCTGCTGGGAGCAGGGGGTGGGACTTGTTGCATGTGCCTGCCCCTTGGGCTCTTTACTGCAGGAGCTCCGCTCCTGTGCGCTCCCACAGGAAATGACCCCTGAGAAGGATGAGGAAGACCACATCTTCAGGTGAGACATGGTGGGGCTGCTGCAGTCGACTTGCAGAAACTCCGGTCTCATGGACATGGTGAGGGTATCGGTTGCAGATATCTGGGGCTGCCATCTCCCGATTGGGACCTACCTGGATGTTTGGGGGGTGGAGCCTGGGGAGGGCAGGATTCAGGGAGGGGAGGGACCTCAGCACAAAGCAGCCATTTTCTCCAGGGGAACAAGTCTCTGTACTGTGGAGATCAACTGTAATTCTAGGAGGTCTCCTGGCCCCACCAGGAGGTTGGCAACCAATGCTCCCTGCAAGCTGTGGAGTCTTGTGAGCAAAAAATCGACTTTGTGAGCTGCTGGCATGAGCGAGCAATTTGGCTCCTGAATAAATTAGTTTGGCTCTGGAGCCCTCCTTCCTGAGCTAAGACAAAAATGTGCGAGCCATAGGCTCAAAAACTGTGAGCTAGCGCACACCAACTCAGCTTAGAGGGAACACTGTTGGCAACCCTCCAAATACTCCAACAAACAGCAAACATACTCTGCACGTGATCTGAGATGCTCTTCTTGAATGCTTCCCTCCTCGGTCCCAAAGGCTGAGGCTGCACACTGAAAAGAGGCACCCGGAGGTGAGACGTTGAATCTGGCAATCCGGTTCGCCACTTCACGAAAACCTTATTGGCGTGGAACCAAACTTCCCGCTCAGAGTCATGGTTAAGAGCAGCAGACTCTGATCTGGATTTCCAAGAGGTTCACTCATTCTCCTAAACCACGTTCCTGTATGTTTCCCAAAAGAGACACAGGGCAGCCCCGTTTTGAGCCCTGGAAATAATGCTAGAGCGGGTGTAGCGTAGTAGCCAAGAGCGCCACATCCACACTGGGGAAGACATGGGTTCAAATCCCTGTTCAGATCCCTGAGAGCCAGTTTGGTGTAGTGGTTAGGAGCACGGACTCTAATCTGGGAGAACTGGATTTGATTACCCACTCCTTCACATGCAGTTGCTGGTGTGACCATGGGTAAGTCACAAGTTCTTTTGGAGCTGTTCTCTCAAGGGCAGTTCTCGAGAGAGCTCTCTCAGCACCAACTACCTCCCAGGGTGTCTGTTGTGGGGAGGGGAAGGGAAAGGAGTTTGTAGGCTGCTCTGAGACTCTGAGTGAAGGGCATAGGTATAAATCCAACTCTCTTTCTTTCTTCCTACCTGGCCTCCAATTTAAGGGGCTTTTCTGCTGGAGGGAAGAT
>NW_015166249.1:1327-1867 GCF_001447785.1 Gekko japonicus | reverse complement strand
ATCTACTCCACCAGGTGGGGTTTACCTTTTGGAGATCTGCTGAAATTAAATCTGGGCCTGGGGCTTTACCTGAATGCATTTGCATGATTAAAAGACTCACAGTCTCAGATGAAACTGGAGGCCAGAAGTTGGTTTGAGGCGGTTCAATCTGATCCCCTTGGAACTCAAAGACAGGGGTCACAGCAAAAATAGAGGTGAAATATCTTTCCCAAATTCCAGGGGCAATTTTTTATATTTTACTAGGAACTTAAATTCTCTTTTTAATGCTATAAGATCGATTAGATGAACCTGGGAGTTTGTACGTTTAAATACACGGTGTTTTGACCTAATTCTTCTAATATGATCTCTGCACTCTTTATCAAACCAGGTATTTTTCCTGTCAGCCCTATTATCAGTAGCCAATTTAGAACAAATTGGCATAGAAAGGTCTAAAATATTGGTTAATAATTCTATCTTCCTTGAAATATGATCATGTTTCAGGAGTTCCTCAGTTAGAAGTTTAGAATTATTAGAGTGCATAATGTTCATTGCAGCAGGATT
>NW_015166249.1:0-1272 GCF_001447785.1 Gekko japonicus | reverse complement strand
AGCAGGAATTTGGAGACCATCTTATTGGTCTCAAAGAGTTTCCTCCTTGTTGCAAGTCAAATGCAAGCCTAGATGGTAACAGACAATCAGGAGTGATTGAAATAGTTAGCTGAAGGGGCAAATGATCGCCTCCCATATAATCAGCCACCTTGAAGTTACAAATTCTAGGCAGCAAGTTTGTTGATACCAACATATAATCAATTACGCTAACGCCCTTTGTGTGTTACGCAGGTAAAATCACCTATGGGTTCTAGATTCTTAAGTCCATTTAAAATCACAAGACCATAGCACATCATGAGGCTGAAAAGCTGTTTACCCGCCCAGTTAACCTTACAGTCCCTAGCAATGTTCCCTTTAAGCTGTGGAGTCTTGTGAGCAAAAAATCTACTTTGTGAGCTGCTGGCATTAAAGTTGTGAGCAAGTGATTTGGCTGCTGCATCAATTAGTTTGCTCTGGAGCCATCCTTCCTGAGCTAAGACAAAAATGTGTGAGCCGGAGGCTAAAAAACTGTGAGCTAGCTCACACTAACTCAGCTTAGAGGGAACAGTGGTCCCTAGATATCCTTTGATATAAATAAGGATAGGAAAAGTCAACCAGAGATCTTTCTTCCTCAGTTGCTATTAGGGCATCATCATTTTGGCCCATTCGAGCATTGAAATCTCCCGCAAGCAATACTGAAGCACTAGGATATTGTTGCATGACCATATCAAGGAGTTCTCTCAGATTCTTCCAGAGAGATTCAATTTCTCTCTGAACAGATAAAGGGGGAAAGTAAATTGTAATGATTATCAAAGAAAAAGTTGAAAATTGCAACCATGATGCCAATATGTACTGGTTAGCAGCTATCTGGGACAAGCTATGACAATTAAGCGTTGAGGAAATTAAACAGGTTAATCCGGCCTTTGGACGACCTTTGTGTAGGCTAGGTTGAGCATTCACTTCAAAAACAACAAAACCAGGTAGACAAATGCTCTCTTTGACCCATGTTTCCTAAACCATAATGATATGGAAATTTGATATATAGGTTTTAACAGCAGGATCTTTCATTCTACAACTCCATCCTGTGATATTCCACAATAGTATTTTAATATGAGCATTTGATGGTTGTCAATTCAAGGTAGCCTCAAGCAGAGGTTTCTTTGAGAGTAGAGCTTCAGATTTCTTCTCCGCGCCTCCATTCACTATAATTACTGGCTCTAAGGGAATATGCTTATTGGTTTGTGGCAGGACATTTGAGTTTCGCTTCAGAGGAAGCGATATTAATATCACATG
>NW_015166248.1:0-1864 GCF_001447785.1 Gekko japonicus | reverse complement strand
CAACTGGCTTTTGAGCAAGGGAAACCTACTTCTGGCAACTTGCTCTTTGTCAAAAACATACGCAAAACCCACAGTTATAGGCAAAGCAATTAACACCCCACACCGCATGCACACGTCATCATCCAGCCCCTGGGTCACTATGGCAACTCTGACAGATATACGGTGCCTTTTCTAGTCTAGCATGGCAGAAGAGTCTCCAAGGTCAGCTCTCATGGGAACTGGCGATGGGGCACAGCTTAAAGAAATGGTTATGGCGCCTAGAAGCATTCGCTCTCAAGACCCCATGCACTCCCCTCGGGGATCCCCTCCCCCCAATATTATGGCAAGCAGTGAAGTGAATTACAAAGAAACAACGAAACTAAGCTTGACACCACCATCTCCAGGATCAAGTATCAGGTGATTTAAGGACCTCCACCCGAGACCCTGGACAGCTGCTGCCAGTCAGAATAGGCTATACTGACTTGGACAGACCAATGGTTTGATTCGGTATAAGACAGCTTCATCCACCATATCTCAAAAGATGGAGGGATACCCAAAGGAGGACCTCTAAAGAGGATCTTGGTATCTGGCTTGGCTGATCTGGGGGAAGACAGTCCCTGAGATAACCTAGTCCAAGACTGCTTGGTAGGGATGTGTACCAAAGTGGTCAATTGATTGTTGACTAATGTAGCTGTTATCAAACAGGAGAAACACATTCCTGGTGGCTTGCTCCTAATGCCAGGTGCACTTTCCACACACTCCTCAAAGCTGGCCTCATGTGGCCTTTTCCAGTACTCTGCTGCAGACACCACTATGGCTTGCATAGATGACCATGTCCAGGGGCTTTTGACTACGCCCTTTCTGCACTCTCCTTTTAGTCCATGTTCACTGCGGTGTCCTGCAAGCAATTCAGCACTAAAATCGAGTTCAACCTTCTTCTTAATCCAGGTTTCCCCCCATTCTGCACTAAAATTGAGTTCAACTTTCTTTTTATTCCGGGTTTCCCCCCCCCCATTCTGCATTACATCACCTCCCTTCAGTGGCCAGCTCGGTTTCAGCCTGCTGTTGCCCCCGGTTATCTGGAAGCTCTTTTTCCATGGACTTAAATTGCCTCGACTCAAACACTGAGAAAATCCGGAGTGGCAGGCAAATGCGGAAAGGACTGAAGGAAGGGCACCACCATCTGAAAGTCTCCCCCCACAATAGGTGCATAGTGCCACCCAAAGCCCACCTCTTTCATGAAATCTTTCCCATCTGGTTCCTCCTGCTTAGCTGGAACCAGGGCTCTTTTTGTAGAAAAAGCCCAGCAGGAACTCATTAGCATAGCAGGCCACACCCAACACCAGAAACTCATTAGCATATTAGGCCACACCCCTGCCAACACAGCTCATTAGCACATTAGGCCACACCCCCATGTTACCAGAAGTGTGGTCATCCAGCCACACCCACCTTTTGCTTGTTATTCTGTTTACCTTGTTTGTTGTCAAAACCCAAGGCCTTTTTTTGTAGCAGGAACTCCTTTGCATGTTAGGCCACACACCCCTAATGTAGCCAATCCGAATGAGTTTCTGCTGTTGGGTTTGTGGCCTATTATGCTAATGAGTTCCTGCTGGGCGTGGCCAAGTTGGGCGCCAGCCGGAACTCCATTCCTGTGCGTTCCTGCCCCAAAATAGCCCTGGCTGGAACCAAGCTAAAGATGTTCAGGGGAATAAGCCTTCGAGAGTGAAAGGGACTCTTGGTAAAGGCAGCTTTGGACTCTCAAAAGCTCATACTGCCAAAATCTTGTTGGTCTCTAAGGTGCTATTGGACTTCAACCTAACTGTTCTCCTGAAGACCAACACGGTTACCCTCTAAAACATGCTATCTCTCCTTATATATAATTGAA
>NW_015166247.1:798-1877 GCF_001447785.1 Gekko japonicus | reverse complement strand
ATTTATCCCCCCTTACCGAAAGTTCAGCCTTTGCACGGATCAAACAAAGGCTCCTTGACATTGAAGTGCAGGATCTTAGGAGCCTTGCTTAAGGTAGATGTTCACCCTTGGGCTTGGGGATTTTACCCTATGGGTATATGGCAGAGTATTTAACCTGTTCAATAGCCCCGCTCTATCGCAGAGCTTATTCATTAGCCCGTTTCAATGTGTTACCCCCTGTGGTTCTCTACTGGAGATTTCATAAGATACCATACGCTAACAGGCTAGGCACGTGTAATTGGCGGGACACAGAGAGTCTTGAACATATCTTTTTGCACTGTACTCATTATCTTGCTAGACGTTCCACACTTATTGATCCCTTGTTGAGAGAGCAAGCCGGGAAATCTGATGAAGGCAAAAAAATGTTTTTTATTATCTACTCGGAACCAAATTGTGATTGAAACTGTGGCCAGATTTGTGTACCTTGCAGCTGGGAGGCGAGCAATGTCTCAGCAGACAGGGCCTTGACTGTTCAGACGGTTTCCGCCCTGTTATAATTCGGTTGTTATGCCAATAAAGGTTGTTTGTTTAAATTGACCACTAGAGGGACAAAACCCATGCAGAACAGACCACCCCCACCCCCAGAGGAAACCGGAATTTACAAGCAAGGAACGTGAGAATGGGGCAAATCCCAGTGTTTGAAATAGGGAAACTGTGGGATGTGGTTAGGTACCACACGAGTGGCGCTAGCCTCAAGAGAGTTGTGCTCTGTTAATTGAGTAAGAGGTTGGGTTCAGCTGATTGTTTCCAGAAGAAGAAGAGATTGGATTTATACCCCGCCCTTCACTGCCCAAAGGTGTCTCAGAGCGGCTTACGAACCCCTTTCCCTTCCCCTCCCCACAACAGACACCCTGTGAGGTAAAAGAAGAAGAAGAAGAGATTGGATTTATACCCCGCCCTTCACTATCCAAAGGTGTCTCAGAGCGGCTTACAGACTCCTCTCCCTTCCCCTCCCCACAACAGACACCCTGTGAGGCAGGTGGGGCTGAGAGAGCTCTTGACAGAAACCGGTCTTTTTTCAAGAACAGCTCTTATCAGAA
>NW_015166247.1:0-723 GCF_001447785.1 Gekko japonicus | reverse complement strand
CGCTCTTTTTTCAAGAACAGCTCTTATCAGAACTACGGCTTGCCCAAGGTCATCCAGCCAGCTGCAAGTGGAGGAGTGGGGAATCAAACCCGGTTCTCCCAGACTAGAGTCCGCGCACTGAACCACTACACCAAACTGGCTTCCACAAATGGATACTCTCCCATTAGCGGAATGGAACTTCCCTGTCTCTCTTCTTCCCCGTAGTGGTCTGATTTCCCCAAAATGTTGCTCCCACACACACCAGGGCCCCCACAACAAACCAGGAATGGCATGAGGGGCAAATTCAAAGTCTCCAACGGGAAGGAGGAAGCTTCCAAAACTGCACCCCTTCCATTAATCATTGGTGGAATCCAACCCAACTTCATCTTTCTATCTTACCCTGTATTAGGGATCATCAGTGTTGTTTGGGACCCCGTTAAATGAAAGCAGCAAACACGTTGCAGGCAGTGTCCCCTCCAAGCTGAGTTAGTGTGAGACCGATAGCCTACTAGGACTCTGGAAGTAACCAATCAAGTAGTAATGTTATATAAATAGCCTATCATTGGAAGTGGGGGTGTGTTTGGGTGTGGCGACTGCATGCTATTTAACAGAGCTGAGGCTCTGGGGTCTTGTCTTGCTCTTGCTGAAATCACAAATAAAGCTGAGCTGATCACTAGACTTGAGCCTGCTCATCCATGGACAGCACGTATATCAGGTTCACAGGAAAGAAGGCTGCATGGTATA
>NW_015166246.1:1024-1899 GCF_001447785.1 Gekko japonicus | reverse complement strand
ATTTCCAAGAGCTACTTCAAATGCGGAAATGCATGACATGTTAGAACTTCCATTAAAAAACACTTCTAACCACCAGATATAGATGCAAACAACAACATTTGCGGCATATATTATACACACTAACCATGAGTCAGCCATTTTGCGAGTTTGTGGTGGCTCTTAAAAGAGCCTTTTGGGTTTTTTTTAGTTCGTGGTTCTTCCGGTAGCTTTAAGCCCTCTCCCCACGGATGCGGCGGGCCAGCTGGATGTCCTTGGGCATGATGGTGACGCGCTTGGCGTGGATGGCGCACAGGTTGGTGTCCTCGAAGAGCCCCACCAGGTAAGCCTCGCTGGCCTCCTGCAGGGCCATCACGGCCGAGCTCTGGAAGCGCAAGTCCGTCTTGAAGTCCTGCGCGATCTCCCGCACCAGGCGTTGGAAGGGCAGCTTGCGGATAAGGAGCTCGGTGGATTTCTGGTAGCGGCGGATCTCCCGGAGAGCCACGGTGCCGGGCCGGTAGCGGTGAGGCTTCTTCACGCCGCGGGTCGCCGGCGCGCTTTTCCGAGCAGCCTTGGTGGCCAGCTGCTTGCGAGGCGCCTTCCCGCCGGTGGACTTGCGAGCGGTCTGCTTGGTACGAGCCATACTTCAGGGAAGAAAAAGCAGACGAACCGTTCTCCAAATGCACAACGGCTAACAATATTCGAAAGCCCGCCGGAATGGTATTTATCGTCTTTTCCCTCGGTTTTCATTGGCTGCCGGCAACAACCAATCGATTGCCGGATTTAAATTTTCCGCGCCGCGCGGTGATTGGGCAGGGTTTTCCACATCCGGTTAGCCGAAACACTTTCATCCCAACACTGCAAGCTTTGTGTATCAGAAGGCGTAGGGATATGCAATA
>NW_015166246.1:0-502 GCF_001447785.1 Gekko japonicus | reverse complement strand
AAGAAAAAGCTGTTTTTACTTATTTCGCTTTGGTTTTGAAGGCGTTGCAGGTGTTTACACCATTTTGATATACCTTTGGCGTTTTCAAATGGGTAAAGACTACAAAGTCGCAAGCTTCCCTGCTCTGCACTTCCCACTCCCGAACGACCTGAAGTCGAGTCCAGATCCAGAAGTGTAAGCTTTCGTGTGCAAAAAAACAAGGTTACCAACGTGGATTTTGCAAGAATCCATTCTGTGTCCCAGTGCGAGATCCAGGCCATAAATAGAAATGTGTATATTATGGATTTAGTAATTCTTTTTAATATAAACTGGAGCGAGCTTTTTTAAGACGCTAGGGGGGGCGCGGCTCTGAAAAGAGCCTCTGTTGGGGGAGGCCCTAGTCCTGGCCCGTATCACCAATTTGCATCATAATCCAGTTTGCCGTTCTGAGAAAGACGAACTAAATAAAAGTCCAGTGGCGCCTTTAAGACAAGCAACGTTTAATTTTGGGTGTAAACTTTCC
>NW_015166245.1:1387-1911 GCF_001447785.1 Gekko japonicus | reverse complement strand
TCCCTATGATGTCATTGGGTCCCAGTTGTCTACGCCCCTGTATACAAGTATGATCTATAATTCTATTTCATTGTCTGAGGAAGCATGTATACACGGGGAAGCTCACACCTTGCATAAAACTTTGTTTGTCTTAAAGGTGTTCTACTCCCACAGACCAAGACGGTTGCTCAACTCGATCGTTCTTTTCCAGGTCCCGCTCAGGCTGCCGGCGAGAGGTCTGCCCAGCGACTACTGACCTATTCGGAGCACCTCTTTCCGATTGGAGCGAAATTCCCCTCTAGGGCAATTCCCGGCTCTCGCCCTGCGTTCCTCCTCCCCACCCAACTCTGGCCAAAGCGCGTTGGAAGTTGCACGCCCGAGAAGTGCAGAAGTGGTGCGAGCTTCCTTCCTGCTGGAGTTGGGGTGCGCCGGTGAGTCCATCCAGGGGCCCAGAGAGCTCTCATGTGTTGAAGCGGGGTGGGGGGTTGCCCTGGGAGAGGTGCTATATATATATATATAGAGAGAGAGAGAGAGAGAGAGAGAGA
>NW_015166245.1:0-526 GCF_001447785.1 Gekko japonicus | reverse complement strand
CAAGGCGGCCACCCTCCCCAGCCAGCCCGGCCGCCCCGGGCCTGCCTGCCTGCTTGCTTGGTTCGCACTTCTTTGCTGGCGGTTGGGGGAGGGAGGGGGGAGGCGGAGGCCAGGGGCGGGGCTCATCCGTGGGGGGGGAAGGTATCACCCCAAATGCCCCACCAGTGGCTGCGGCCCTGTCCAGCCCCCTCACCCCCTTGGTCGCCCTCCTCTGTTCTTTTTCTGCTCAGTGCTCCCTCTAAGCTGTGGAGTCCTGTGCGCAAAAATTCTACTTGGTGAGCTCCTGGCATGAAAGTTCTGAGCGAGCGATTTGGCTGCTGCATCAATTAGTTTGCTCTGGAGTCACCCCTCCCTGAGCGAAGGCAAAAATGTGTGAGCCGGAGGCTAAAAAACGGTGAGCTGGCTCACACTCAGCTTGGGGGGAGCACTGCTGCAGCGCCCTTTCCAGCTCAAAGCAAATCAATGCCAAACCACCTGCCCTCATGGATCACCATGACTGGGTTGCGACTCAAGGGCACGTTTTTGT
>NW_015166244.1:1296-1924 GCF_001447785.1 Gekko japonicus | reverse complement strand
AATACCTCTCAGCCAAATTTCAAACAATGTCCTTCAGTCCAAATACATTTCCGGGCTCTTGGTGTGAGAGTGTGTGCTCTGAATGTCTTCAGGTAAATTAGAGTGTTGGTCCAGCGACTATTTTTTCCCCACAAGCTGAAGAGGAGCGGAATCTATGGAGGGTACAGAGAGGTTGAGGTGCAGGGGGCCCCAATGTGGGGTCCATGGGCCCCCTGATACCTTTCCTGGGGCCTCTTTTTTTTGTAAACAAATTTTTATTCAGGATATAATCAATCCCAACCAACATTAGTTATACATTTATACCCGTTACATCCTACCCCCCTCCCTTTCCCCCCCTACATGGCTTCCCACAGTGCTACAACCTCCTGCACATTTCTTAACCTTTCTCCTCCATCCGCTTCTTCATTACAAATTCACTAGGTAACTATCAGTCAACTATTACAGTTATATCTCTATCCTTTCATGTTATCGAAGTTCATTATTCAATAGTTACTAAAGCAAAATAAGTTGTCTCTTACATCCCAATATTTTTCCAAGTAGTCTTTTAAATCTTTCCAGTCTTTATAGAAGTCCTCTGCTTCCATATTGTTAAGCTTCCGCATCATCTTGTCCATTTCAACCGAAAACA
>NW_015166244.1:0-1008 GCF_001447785.1 Gekko japonicus | reverse complement strand
GTGGCTCAAGTGGTTAAGACGCTGAACTGCAGGCTGTGGAAGGTCGGTAGTTCAGCAGTTCGAGACCCGAGTGTGCATGACGGAGTGAGCTCCCGTCTCTAGTTCCAGCTCCTGCCAACCTAGCAGTTCGAAAGCAAGAAATTGCAAGTAGATAAATAGGGACCACTTCGGTGGGAAGGGAACAGCATTCCGTGCGCCATGGTGTTTAGTCATGCCGGCCACATGACCACGGAAACATCTTCGGACAGCGAAGATGTCTTCGGCTTTGAAACAGAGATGAGCACCGCAACCCTAGTCGGATTCAACTGGCTTTTGAGCAAGGGAACCTTTACCTTTTACAGGGTTCAGTGGGTCTTTTGCTCAGCAGGGCTTCTGGTTGGCCGTTGGAGATCTGATTGGCTGTGCAGATTTTTTAAAAAAATTGCTTTGGCAGCAGGTGCCACCACAGCACAGGGATCTTCACCGTGTGCCTGAAGGTAACAGCCATTTTGTTACTGATTCCACCTCACGTTGCAGCCATTTTGGGGCTGCACCCACCATGCCGGGTCAGGCTCCCACAGCCTAAAAAAGGCTGGGGACTCCTGGCGTAGTGGAAGGAACACCGTTCCCAAGTTGTGCTTCTCAAACTCTAATATAATTTTTTTAAAGTCACCCTTTTGCTCGAAGCAAACGGTTCATTTTTTTTAAATGAAGTTTAAAGGCAAGCAACTGACTTCCCCCTATGAAAGCCGCATAGGCTTGTCAAGTCCCCCCGGGGGGCAGGGAAACCCCCGCCCCAGAGGCCCGTTCCCCACCGCGGGGATCGGGCCCCGGAGGGAACCCCACCCCCAAAGTACGGGACGTACCCGGTGTCAGCACGTCACCCGGAACTGACGCAGCCACGCCGGGGGCGGGGCCACGGTCATCCCCGCTGTGGCTCAAGGTACAACTTGGCAACCCTAAAGCCGTGTAAGACAGCAGCTGTGTCGTTTGAATAGTGAGCCCTGCTTCAGGGTCTCGGGAACTTTC
>NW_015166243.1:0-1926 GCF_001447785.1 Gekko japonicus | reverse complement strand
CACTTTAGGAAAATGGATAATTAACTGTTGTTCGTTTTATGTATGTTTTATGTATGTATGTCATATATGTACTTATATATGCATTTTTATGTAAGTCACCCTGAGCCTGCCTTGGTGAGGAGGGCAGGGTATAAATTGAATAAATAAATGAATGAATGAATGAATGAATGAATGAATGAATAAATACATTCTTTGCATCTGTTTTCACTGTGGAAAACATGGTGTACAACTCACAAAACAGCCATTGCATCTGAAAGCCAGTAATAAGCAAACTTGCACATACACAGATACCTGTGAGCACATCAGACTTGCTCACAGTTTTGTGAGTGTCCCCGTCCAACATGCCAAAGAATTCCAAGGGATTTCCATGTGTCCCATGTGTTCCAGTTGTAAAAAATAGACTTGTGCACTGACACACAGAGGTGCCCATTCCATGCCTATCCCACTCCCCATAAATTCCACTCTCAGAAAACCATAAATTTATCTTATCTTTTTTTGGGGGGAGGGAGGGGGAGTAACATGTCTCAGGGTATTGCTCTTTAAAGAGAAGATGTGCCACACATTACCCAAGGAGGTTTGAGAATTAGCAGTCAGACTGGAAGGTGCTGTCTTGATTAGTAAATTGTCCTCAGCTCTACCTCTGATGTTGGTCAAGGACAAGGGGCCTTTGCAACAGAGGAAAGACTTGTGGGAAATGGATGACTAACCCTCTCATAGCCAATCATTTCTCCTTGGCAACTCAGCCTCCATAAATTCAGTTTTTATAGTCTCTCTTCCCCAGCTGGGTCTGAACCAGCACATAAACTGACTTGGGGAGGGGGGGGGGGCGTGACTTGAAAAACCAAGGAATCTGTGCTTGACAAATCAAGGAACCATCTATGCATAGGTATTAAGGCAGAAATGTCATGCAAATCTGCAGGTGTCCCATTGGTCTGACTAGGATGACAACATCTCCTTATTGGAAGGCGGCTGTTTCTATTAAATGTGATGGGTGTGAAGGTATTTGCATGCCAGGGCTGTCCCTCAGTCCTCAGGGAGGTTTTAAGAAAGAAGGAGAAGGTCACAGCTAGTTATATTCTTCCCTCATACATTCATACTCACACTTGACTCTCATCATGGCCTGGGCCCTGTTTCTTCTCACCATTCTCAGTTACTGGTCAGGTAAGGGTGCAAAGAATCCCTTTTACATTGCTTTAGAGCAAAGCTATTCCAATTTTATTTTTACTTTAAACATACAATGCTGTTGTATGTGAACTTATGCTTTTTGCATTTCCATAAAGGTGCCAGTTCACAGCCTGCTTTGACACAGCCTCCCTCACAGTCTGTTGCTCCTGGACAAACAGTTAAACTCTCCTGCACTGTCAGCAGTGACAAAAATGGCTTCTGCTGGATTCAACAGAGATCTGGACAGAGCCCCCACCTCATACAGTGTGCAGGTGGTAGCAGGGGAGATGGAGTCCCGGACCGGTTCACTGCCACTGCTTCTGGGAATGTTGGCTCTTTAACCATCACGAACACCCAGCCGGAAGATGAGGCTGATTATTACTGTTGCATGTGGTATAGCAGCGGTAGGATGTTCCACAGTGGTAAAACTTGATGAGGAACTGAGACAAAAAGCTTCTCTCTTTTTCCTCAGAGTGGGGAACCAAGCATAACTATCAAGTGGTCTGTGGCTGGAGTGGCTTTAATCACAGAATTACCTCATAGGGAGAGAAAGCCCTCCTGATCCAGATTCCTCCTCCTAGGCACCAACATCCTTCCAATAGCCACGTCCAAATACAGACCTGGCCACGCAGTCCACATTAGAGGGCATCAATGAGCTGAGTGTGAGGCCCCTCTAGAAAGGTAAAAGTGAGCAAAGAAGCTCTGGCAGGTTCCTGAGATGTATTATCCTCCTTTTCACTGCTTTTTACTTGTGAATATTGT
>NW_015166242.1:0-1939 GCF_001447785.1 Gekko japonicus | reverse complement strand
CGTTCAGGACATTGCCGTGAGCCACCGCATTGAATTTGCCACCGCCGCGAGCATCTTCGAGAAGCGCCGCTCACTGCACCGCTCCTGAGCTCCAAGCATCACGCCGCTGACCTCGAGAGCAGCACTGCACCGCTCCACTGTCTACGCCACTCGCTTCCACATGGAACCCGTAAGATGGCTGCCGCATCAGAGAGCCTCCCAGACATCTCCCAACCCTCGCAGTGGGAGACCTGGCTGAAAACTCTCGAGAGCCACTTCACCATCCACAATGTGGTGGATCTAGATATAAAAAAGGCGTACCTGCTGTGCCACTGCTTAAGGACTTAATAGCGCCCAAGCTGACCAAAGACAAGTTGTACAGCTCCTTGGTCAAGGCACTGACCGACCATCTGGCTCCCAAACCAACGAAGATTGAGGAGCGCATGGACTTTTTTGCGAAGGTCCAGGGCCCCAACGAGACCGCCACAGATTTCCTGGCAGCTCTGCGGCGGAGTGCGACCAGGTGCTCCTTCTCCAACCTAGCCGAAACTCCCTTCAACCACTTCCTCGTGGGACTCCGAGAGCCGAAGCTTCAGAGGAAGCTGGTAAGCCGGGACGACCTGGACCTGGAGAAGGCAATCCAGGAGGCCACTGCATATGAAAAGGCACACCAAGACCGTCGCGCCAAGGCGGTCCACCGCACGCAAGCGACAGCTGACTCCGATGCCTCAGACGAGGACGAAGTGCACCAGGTCCGTCGTCGGTCATCTCAGCCATCCACCAATGCGAGCAAGGCCTCTTCAACTGCCTCTACCCCATGCACCAGCTGTGGGGAGGGCCACGAGCGCCAGTCGTGCCGCTTCCGAAAAGCAGTCTGCCGGACCTGCAACAAATCGGGGCACATCTCTGGGGTTTGCCACTCCAAAGGACAATGCCAGAAGTCGTCCATGCACCAGACCATGCCAGAGCCGCCCAGCGACCTCCACTCCGTATCGGCCCACTTCCCGCATCACCAGGTCGGTAACTTACCCCTCGGTGGCCCCAACAACAGGCTGCCCCTGCAGAAGTTGCGGGGTTTCCGGTTACGGGACATAATAAGAATCCCGTTGCGGTGCTGGGCTTGGGCAAGTTTCGAGTACTGTTTCAAGACTTTAATGGCACCCTAGACCTGCTGGTGGTGGATAGGCCTCTCTCCATCCTGCTTGGACTCTCGTGGTTCAAGGCCCTGAGACTGTCTCTGAATGGAATCCATCAGGTCAGGTCACGGGATTTTGGCGCGGTGTGCACGGAATTTCCCTGTGTTTTTGATGGCACATTAGGGCGTTTCTCTGGGCCCCCCATCTCCCTGGATCTAGACCCGGCGGTATGGCCCATTTGCATCAAAGCCTGGATGCCGCCCCTAGCAATGAAGCCAAAAATCGAGGCTGAGCTGGATCGCTTAGTGGAACAAGGGGTCCTGGATCCAGTTGCTTCGGCACGGTGGGAGACCCCCATAGTCACCCTGGTGAAGCCCAACGGGGATGTGCGCATTTGTGCTGACTATAAATGCATGCTAAACAAGGCTCTGCAGGCACACACTTATCCGGTGCCGGTGGTGAGCCACGTGTTGGCATCTTTGGTGCAGCCCTCGGTTTTTGGCAAGTTGGACTTGGCACAGGCGTATCAAAAACTGCCGGTTGATGCCCCCAAACGATCACAACACACAGGGGGGTGTTCAAGGTTCACCGCCTCCAGTTCGGAGTCTTGGTGGCGCCAGGGATTTTTCAATCTTTTATGGATTCTCTACTGAAAGGCATCCCTGGGGTTCAGCAGTTTCTAGATTACGTGCTGATCGCCACGCTGGACGACACATCCTTCACGGACCATCTGCGGGCTGTTCTACAATGTTTCAACACAGTGGGGCTCAAAGTCAAACGGGAGAAATGTCTCTTGGGGTGCCACGCGTCGAGTTCCTGGGCTT
>NW_015166241.1:0-2060 GCF_001447785.1 Gekko japonicus | reverse complement strand
TATTTACAAACAAATAGAGGAAGGGCAGAGAGGGTTCAGATCTAATTCAACAGTCAATGAGGACTCAGGGACAATGGAGAAAGGCACAAAAGGAAACAAAAATGCTAGATACCTTCCCCAGCAATCTAAACAACTTGCACTTGTGATGTGCAGCAGGGACCACACTCTCTCCCCACTCCACCAGTGTGAATGGGTCAGAACAGCAAAGGAGTAAAACAGGCCGAACTAACTAAAACACACCACTGTACTTATCTTTGTAAAGATTGCTTGGAATGTGGCACTCAGAAGGAGGAGGAGAGGTGGAGATTGGATTTATACCCTGCCCTTCACTCAGTCTCAAAGTGGTTTACAAATTCCTTTCCCTTCCCTGTTCCACAACAGGTACCCTGTGCGGTAGGCAGGGCTGAGAGAGCTCTGACAGAAACTGCTCTTTCAAGAACAGCTCTTACAGGGCTATGGCTTGCCCAAGGTCATCAGCAGCTGTAAGTGGAGGAGTGAAGAATCCAACCCGGTTCTCCCAGATTAGAGTCTGCACACTTAACCACTACCCCAAACTGGCTCAGCCATCCCACTCAGCCATCTCACTGGCTTCATTTCTAGTGGGCAACTGGGGTTCACCCCCTCACCTGGTCAGGTGGACAGAGGATATAATTTCCTGGCCCAGGCAGAAGTGTAGAATAAACCATCCATGGACCATTCCGCTGAATGGATCAGGCATTGTGTGCAGTCAGAACTGTCACTTTGGGGTCGCTGTGTCAGTCTTCTTGTGTCACAGACAAACCATTTTTTTTTCTTGGTTACCGTGGAAATTGTGATTTTTGGGAAGGTGCAATTGGCCTGCCACCACAAACACAGGAAGAACTGTGGCTCAGTGTTTAAGCATATGATTAGCATTCCGGTCCCAGGTTCAATCCCTGTCACATCCAGTTCCAGTGTGGCCACCCACCTAATCTCAGGAGGCAGGGCACCGAGAGCAGAGCCTCCGAAGATGACCGTAGGGGTCAGGCACGTTCATGAGGGAGCAGGAGGTCCTTCTGCTACGTTGGTCCCATAGGGCTTGGAAGGTCAAGACCAGCACCATGGATTGTGCCTGGAAACACATTGCAAGCCAGTGCAGAGGGGCCAAGACTGAAGCAATATGGTCCCTGTGATCCCTCCAGGCAGCATCCTGGAGGCAGCATTTGGCACCAATTGCAGTTACTAAAACTCCTCAAGGACAGGCCTACATAGGAGGCATTGCAGTAATCTGGTCTTGATGTACTGCAGCCACGCACTGCAGGGGTCAGGCCTATGTGATATGAAAGCAACAACTTTATCTTGAAGCTCTGAAGTTTTCTAGCTTTGGATCGTGCCCCAGCTTTGGACTTCCTGCTTTAAGCTGGGAGTTGATGGGCTGGAATGCCATCTCTATGAACCAAGCTTCTTCACTGAAGCTAAATCTGGAGCATCAGATTAAAGTTGTCGCTTTCAAACCAAGTAGGCCGCATGACTAACAGTGGAGATGATCCAGCTGCTTGTAATGAAGAAGAGAAGAGGAGATTGGATGTATACCCTGCCCTTCACTACCCAAAGGTGTCTTACAAACTCCTTTCCCCTCCCCTCCCCACAACAGACACCCTGGGATGTAGGTGGGGCTGAGAGAGCTCTGACAGAAACTGCTCTTTTTCAAGGACAGCTCTGAGAGAACTATGGCTTGCCCAAGGTCATCCAGCAGGTGCAAGTGGAAGAGTGGGGAATCAAACCCGGTTCTCCCAGATTAGAGTCCGTGCACTTAACCACTACACCTAACTGGCTCTCTGCATTAAAGCAGGCTCAGTCGGATCACAGATACGTTACGAAAGGGCACGTGGCATCGACATCTCATTTCCCGGCTCATCATCTGTAGTGAGACACATCACATGGGGAAAGGGCCCCATCCAAGTGATTAAACTAATCAGAGAGTATAAAATGCACATTTCTATCCAGGGTGGGGGAGGTCTAAAAAGACTGCAGAATTGAGAGATCACTCACTCTGCCCTGACCGGGAGAGCCCGGTAGGGGTCAATGACCACAGGTCGCCA
>NW_015166240.1:0-1972 GCF_001447785.1 Gekko japonicus | reverse complement strand
GCAAGGGAAACCTTTACCTTTACTAACCTGGAAAGCTGATGTGCGTGATTTTAGTTTAGCACAAGTGTTATCTGTTTGCATGAAATAGCTGATCTGTATTTCATTCCCTGTTCTTTGGAGTCCTCTGAATCACTATGTTTTATGTAAACCTGGAGTATCTGTCTGTTTACGTGATCTTCCTCAGATCATGAGGAGGGAATGTGATACTGTGTTGGATAGCCCCAATACCTAGTGTACAAAAAGAATACACAGTAATAATTCACATAGAGCACAGGCCTGAACAACTTGTGATTCACTGAGCCAAAAAGAAGCATACCATCTTTGTAAAGCCCCACCAGGGCCTTGACCAATGAAATTATATGTTTGGGTGTGTAAACCTCTTGTTATTAAAAGGCTTTTCAATATATATATCAATGCAATACAGATTGTTTTTGCTACCTGCTTCTTCCCAGCTCACTTTCATGGCTACTACATGGCATCGGCTCTCTAAGTTGCATAAAAGATTAACAAAGGTCAAAAGTGTAGAGCTGGCAGCCAGATTCGCCATGAGGATTGTCATCAACACAGAGTGCAAATATATGATCACATCAGGACACGTAGATCAGCTGTGCAACATGTGCATATTCATTTTCTTTCTCTCCCTCCCCCCATGTTTGCATATCTCATGAACTGGATGAATAGCTGCGGGGGCAGGCAATCCTGTAATACGCACTGGTCATATGAAGGATAAAACGTGAAGTAAGGTAAACGTATGTAGCTAAATAAGATGGAGGAATTCTCCGTGTATTTTGCATTCGTGGAAAGTTTTCCATGTGGAAAGATTAAAAAAGAAGAACAAATGTATTCCAGTTTTTTTCTTCTTCTGTGTCTCTTTTGTAGCTCGATAGAAGAGCATATTTCTGTATTATGGGCATCAATCAATGTGTTTCCAAGATGTCTTTCTTGTCTACATTTCTGGAGGTTGCTCTTGCAGGGGGGTTGAGCAAGGATGTGTGATGCACCGGTTGTCTCTGAATGCCCTCTGCCCATTGATGTCTGACTGAAACAATATAAACCTGCAGCACTGACTAGCCACTGTTTGAGACACTGAAGATGCTGGACCAGATGGACCACTAGTCTAATCCAGCAGGGCACTTCTTATGTTCTTCTATTCTTTTATTTTTCATTACAAAGAGAAAAACAAAGTTGCAGTACATAAATCAAATTTTGGAGTTTATATTAAACATTATTTCTAAACCATTTGTTAACTTTGTACCATCTTTTTTGGAAAGCTTTTCCATCTTTTCCTAAAAGTATCATATTCAATGTATCCATTTCTGCCACATCACAAATTTTTATGATCAACTCTTCTCTACTAGGTAAGCTATCGGTTTTCCAACATTTAGCAACAAGTATTCTAGATGCAATAACGGTATATGATAAAATACATACATCATCACGTCTGAACCCATCTGGTATTATATTAAGCAAGTAAATTTCGGGTAACAATTGTAGCTCTATGTCCATAATCTCTGTTATTAACTGTTTAACATATTTCCAAAATTTATGGATGTTCTCACACCGCCACCACATATGGAAAAAAGTGCCTATATTATTCTTACATCTCCAACAGTTTCTTGATACATCTTTATAACAGTTGGACATTTTGTCAGGCGACCAGTGCCACCTGTAAAACATTTTGGGTATATTTTCTTTATATGATGTAGATCTTAATAGTTTGACAGATTTCCATATTTTCAACCAGTCATCTATATCCAAACTTCTTCTGTTCTTCTATTCTGTTCTATTCTTAGCAGCACAAGTTAGTCTCCTCCTCGCCATACAGGCATCTGGGCAGAACTTGCCATCATGTAATGTTTGTGTCACTGATTATAGGTGTGGTTGTCATGGGCCTCCTCAGAAGAATTGAGACCCACACCAATGGAATGCCCACCTGCGCATCCGGATCTGGCAGCAGACCCAATGGGGAAGC
>NW_015166239.1:0-1960 GCF_001447785.1 Gekko japonicus | reverse complement strand
CAGAAAACAACCCTGCACCATCCTCTACACGACAGACCTTCAAGTACTCGAAGATGGTTATCGTATCACCTCTGAGTCGTCTCAGAGCACAAGGACCTCCATTACATGACTGAAGATAAGCTGTGTGTCTACAAGGAAATATTTTTAAATATGCTCATGTGAAATGACATCCTGTTAAACAGAGCTTCTGCTTGAAATGCTGAAGAGTCCGTTAAGAATTATGTGTGACCTCACTTCCTGACATTCAGTGGCTGGCTCCACCCCCTGCAGCAGCCATTTTGTGGATGTTCCCACCATCTAGTGTTGGAATTCCAAAAAAGCCAAAATAATTCAAAAGGGCAAAGGCCACTGCTGTACCCTTTTTGTTGTTCAGTCGCATAGTCAAGTCCGACTCTTAGCGACCCCATGGACCAGATCACGCCAGGCCTTCCTTTCTTCCGCCGTCCTCCGAAGTTTGCTCAATTTCATGTTCATTGCATCAATGACACTGTCTAGCCATCTCATCCTTTGCCGTCCCCATCTCCTTTGACCTTCAATCTTTCCCAGCATCAGGGTCTTCTCCAGTGAGTGCTCCCTTCTCATTGGGTGGCCAAAGTATTTGAGCTTCAGTTTCATTATCTGGCCTTCCAGGGAGCAGTCAGGGTTGATTTCTTTTAGGATTGACTGATTTGATCTCCTTGCAGTCCAAGGGACTCTCAAGAGTCTTCTCCAGCACCATAGTTCAAACAGTGACAATAACAACCCTACAGCGCACAGGTTTAAATCTTGAACTGGGTTCGACAACAGCATCTTTTTCTTTTTCATTTAGAAGAACATAATACCTCACAGAGCTGTGGAGAAAGGAAAAAGATTTCATCTGTGTGTCAGGCGTGCACAGTTATTCAGTGGTTGTCCCTCTCTCCTCACACCTCAATTACTTTTATTGAACCTTCAAGGCCTCACAGAATTTGAGATAGAGCTGGCTCTATCAGCACGTTCATCCCTTGGCGATTACGGTCTTGCATGTGTGAATGAGTACAAACACCCAAGGCAGAACTTTGGCCTCCCATTACCCCCAAATGCAGTCTTTTTCATTAGAGTCAGTTTGCACATTTAGATCCCAGCCATCAAAACAGGAGTTGTGTACACCCATGTATAAACCAGGTTATGGTATGTTGGGGCGTGGCCTTGGCTTCCCCATAAAATATCCAATTGGACAACCTGGAAAATGATGGGATGTCTCTTTGAACAAGACTGTGGTGGTCGTAGTTTTTCTCGAGGCCTGAGAGTCGTCTCTCTCACCCCCTGCAGAATGCAACCTGGCACACTTACTTGAGTCGCCTGCAGGCACTGTGAAGCGTCACACTTGCTCTTTAAACATGCAAAAGCAAAAGAAAGGACTGTAGAAGCAGCTGTTCTATGCAGGGGTCATTTCGTAGAAAAAGAGGTGCAGGAGCTCATTAGCATAATTCATTAGCATAACTTATTTGCATATGCCACACCCCCTGACATCACCGGAAGTGTGTCAGAAGGCAACACCTGCCACTCAGGCTCCGCTGGACTGTTTTGGATGGCTAGGTATGTGGGGGGGGACGTGCAGTTCTGTCCTCGCAGAGGAGGGAGAGCTTGTCCCTGAATAAGACTTGGTCTTAATGATGCCACTGGACTGTTTGGGACCGGGGGGCTGGGGGGGGAGGAGCTCCGCAACTTACCTGGCTGCTTCTTGCTCTGACTGAGGGCTGCTGGGAGCAGGGGGTGGGACTTGTTGCATGTGCCCACCCCCTGGGCTCTTTACTGCCGGAGCTCCGCTCCTGTGCGCTCCTGCAGGAAATGACCCCTGGTTCCATGATTCCCCTACAATGGACCAAATCAAGCCACGGCATACCAGTGTGTGATGGCGCGTTGTTTGTCTTCGCCATGATCCTAGGCCTGCGATAGTGTGGCCTACAGGTTCTAGGAAGGCCTAGTGGCTCCAGGGAAG
>NW_015166238.1:0-1900 GCF_001447785.1 Gekko japonicus | reverse complement strand
GCTTATGCTTCATATTATCAAAACTATGATGGTGCTAAAGCTAAAGTGGGTCACGTGGAGAGACAACTCTGCCCTGAGAAAAGTCTTTTCACTCACCATTATCGGGTCCGTGAAATTTCATAGAATAAAGCTTGACAGGCTGATTAAAAGCTACCGTAATAAGCAGCTGCGGAAGGGGAAAAAATAGCAGTGAGACGGGCTTCAAATGCATCTGTAAACAATATTATTCCACAATCTTTTGGAGGGTGTATTTTTTTTTGCATTTCTGTGTGTGTGTAGGTGTGCCCATGCCTGGAAGTCATGGTGACCTCTGGCAACTCCTACTGGGGCATGGAGGTCATTCAGAGAAGTGGCTTGATACCCTGCCTCTGCCTCCCAGCCCCGGTATTCCTTGGAGGTCTCCCATCCAAGTACCTGCCAGGGTTGGCCCTTCTTAGGTTTCGAGATCAGATGGGCTGCCCAGGTCACAATCTTGTTTTGGTTTGAATGGCAATGCTTGTTCCTGGGCAGTGACAAACAGACCTCACAGCGTATTTAAAACCAGCGTGGTGGAGCCATCAGAGCACAGATTCTTAACTTTTCACACCCAATACCATTTACCTGGGAAAGAACCATCTCAGAGAATGCCTCCACCCTCCCCAAGGAAAAAACAGGACGTAACATTATGCCAGACAAAGCAAATCTATACATAGTTTATTGTATATGCAAACGAGGCATAAAGAAAGAGTGCTAATTTTTATCCGATCTGAATTGCCCCACCCCTTTTTTTGGAGAACCCATCCCCCTCCTCCCATCTTTGTGACTATTTATTTGTTTCATGTGTATCCCACCCCTTTCCTCTACTGGGTCCCAAAATGGCTTACACCTAGAGATATGAAGGCCCGGGGAAAAAACCGGAAAAATTCGGGGGGGGGGGGGGTGATTTTTTTTTTCTGTTTCCCCCGTTTTTTCCCTGAAGTCTTTTTTGTTTTTTTTCCAAAAAATGGGAAAAATTGAAAAAAAAGGAAAAAAAATTGATTATGGAACATTTTATTTTGACGTGATGAATAAAAATTTAAGACAAGGTGTTCAAATATTTTCCAAATCATTTCTAAAAAATATGTATGGTATCAGATTGATCTAATTTCTGTGCACTGAAGACAAGCAAGTCCTAGGTTACAAACTGAACTCTCCAATGCAAGAACAAGATGCATTTCTTTCTTTAGGAGGTGCTATTGTCACAAGAAAAGAAAACGGTTTCAGTTTTGTTTTTGCATGTGGGTGGGTATTCTGTTTGTAATAATTGTTTGGATACACTATATTTTTAATATGCTAGTTGTGATAACTCCATTGCCAAGTAAAAATGTCCATAGTCATATTTTATGTTCCTAAAGTAACAGAATGACTTTCAATCTGGAAAAGAAAAAAAAGAAGTGCTAATGTAGCATTTTTTTCAATTTTTCTGAAAACTTTTTTCAATTTTTCTGAAACTTTCCGGAAATTTTACATCTCTACTAACACCATCCTCCTCCTCCATTTTCTCCTCACAACAACCCTGTGAGGTAGGTTAGACTGAGAGACTATGACTGGCCCAAGGTCACCCAGCAGTTTTCCATGACAAGAGTGGGGATTTGAACCTGGATGTCCCAGATACTAGTCCAGCACTCTTAACCACTACAGCACACTATTAGTGTGCTGATTGCTTATTTTCATGTTGTTTTTGCCCCAAGATATGAATCTAAGTTGCTGCATGCCACTCTCTTAAGGATCTGGAGGGGAAATCTAAGATTAGGGATTTTTATCCTCAGGGCAGGGTGAGTAGCGTGAAACAACTCTTCCACATTGGAAGTTACTGCAAGGAGAACGAAAGGGAAGTCTAAAAGGCTAAAGGTCTTACTTTTGTCCTACAGAGTTCTGACCA
>NW_015166237.1:0-1982 GCF_001447785.1 Gekko japonicus | reverse complement strand
CCTCTTTTTCTGGGAAATGACCCCTGGTAGGAGTTATGCTTTTAAGGTTGCCGGGAAAACCATCAACAACCTCAGATATGCAGACAATACCACTCTAATGGCAGAAAGTGAAGAGGACCTAAAGAGTCTCTTGCTAAGGATGAAAGAGGAGAGCACAAAACTTGGCTTGAAACTCAACATAAAAAAACTAAGATCATGGCATCCAGCCCCATCACTCCTTGGCAAATAGAACGGGAAGTCATGGAAGCAGTGACAGACTTATTGGGATCCAAAATCACTGAAGATGGTGACTGTAGCCATGAAATTAAAAGATGCTCCTTGGGAGGAAAGCGATGGCAAACCTAGACAGCATAATAAAAAGTAGAGACATCATCCTGCCAACAAAAGTCCGCATGGTCAAAGCAATGGTATTCTCATGTATGGCTGTGAGAGTTGGACCATAATGAAGGCTGAGCGCCGAATAAGAGATGCTTTTGAATCATGGTGCTGGAAAATACTCTTGAGAGTTCCTTGGACTGTGAGGAGATCAAATCAGTCAATCCTAAAAGAAATCAACCCAGACTGTTCCCTGGAAGGCCAGATACTGAAGCTGAAGCTCAAATACTTTGGCCACCAAATGAGAAGAGAGCACTCACTGGAGAAGACCCTGATGCTAGGTAAGATTGAAGGTAAAAGAAGGGAATGACAAAGGATGAGATGGTTAGCATTATTGATGCAATGGACATGAAACTGAGTGAGCTCCGGAAGACAATGGAGGACAGGAGGGCCTAGCGTGATCTGGTCCATGGAGTTCTAAAGAGTCAGACTCAACTGTTCGACTGAACAGCAACAACAACAGGAGTTATGCAGAGGGAAGTGATGTCATTGCATCAGTGATGTCAAGGCAACATTCTACTTTTGGGGCAAAACTCTATGGTAAATATGGCTATGAACAATAGAATTTGGCCCCAAAAGTAGAGCTTCAGCTCCAACATTGCTGACATGATGACGTCACTTCAGGAAGTAATGTCATTGGGTAGACAACATCACTGAGGGATGTCTTTTGAGGGGTAGGGTTTCCTTCATCAGCCAGCTGGCTGGCGGTGGGTCCAAGCCTGCAAAAGTGGGGGTCCCCTGCCCCCACCTGGGAGCTGGCAAGCCTAGTTGCAGGATTTGGGGGCTCAGACATCAATAGTTGTAATCTATTATGAAATTAGAACTGAGAGTCTATATGATTCAAGTAACATAGTCTCAGTAATTCCCAAGATATTCCGACTTTAGGTTTCTTTGAATTCCCAGTGCCCATTGTTCCACAATATAATAAAGCCTGTTTAGTTTTCCTAATAGAGCCACATATTGATGATCCACTAAATCTCGGGTTTTCATCATACTCGATGAAGTCAAGTCATTAATAGCTTTTGCCATTTGTTCACTTTTTATATCTGTGACCTGGAATAAAAAAAGTTTATTCTGGATAATACATTCCTGTTAACACTAGCATAATATCCAAGACAGGAAAGATTAAATTTCACCCATCCCTTCACATTCTCCTTTACTACTTAACACAGTGATAAATAGTTCAGCCAACTGTTCTTTGACCTATCAGGAGATAAATTTGTCCCTACCCACCTGGATCTTCAAAGGAATATTTAACTATTTACATGCCTTGATATTCTTCAAACATCTGATTTTAAACAACAATATGGAGGCAAAAACCCCAGCCATTGGCATCTAAGCTCCTATTATTCAGAATCAAATGGTGAACCCTCCTTGTAGGGGGCCCATGTTATTCTGTGCTGCTTTTGCTCTCATTGATGGTCCCCCCCCCCCTGCACGAACTAGAGACGGGAGCTCACTCCATCTTGCGGCACCCGGGTCTCGAATTGCTGAACTACTGACCTTCCACAGCCTGCAGTTCAGCGTCTTATTGTCCCTACCCACCTGGATCTTCAAAGGGATATTTAACTATTTACGTGCCTTGATATTCTTCAAACATCTGATTT
>NW_015166236.1:0-2028 GCF_001447785.1 Gekko japonicus | reverse complement strand
GGATTATTTAGTGTGTGTGACCGTAGCCCCACACACACACACGAGGTACTGCGCTTTCGGCGCGCTTTGCAGCTGGTTTTGACTGTCTGCTAACGGTTAAAAAAAAATCCACTCGTGAACGGTGGCGCGGCGTTCTTGAGCACGTGTGAAAGCGCCCAAAGGTTTGGGGAGTAGAAGCTTTGGAGGGGCGAAGCTCCCGTGGGAAGATACGTGTAGGAATGGAAATCTCCAAGCTCCTGGTCAGAAGGTGGGAGGCAGTGTTCCCTCTAAGCTGTGGAGTCCTGTGAACAAAGATCCTGCTTTGTGAGCCACTGGCATTAAAGTTGTGAGCCGGAGATTTGGCGACTGCTAAACTAGTTTGCTCGGGAGCCGTCCTTCCTGAGCTGTGACAAAAATGTGCGAGCTGGAGGCTAAAAGGAGCCAGTTTTGTGTAGTGGTTAAGTGGACTCTAATCTGGGAGAACCGTGTTTGATTCCCCACTCCTCCACTTGCACCTGGTTGGATGACCTTGGCCAAGCCGTAGCTCTGATAAGAGCTGTTCTTGAAAAAAAGCAGTTTCTGTCAGCTCTCTCAGCCCCACCTACCTCACAGGGTGTCTGTTGTGGGGAGGGGAAGGGAAAGGAGTTTGTAAGCTGCTCTGAGACTCCTTTGGGTAGTGAAGGGTGGGGTATAAATCCAATCTCTTCTTCTAAAAAGCTGTGAGCTAGCTCACATTAACTCAGTTTAGAGAGAACACTGGTGGTAGGGCTGTTGCATCGGACCTTTGCATCCTGACTCTCTTCTTTGCAACACCAGGCCAGTAGCCGGGATTTGGTGCCTTGTGGGGCAAATCCCCCCCCCCCCCCGGCCTCCTATTTTTTGCCAAAATGAGGTCTTTGGGGGCAAATCCCCCCCCCCCCCCGGGCTGCCATTATTTGCCATAATGAAGGGGGGTGTGTGACGTGTGCCCCTCCTTCTCCCCTTCTGCAGGAGGCCAGCTGATCAGCTGGAGGGCGCTTTAAAGCTTGCAGGTGCAACCAGTGTTCCCTCCAAGCTGAGTCAGTGTAAGCCAGCTCAGTTTTTTTAACCACCGGCTCACACATTTTTGTCTTAGGGCAGGCAGGATGGCTCCAGAGCAGACTAATGTATGCAGTAGCCAAATCGCCCGCTCACAACTTTAGTGCCAGTAGCTTACAAAGTAAGAATTTTTGTTCACAAGACTCCACAGGCTTAGAGGGATCATTGGGTGTAAACCCTCTCCTGCTTCTCAAAAGCATTTAAAGGAGCTGGTTTGGTGTAGTGGTTAAGTGCGTGGACTGTAATCTGGAAGAACCGGGTTGGATTCCCCACTCCTCCACTTGCACTTGCTGGATGACCTTGGGCAAGCCGTAGTTCTGATAAGAGCTGTCCTTGAAAAAGAGCAGTTTCTGTCAAGAGCTATCTCAGCCCCACCTGCCTCCCAGGGTGTCTGTTGTGGGGAGGGGAAGGAAAAGGAGTTTGTAGGCCGCTCTGAGACTCTTCTGGGTAATGAAGGGCGGGGTATAAATCCAATCCTTCTTTTTCTTTTGGGAAGAAGCGGGGGGGGGGCTTTAAGGAACGGACTGGCCCTTTAAGGAAGGGAGGGGACCCACTAATAGCCCCACTGTAGCTATGAGCCAGTGTAACACCCCTCTCTTCTTCCAGTTTGGTGTAGTGGTTAAGTGCGTGGATTCTAATCTGGGAGAACCGGGTTTGATTCTCCACTCCTCCACCTGGCTGGATGACCTTGGGCAAGCTGTAGTTCTGATAAGAGCTTTCCTTGAAAAGGAGCAGTTTGTGTCAGAGTTCTCTCAGCCCCACCTACCTCCCAGGGTGTCTGTTGTGGGGAGGGGAAGGAAAAGGAGTTTGTAGGCCGCTCTGAGACACCTTTGGGGAGTGAAGGGCGGGGGATAGATCCAATCTCCTCCTCGTCCTCCTCTTCTTCTAGCTGGGGTGTTAGGGATCAGGGATTTCTATTCCCACTTCTTTTCTGACCAAGGCACTTTGGCTTTCGAAAGTTCATGCCCCAAA
>NW_015166235.1:0-1668 GCF_001447785.1 Gekko japonicus | reverse complement strand
CCTCACAGGGTGTCTGTTGTGGGGAGGGGAAGGGAGAGGAGATTGTAAGCCGTTCTGAGACTCCGAGTGAAGAGCGGGGTATAAACCCAATCTCTCCTTCTTCTTCTTCTTTAAATGGGGGGCAGGAAGGGAAGGAGAAGGGTGGCCAGGTGGGTGGGCACTCTTGGGGCCGGGGCTTCCCCATTGGCCAGCTGTCCAGGGGTGGATTGAAGCCCCCAGAAGTGGGGGGGACGACGACACCCCTGCCTGGACCTGGGGGCTGGCAACCCTATTTCAAGAAAGAGCCACTGGAGTCCCAGGGCTGCCAATTTCCAGGCAGTGGCTGGAGATCTCCTGGGATTACAACTGATCTCCAGGTGACAGGATCAGTTCCCCTGGAGAAAATGGCTTCTTTGAAAGGTGGACTCAATGGCTTTATACTCTGCAGAGGTCCCTCCTCTCCCTAACCTCTGTCCTCTCTAGGCTCCACCTCCAAATATTCAGGAATTTCCCAACCTGGAGCTGGCAGCCCTACGCCAGACTGATCTTCTATGCAGCTCTCAAAGATGTCTCTCTTACCAGAGCTGGCTGTGAGTGGCTTGAAGCAGGCTTAACTCCCATAACGAGGGCAAATCCCCTGCTCTGATTGGAGCTGGATGGCCAATGAGAACGATGTCCATTGGGTGACTGGCAATGCCATCCTAAAGCGCCCGTCCCTTCCTGTTGTCGTTCAGTCGCACAGTCGAGTCCGACTCTTCGCGACCCCGTGGACCAGATCACCCCCTTCCTGGGGGGTAAATAAAAAAACTGAGGGTCACAGTTGTTAGGAAGATAAGCAAAAGTATATAGCAATGTGTATAATAGACATGGAGCTGTGGTGGCTCAAGTGGTTAAGACGCTGAACTGCAGGCTGTGGAAGGTCAGTAGTTCTGCAGTTCGAGACCCGGGTGCCGCATGATGGAGTGAGCTCCCGTCTCTAGTTCCAGCTCCTGCCAACCTAGCAGTTCGAAAGCAAGAAATTGCAAGTAGATAAATAGGGACCACTTCAGTGGGAAGGTAACAGCGTTCTGTGTGCCTCAACATTTAGTCATGCCAGCCACATGACCACGGAAACGTCTTCAGACAGCACTGGCTCTTCGGCTTTGAAATGGAGATGAGCACCGCAACCCTAGAGTTGGATTCAACTGGCTTTCGATCAAGGGAACCTTTACCTTTATAATAGGTATATGTTCAAAGTAAATCAATGTTGTGCCTTTTCTTTTTTATTTTTCCATACTGTTCTATAAATATTGGTATCAAATATTATCAAAAATAGGTTTCACCCAAACAAAACATCAAAGTGCCGGTTTACATTCTGTTCAGATATTCACACAACACCTTGTCAGTATCACAATCACTAGTCCCAGGGGACTCTAGTAATTTACCCGTTTCGAGTACAATTTATTTCAAGGACTGTGATGTATATAAAGGACCTAAGGCGCAATAATTTCTCTTTGTGAGCACAAAAACTCTTAAGGTAGCAGCATATTTTCTAGGGTCCCATCGGAACCCTTGCAGCAGATATAATAACCTATCTAGGATAGCATATCTCTCAAGTTGTAGCAGGTAGCCACCTGTTTTGTTTGGGTGAAAACTATTTTTGATAATATTTGATACCGATATGTAGAAAAATAAAAATAAACAGTATAG
>NW_015166234.1:0-1982 GCF_001447785.1 Gekko japonicus | reverse complement strand
CTCTTTTTCTACGACATGACCCCTGGAGAAGACCCTCGACTGAAGGTCAAAGAAGAAGGGGACGGCAAAGGATGAGATGGTCAGACAGTGTTATCGAGGCAACGAACATGAAGTTGAGCAAACTCCAGGGGACAGCGGAGGACAGGAGGGCCTGGCATGATGTGGTCCATGGCGTCGGACTCGACTGTGCGACTGAACAACAAAAAGTCTAATCTGTCCTACAAGTCCAAAGTGGGAAGGCCGACAACCATTCAAGAGCCACCAAGTTGCCGCCGACTTATGGCGACAGCCAGCAAGGGGCTTTCAAGGCAAGTGAGAAGCAGAGGTGGTTGACCATGGAGTCACTCTGTGCTGAGTCTTCCTTGGTGGTCTCCCATCCCAGTTCTGACCCTGCTTAGCTTCTGGGATCTGGCGAGACAAGGCCATAGACGTATAGTGTCCAGATCAGGGGAAATGATGGTGTCGATTTACTCTGCTCTGGTTAGACCTCACCTGGAGGATTGTGTTCAGTTTTGGGAACCACGATTTAAGAAGGATATAGACAAGCTGGAACGTGTACAGAGGAGGGTAACAAAGATGGTGAGGGGTCTGGAGACCAAGTCCTGTGAGGAAAGGTTGAAGGAGCTGGGTGTGTCTAGCTTGGAGAGGAGACGACTGAGAGATGATAAGATAACCATCTTCAAGTACTTGAAGGGCTGTCATATACAAGAGGGTACGGAGTTGTTTTCTGTTGCCCCAGAAGGTCAGACCATAACAAACCGGTGGAAATTAAACCAGAAGAGTTTTCAGTTAAACATGAGGAAGAACTTCCTGACATTTAGAGAAGTTCCTCAGTGGAAGAAGCCTTCTTTGGAGGTTTCTAAACTGAGGCTAGGTGGCCATCTGACAGCAATGCGGATTGTGTGAACTTAGGCAGATCATGAGAGGGAGGGCAGGAAGGGTTGCCTCAGTGCTGAGTTCTCGTGGCCCTTTCTTACACCCCCAGGGAAATGTCAATCACCACTTTGGGGGTTGGAAGCAATTTTTCTCCAGGCCAGTTTGGCCGGGGATCCTGGAGCGTTTTGTTGGGGTTTTTTTGCCATCTTCTGGATGTGGACAGGGGTCACTGGGGGTGTGGAGGGGATTTGTGAGTTTCCAACATTGTGCAGGAGGTTGGACTAGATGACCCTGGAAGTCCCTTCTAGGTCTACCATTCTATGATTCCACATACTTCACAGTGTAGAACCTATCAATTGATGGTAATAATAATTGTGTGCCAAGAAGTTGCAACTTAGTTATGGCAGCCTCAGGAACATTTGGGTTTTCAAGGCAAGAGATGCCATTTCTTTCTTTGCAACAGCAACCCCGGGCTTCCTTGGTGGTCTCCAGGGGTCATTTCCTGCTGGAGCGTACAGGAGCAGAGCTCCAGCAGTAAGGAGCCCAGGGGGCGGGCACATGCAACAAGCCCCACCCCCTGCTCCCAGCAGTCCTCAGGCCACGAGGAGCAAGAAGCAGCCACATAAGTTGCAGAGCCCACCTCCGGCCCGCCTTCAGGTACAAACTCTCCCTCCTCTGTGAGGGCAGATCTGCCTGTGTCCACCCCCCAATAGCTAGCAATCCAAAACAGTCCAGTGGCACCTTTAAGACCAAGTTTTATTCAGGTACAAACTCTTCTCCTCTGCGAGGACAGATCTTCACATCCCCCCCCCCCAAGAGCTAGCAATCCAAAACAGTCCAGGGGAGCCTGAACGGGGGGTGTTGCCTTCTGACACACTTCCGGTGACATCAGGGGGTGTGGCATATGCAAATGAGTTATGCTAATGAGTTATGCTAATGAGCTCCTGCACCTCTTTTTCTACGAAATGACCCCTGGTCCCCCATCTGCGCCGTTTCCAAGATCGGACAAGATCAGTCTAGCCTGGACAATCAGTTACTGGGTGTAAGTAACTAGGGGAGGCGGATGAATCTTGATCGGCGGCAAAAAGCTGATTGGCTACCTGGTA
>NW_015166233.1:0-1992 GCF_001447785.1 Gekko japonicus | reverse complement strand
TATAGTCTCAAAATGTCTAATCGACAATACCAGTACAAATATCCATACAGGGTAAGCCTGAATGAAAAAAAACAGCTGTAACATCAATCTTCAGTGTTGAGAGCCAGTTTGGTGTAGTGGTTAAGTGTGCAGACTCTAATCTGGGAGAACTGGGTTTGATTCCCCACTCCTCCACTTGCACCTGGCTGGATGACCTTGGGGAAGCCATAGTTCTTTCAGAGCTGTTCTTGAAAAAGAGCAGTTTCTGCCAGAGCTCTCTCAGCCCCGCCTACCTCACAGGGTGTCTGTTGTGGGGAGGGGAAGGGAAAGGAGTTTGTAAGCCGCTCTGAGACACTTTTGGGTAGTGAAGGGTGGGGTATAAATCCAATCTCTTCTTCTTCTTCTTCTTCATCCCAGGAAACACTTGAGGAACAGGAGAAAAAGGATTCCAGTCAACGGTTCCTGTTGTTCCCTTTCACGCGATGGCTAGCTGCTCCTTATCGCCTCCCGCCGCGAGCTTCTTCAAAAAGTGGAACCATATGATCACTTGCTTCAAAATCCAGGCTCAAACAGTATTCAGAAATGGGCATACAGCTCACAAATTCAAATCGATTCAGACACATTATATGAAGAAGGAGAAGAAGAGATTGGATTTATAGCTTGCCCTTCACTACCCAAAGGTGTCTCAGAGCGGCTTACAATCCCCTTTCCCTTCCCCTCCCCACAACAGACACCTGCTAGCTTGGCAGGAGCTGGAACTAGAGACGGGAGCGCACTCCGTCATGTGGCAACTTGGGTCTCGAACTGCTGTACTTGCCTTCCACAGCCTGCAGTTCAGCGTCTTAACCACTTGAGCCACCGCAGCTCTAAACAATGCTTAATATAAAGTAAAACATCTGGAATTTAAGAGAACACTCAAGTCAAATACGGGATGGGGCTGTCTGCCTGGTATGCGGAAGGTCTAGAGTTCAACCCCAAAGTCTCCAATTAAAAGCATCAAGTAGGAGGTGATATGGAAAACCTCAGCTTGAGAAACCTTAGAGCGTTGCAGCCCATCAGAGTAGATAATACTGATCCTGACCGATCAATGGGTCTGATGCAGCACAAGGAAGCGTTGTGTGACTTCATTGAATGGAAAAAAAAAATCAGAGAGGAACTACCAGGTGTAAGTAAATCAAGACTAAATTATTGTCTGTGGAAATTAATAAAGGGATGCATTCAAATTGGACTACATCCCAAGTATTATCTTAGGTATTGTTGCAGATTATTGTAAACCCGATCAGGCACAGCAGAAGTGGCATCCGTAGGTTCCAAATCAACCAACTAAAATAAAATTAGAGATGTGAGAACTCCCCCTGTTGCAATTGTTTATTGTTCTACAAATTCGTTCTGAGCCTCCGTTCTATTCCTCTTCGGTTACAGTTTAACTAAGAGCCACTTCACGTAGTCGGCCTCATCTAAGCTCATTTCCACACGCTAAGCCTATTTGTGGAAATGCTTTCCCATGTGTGTGTCGCTGTCATTTCCCCTCTAAAATAGCCACAGATCTCGTTCTTGTTCTTTCTCTTACCTACCTGGGTTTCTATGGATGCCAGGGAAGACTGCGCCTTTCACGCCCAGGGAAATGCTGATCATCACTTTGGGGTCAGGAAGCAATTTTTTTCCAGGCCAGTTTGGCCTGGGATCCTGGAGGTTTTTCGTCATCTTCTGGGCATGGGACAGTGGTCACTGGGTGTGTGTGTGTGGGGGGGGGAATGTATTTGTGAATTTCCTGCATTGTGCAGGGGGTTGGACTAGATGACCCAGGAGGTCCCTTCCGACGCTACGATTCTATGATTAATTAAATCAGAGAGGGGAGAAAAGGAGAATGTGTGAATCAGAGCAAGGGTCAAAAATGTAGATAAACCTGAAAGAGGAAGTGGGACAGCTGGACCCCATAACTGACACAACAGAACTGAAGTGTCTGCATATAGAGAAGATTCAAGATGAACAAAGGGAAATACTTCTTTACAC
>NW_015166232.1:1258-2036 GCF_001447785.1 Gekko japonicus | reverse complement strand
TTATAGAGAATTAAAGCTGTAAAAATAGCGGCTACAACAATAAAAAAACATTTTTAAACTCAAATAATTTTTCCCCCTTTGGCAAAGGGAAACTTTAGGGCATCTTCCAAAAGGGGATTGAACCCCAATTTTAAAATGTTGAAGATTTCTGTAAAAACAACAATTACGAAATGGACCTTTAAAAAGAAGAAAGAAAAATGCAAACTAAACTTTGGAATGGGGTGGGGGAGGAGGCCTCCCTTAAACAGAACTACAAATTCAAATAGGAACTAAAAGACATATAAATGACTTGGCACGTTCCTTTACAAAAAGATTGGTCTCAAGTTAGAGTTTGAGATGGGGGAAGGAAAGAGAACCTTCCTTTCAAAACAGACAATGAATACAATAGAGTATGGTTGCCAACTCCAGGCCAGGAAAGCCCTGTAGCTTTGGAGATGGAACTTAAGGAAAACATTGCATAAAACCAACCCTGTGAGGTAGGCACTTTTCTCCAGGGACACTGACTTCAGTATTCTGGAGGAAAGGCTGTAATTTGGGAGATCTCCAGGTGACACCTGGAGATTGGAATTTCTGCAATAGTGACTGCATTTTAGTTTTTCAGAGAGCCTTTATATTTACCAAGTATGACAACATATTTTTATTTCCACACAGGCATTTTTTTGTAAATGTAGAGGCCTCCCAGATAGACTATTTCTGTCTGAGGAGGCTTTCTCTCAAACTATGTGCCACATGGCTAGTTTTGAATGTCAATATGAGTATCAAAAGCTTTACACAGACC
>NW_015166232.1:0-1222 GCF_001447785.1 Gekko japonicus | reverse complement strand
AAGATCAAATTTTAAAAGAGGGAAGGAAAACTCATACCGTTTTCCACTGTCCCCCCCCCCCCTTGTGAATTCACAGAAATCTTCTGTGAATTCACAAAACAGAGGCTAAGGAGATTCCAAAAGATATTCCAAAAGATATTATCAGAATTGCTTCTGGGATTCAGAAAAAGCTACCCATCTAATTTTTTTAAAAAGCCAGAATAAAAAAAGAAAGAGAAAACATTTATTTTTCTTCACTGTGCTCCACCCCTACTTCCTTTGGGGGTTAAGGGGGGGGAAACCAAAAACAAAAAAAACTTTTCATCCTCTCTGTTTGTAGAGAAAAATTACTCTTAACAAAAGAGGGAGGAGCAATTGTTACCCTCTGAGTTTGAGAAGGGCCATTAATTACCTGGAGCCGTGTTATCTTGTGCCCCTAGCTCTTTGATTATGTAAAATTTACAAAAGGGGAAATGATCTGCCTCCTGTCCTGATGGGGGAGGACAGGAGAACTGCATGAGGGTTAGAATTTCACTTTTTAAAAGCATCTTCAAGTAAGGTTGAAGTGAGCTCAAGTGTTCCTCAAGGTCAGGTAGCCTGACCCGGGTTTTGCCAAGCAGTGCTACATCACTGCTCTGGAAGCTGGAGGCTCTATGTTTGTGTCCTAAATGAAAATTTTGCTGCTTCTTGCAGACCTGAGGAGTAGTTCACTGCTGGGGCTTAAAAAAAATGGAGAATGCAGGGGGTTGGACTAGATTACCTGCAAGGTCCCTTCCAACTCTAAAAATAATTTTATGTGCCACTTAAAACAGTGTTTGCCCCTGAGTTACTCCTGAGGTGGGGCTATTAAAAAGTTTAAACAAAAGATTTCCAAATAAAAGATGGCATTATTTTAAAATATATAAAAGGGGCAGCCTTTAAAAGCTTGTTGTTATGACACAAAACATAGACAACACAAATATACAGAGGTTTCAGATGGAAGAAGGTCATGGGGGGGGGAAGTTCCCCCTTTCCCCAAGAGTTCAATGTGAACTATAGCTGCCTAAGGCTATAATTCTGGAAAGTCTCCAGGACCCACCTGGAGATTGGTCCCTGTGGATGATTGGGAATTTATAGAAGGAATGAAGCTTAGGAGCTTTCATTTTCAAAATAACAAATTTCTTATTTTATGATTTCTTGCTGTGATTCCTGCCCATTTAGATTTAGGAAGGGGAAAGTAGGCCCCTGCCACACGGCAGGGGAA
>NW_015166231.1:0-2050 GCF_001447785.1 Gekko japonicus | reverse complement strand
TATTTGAAACAATTCTGCGCTGCCTTTCCTTCCTAACAGGTCCCCCAAGGCAGTGAGCTTCACACATTAAAACATTTCACCATTTAAAACACCTAAAATAAAGTCTATATACTGCGGTGGCGCAAGGGGTTAAGACGCTGAACTGCAAGCTGTGGAAGGTCGGTAGTTCAGCAGTTTGAGACCCGGGTGCCGCATGACGGAGTGAGCTCCCGTCTCTAGTTCCAGCTCCTGCCAACCTAGCAGTTCGAAAGCAAGAAATTGCAAGTAGATAAATAGGTACCACTTCGGTGGGAAGGGAACAGCGTTCCATGCGCCTTGGTGCTTAGTCATGCCGGCCACATGACCACGGAAGCGTCTTCGGACAGCGCTGGCTCTTCGGCTTTGAAACGGAGATGAGCACCGCAACCCTAGAGTTTGATTCGACTGGCTTTCGAGCAAGGGAACCTTTACCTTTACTATATATACAGTAGCTGAATTTAAAAAAAGAACAAACCATATAAACAGACATAACACCGAAAACCACAGTTCAGGGCAATAGCGGTTATTAAAACCTCAGTTATTACCTTTGGTTGCAAAGACATTGCTCTGGAACGATACGTGCAGCAGATGTACTACGACCCCTGCGAAACAGCAGACTCATGTGGTCATCTTCTCCCTCCTCCTCAATTTTTTAAAAAATTTTTGTTTTATTGATGTCTTACATTTCATCCCCATGCATAATTGTTTTCATCAGGTTTACATAACCACACATCAAATACATCAGTTTTCCCCTTTATTACTCCCTCCCCCCCTTACCCGAGTGACCAATTGAAAAAAAGATAAACCTTATTATATCTGCACCCTATGGAGTTTTACCAATACATTATTATTGGCCCCCCCTTCTCTTACCCATCTTATATACCCAAACCACTTCTTCCTTATCTCCAACAATCTTACCTTCCCATGTCTTTCCCTGTTTTAATATCAATAAGATATCCGATTGAATCCATTCACATAGGTACCAATCCCATCTTTCCAAAGTCCATTTTAATGCATCTTTCCATCCATAGGCAATTACCCACATGAGCTGCTAGAATCATTGCTTTAAAGAAATCCTTTTTAGGTATATCTACTTTATTATTTCCCAACATTCCCACAAATAACACTTTGTCATTCAGCTCACTCCTAACATTACATAAATTATCAACCTCTTCCAGGACCGCTTGCCAAAATTCAGTTACCTTAGAGCAGTGATGGCGAACCTTTTAGAGACCGAGTGCCCAAACTGCGACCCAAAACCCACTTATTGATCGCAGAGTGCCAACGCAGCAATTTAACCTCAATACCGAGGTTTTACTTTAGAAAAAAAACACTCATACATTAACTTAAGATGATCCAAACAAAGTAAGGAAAGCAATCCCGAATGCTTTCATTGACTTAAAATTATTTGGCAGAGAATTCGACTCTTTAATGATCGCCTGGCTGGGGCGATGGCACGCGTGCCCCACAGAGAGGGCTCTGAGTGCCACCTCTGGCACCCATGCCATAGGTTCGCCACCACTGCCTTAGGGCATTCCCACCAAAGATGTGTATAATATCCCCTTACCCTTTTGCAATGCCTGTACTCTGACTTCATTCCCTTAATCACGTAAGATAACTGAGCAGGTGTCCTACACCATTTAAAGATTAACTTCATTCCCAATTCTTTAAATTTTTCCATTTTTATGTCCAGTATTCCCTCCATTAGTCTATTTACCTCCTGTACTGATAGGATCACCTCTTTCTCCCATTTAGATTGTCCTGATCATGAAATCATTATCTTTGTTCAATAGACTATACAATTTCCTTGCAATACCCTTCTTATTTGTCATCTTTAGAACTCAGTTATCTCGATGTTTGCAAAATGTGACGTCTTGTGACATCATGGCTCAGTTTCCCTGCTCCCACGGCATAGCAGCAGAGGCCAACATCTCCTGCAGCCCCTGGTTCCAGCCCTTGTAGTTGTCTGATAACAGGCGGAAGGCTCCCGAGTGAGATTCCCTGACCTGTCCATCCCAGTGTTGCCCGCTCA
>NW_015166230.1:1670-2058 GCF_001447785.1 Gekko japonicus | reverse complement strand
CCGTATAGGGCTTTAAAGGTAAACACCAGTGCCTTGAAACGGATCTGGAACTCAATAGGCAGCCAGTGCAGTTCACGCAGCACTGGGTGGATACGAGTCCGCACAGGCGTTGCCGTCAACACCTCTGCTGCCTCACTCTGCACTAGGTGCAGCTTCCGGAGCAGAGTCAAGGGCAGCCCCACGTAGAGTTACAATAATCCAGACTGGAAGGGACACGTTGTCTCGGGGAGTGAGATATGGGGCTAACCAGGGGTCGTTTCGTAGAAAAAGAGCTAGGGGAACTCATTAGCATAACTCATTAGCATACGCCACACCCCCTGACATCACCGGACGTGTGTCATAAGGCCACACCCCCTGACATCACCGGACGTGTGTCATAAGGCCACAC
>NW_015166230.1:0-1506 GCF_001447785.1 Gekko japonicus | reverse complement strand
GGCGAGAGTGCGAGTGCGAGGAAGCCCCGCGAAGGCCCTCCCTGGCCCCAGGCAGGCAGGGGTGGGGAGAGGTGGGGAGGAAGCAACTTACCCTTCCTCTTCTCCTGCCTCCTCCTGGCTGAATGAGGGCTGGAAGCGGGGCGGATGGAAGCAGGGGGTGGGGCTTTGTCGTGTGCCCCGCCCCCGCCCCTCACCCGGGGGAACGGCGATCCCCCGCGATCCCCCCGAATTGACCTCTGGGGCTAACTGCCTGATCTGTCTCAGATAGAAAAAGGCAGACCCAGCAGTGGTGGTAACCTTGGTCTCCACAGAAAGGAAGGTATCCAGGAACACCCCCCAGACTATTCACTCCTGCCAAATGCCAGTGGAAGAGCTCCATCTTGCAGGCCCTGCAGAACTGCAATAGATCCAGCAGGGTCTTGATCTCACACGGGAGCTCATTCCACCAGGCAGGGGCCAGGGCTGAAAAAAGCCCTGGTCAAGGTTAGCCAGATGTCCCTGGGTCCGGGAACTACTAACAGATGTTGATTTGTGGATTTCAGTGCCCTCCGGGGCTCATATGGGGAGAGGTGGTCTCATAGGTATGCCAGCCCCTGGCCGTATAGGGCTTTAAAGGTAAGCACCAGCACCTTGAAATGGATTCGGAATTCAATAGGCAGCCAGTGCAGTTCACGCAGCATTGGGTGGATACAAGCCCACACAGGTGTCGCTGTCAACACGTGTGCTGCCGCATTCTGCACTAGCTGCAACTTCCGGAGCAGAGTCAAGGGCAGCCCCACGTAGAGAGAGTTACAATAATCCAGTCTGGAAGTGACCATTGCATGGGTCACTGTAGCTAAGTCTCAGGGAGTAAGATACAGGGCTGTCTGATCTGCCTCAGACAGAAAAAGGCAGACCTGGTAGTGGTGGTGACCTGGGCCTCCACAGAGAGGGAGTTATCCAGGAACACCCCCAGACTCTTCACACTCAACATAGGCACCAATGGAGCCCCATCAAAGGTTTGGAGTCTGATCCCCTGACCCAATCGCCCACAACTCAGGTACAGGACCTCCATCTTAGATGGATTTAACTTCAGTCGGCTCTGTCGTAACCATCCAGTCACAGCCTGTAACGCCACTTCAAGATGTCCTGGGGCCGTTTCCGGGCCGCCGTCCATCAGTAGATAGAGCTGGGTGTCATCCGCATACTGGTGACAACCCAGCCCATATCTCTGGATAATCTGAGCGAGATATTAAACAGCATGGGGGAGAGGATCGCTCCCTGCGGAACACCACATTCTAGTGGGTGCCACTGGGATAACTTCCCCCCAAGTGCCACCCTCTGTCCTCAATCCTGAAGGAAGGAGGTTAGCCAGTGCAAGGCAAGCCCCCGTATCCCAGTGTCGGCAAAGCTGCAGGTTAACACCTCATGGTCAACCATATCGAACCCTGCCGTCAGGACAAGAAGAACCAGCAGCGCCGATCCACCTCGGTCCAGGTGTCTCAGGAGATCATCCACCAGGGCGAC
>NW_015166229.1:1687-2061 GCF_001447785.1 Gekko japonicus | reverse complement strand
CCTGAAAGAACCATTACACTGGTCCCCTTCTGCTGGTCAATAACAAGAACACAATACAAGAACTCGTGGGCACTCCATGAAACTGCAGAGCGGTCGGGTTAGAACGGATAAAAGGAAGTCCTTCTTCACCCAAAGAGTGATTAACACATGGAATTCACTGCCACAGGAAGTGGTGGCGGCTACAAGCATGGACAGTTTCAAGAGGGAATTAGATAAGCATATGGAGCAGAGGTCCATCAGTGGCTATTAGCCACAAGGTATAGATAGGGACTCTGGGGCAAGTGATGCTCTGTCATCTTGGTGCTTGGGGGGGGGGGTCAACAGTGGGAGGGCTTCTAATGTCCTGGCCCCACTGGTGGACCTCCTGATGGCAC
>NW_015166229.1:1297-1664 GCF_001447785.1 Gekko japonicus | reverse complement strand
CTGTGTGACACAGAGTGTTGGACTAGATGGGCCATTGGCCTGATCCAACATTGGCGTCTCTTATGTTCTTAATATGGAGCAGAGGTCCATCAGTGGCTCTTAGCCACAAGGTATAGATAGGGAGTCTGGGGCAAGTGATGCTCTGTCATCTTGGTGCTTGGGGATGCCAACAGTGGGAGGGCTTCTAATGTCCTGGCCCCACTGGTGGACCTCCTGATGGCACCTGGTATTTCTGGCCACTGTGTGACACAGAAGAGTGTTGGACTGGATGGGCCTTTGGCCTGATGCAACATTGGCGTCTCTTATGTTCTTAATAACGAATTTTGCTGTACTGATGCAACGTTCGTTATTATTGTGCACTGATGTA
>NW_015166229.1:0-530 GCF_001447785.1 Gekko japonicus | reverse complement strand
CCCCTCCCCACAACAGACACCCTGTGAGGTAGGCGAGGCTGAGAGAGCTCTTGACAGAAACTGCTCTTTTTCAAGGACAGCTCTTATCAGAACTACGGTTTGCCCAAGGTCATCCAGCAGGTGCAAGTGGAGGAGTGGGGAATCAAACCCGGTTCTCCCAGACTAGAGTCCGCGCACTGAACCACGACACCAGACTGGCTCTGTGGTGTAGCCACATCGCTTGCTCACAACTTTAAGGCTAGCAGCCCACAAAGTAGAATTTTTGCTCACAGGACTCCACAGCTTACAGGGAACATTGGTCTGTAGCAAATTTAAAAAGAATCCCTGCCCACCCACCCCAAAAATGACGAGGGGGGGAAAGCAGCGTGAGACGACACAGGCCGTTCAGACTGCTGAAGACCCATAAGCAAGCCTTTTCAGGGGAAATGAAGCTGGAACATTTAAGGCCGTCGAGAAGATGTTTGGGAAACATAGGCATGACATCACTTACGGGTTTCCCCCGGAAGTGACGTCATGCCATTGCTGATGGT
>NW_015166228.1:0-2020 GCF_001447785.1 Gekko japonicus | reverse complement strand
ATGTTTTATGGATGTTTTAAATTGTATTTATGTGTGCATTTTAGGTAAGTCGCCCTGAGCCCGCCTAGATGGGAAGGGCGGGGTATAAATTGAACTAATAAATAAATAAAACAATAAAATAGCTGCTGTTGTTGTTGTTCAGTCGCACAGTCGAGTCCGACTCTTCGCGACCCCATGGACCACATCACGCCAGGCCCTCCTGTCCTCCGCCGTCCTCCGGCGTTTGCTTAATTAATGAAATAGTAGAGGAGTTTTTTCATTGATTTTCGTCCATACTATTCAACTTATATTACTTTCATATTTCCATTCCATTCTATATAACTTTCATATTTCCATTCTACAAGTATTTGTTCTGGTAGTTGCATTTCATACACAGTTTCGTGTGTGAGTGTGCGTTGGTTGCGTACTGTGTATCTCCTATCTTGTTTGGTTTCTAAGGGATCGAACCCTGGGCCTTCTGCATGCCAAGCAGATGCTCTGTCACTGAGCCATGGGCTGCAGAAGGTCCAAGCACATCTGCATCTTCTGCTTGGGATGCAGAAGGTCCCAGCACATCTCCATTTTAAAAAAGGATCAGGCGGGAAGTGATGTGAAAGACCTCTGCCTAAGAACCCCAGAGAGCCGCTGCCAGTCAGAGTAGACAATACTGACCTTGATGGACCAAGGGTCTGATTCAAGATAAGACAGCTTCATGCATGTTCAAGGAAGTCTCTGCAGAGGAAGGCAATGGCAAACCACCTCCGCTTCTCCACTGCCTTGAAAGCCCCACCTGAGGTCACCCTAAGTCATAAGAACATAAGAGAACATAAGAGACACCAATGTTGGATCAGGCCAAAGGCCCATCCAACACTCTGTGTCACACAGTAGCCAGAAATACCAGTGCCATCAGGAGCTCCACCAGTGGGGCCAGGACATTAGTCCACCAGTGGGGCCAGGACATCAGCTGCAACTTGAACACCTGAAACTGCCTTATAACCGAATCAGACCCTTAGTCCATCAAGGTCAGTGTTGTCTACTCAGACTGGCAGCAGCTCTCCGGGGTCTCAGGCAGAGTTCTTTCCCATCACCTCCTGCCTGATCCTTTTAACTGGAGGTGCCGGGGATTGAACCTGGGACCTTCTGCATGCCAAGTAGAGGCTCTGCCACTGAACCATGACCCCCTTCCATGACTCTCTAGGTCTTTCCCATCACCTCCTTCCTGATCCTTTTAACTGGAGATGCCGGGGATTGAACCTGGGACCTTCTGCATGCCAAGTAGAGGCTCTGCCACTGAACCATGACCCCCTTCCATGACTCTCTAGGTCTTTCCCATCACCTCCTTCCTGATCCTTTTAACTGGAGATGCCGGGGATTGAACCTGGGACCTTCTGCATGCCAAGTAGAGGCTCTGCCACTGAACCATGACCCCCTTCCATGACTCTCTAGGTCTTTCCCATCACCTCCTTCCTGATCCTTTTAACTGGAGATGCCGGGGATTGAACCTGGGACCTTCTGCATGCCAAGTAGAGGCTCTGCCACTGAACCATGACCCCCTTCCATGACTCTCTAGGTCTTTCCCATCACCTCCTTCCTGATCCTTTTAACTGGAGATGCCGGGGATTGAACGGGGGACCTTCTGCGTGCCAGGCAGAGGCTCTTCCACTGAGCCACAGCCCCTCCCCATAGTCCTCCAGGGTCTCAGGCAGAGGTCTTTCCCATCACCTCCTGCCTGGTCCTTTTAACTGGAGATTCCGGGGATCGAACCTGGGACCTTCTGCATGCCAGGCAGAGGCTCTTCCACTGAGCCACGGCCCCTCCCCAGACTTGACGGCACCTCCATCCATATGTCACAGTGTCTCGTCTCCCCCTTCTGCCGTTCCTCTTTCAGCCCACCCGGTACCAGGAGGCTCACCTCTACTGCTCCTACGAAGCCAACAGGGACCCCCACCTGACCCTCCAGCCGCTGAAGAGGGAGATCGTCCACCAGAGACCTTACGTGGCCCTCTACCACGACTTTGTCAGCGACTCTGAAGCCAAGAAG
>NW_015166227.1:0-2071 GCF_001447785.1 Gekko japonicus | reverse complement strand
CTGAAGCCGCACTGGGTCCATCAGGCTCCACGGGCGAGCTCAAATACGCTTGCCGCCTAAACAGGGTCGGAGTGGAACATTCAGACGGGCCTTCAGGGCATGGTGGTCCGACCATGGTACTGCCAAAGCAGTAATCCGGTCCACTGTAACTCCAGCCGCAAAGACCAAATCTAGCGTGTGACCGGCCTAGTGAGTGGGAGCCGTTACACACTGGGAGAGTCCCAGTGCCGCCATGGATGACACCAGGTCCACAGCCTGTTTGGAGGTCGCGTCATCAGCATGGATGTTGAAGTCACCCATGACTATCAGCCTAGGGTGCTCCAGCACCCAGCCTGATACGACCTCCAACAGGGACGGTAAGCTATTGGCCGGCGCGTTAGGCGGTCGGTACACTAGCCAAATCGCCACACTCTCCCCCGCTTCCCATACTAGGCCAATACACTCCATGCCCGTGATCTCTAACGGCGGGAGCGCCCTAAAGGAGTAAGCCTCCCGAATGAAAATAGCCACTCCTCCCCCCCGCCCCCTAGTCCATGATTGGTGAAGGACCGAGAACCCAGGCGGGGCAAGTTGGGAGAGTGCTACAGTCTCCCCGTCCCGCACCCAGGTCTCGGTCACGCATGCCACGTCTGCTCTCTGCTCCAGCAGGAAATCCCTAAGGACTCCAGTCTTGTTGTTTATTGACCTGGCATTGCTCAACATTTTTTTTTACCCATCCTTGCCCCACCACAGACCACCTTTGGGATGGGTCACAGGCTGGAAGGGCACCAAGCCAACCTGTCTCTTTTGGCCCTTCCCTTCATCCTGTGCCAGGACCCACCGCTATACTTCCCCCTCCCCAGGAGCACCGGAATTTGTTGAGCAGGCTTTGCGTCGGCCACAGACTGCTAATGGATGATGACTACTACCCCCGTGCTCTAGGGTCTGCTGACCTAATGGTTAACAATACACCTCCACCCTCCCGTCCTATTGGTATCTAATCCCCACAATTGCTAAGACTAAAATCCCAATTATAAGCAGCAATCTTCACTAACACTAATACAATACATCAATTCCTAGCAATGTTCCTAATCCTCTAGGACAGTTGGGAAACAATTCCCTGATGCCTCATAGAGGCAGCTAATACCTAATTCCTTACACTCACTCCCACACTTAATTCCTGTAGCATTAGGCTATTCCTCCATCCCCTAGTCAGCAGTCCTCTACCTCCAAAGCCCCCAGCCGCCAGCAGGGGAGTCCCAAATCGCCTCTAGTTCCGCATCCATTAAATGAGGGGAAAATCGTCTATTGATCTCGAAGACTCGGGTCGCTTTTGCTGGTGTATGCGACCACTGGGGGCGCTCTGTTCCCCACCTCCTCTCAGTTCTGTGTTCCTTGTAGCAGTTAGCCCAGGCCACCGTCTCCCCAGCAGACAGGAGGATCTCTCCCAGTTCCGGGTGTTCCAGCCCCTCCACACAAGTCGGCTGGAAGAATGCTGTGGCACGCGCCGTTGGCCTCCGCGTCCTCAAGCCACCGGAGCCCGGCTGCCAGTCTAGTACCGATCCCACGGCCGATCGCCGCTTCCCCAGCACGAATGCATGCTGGTTGGGAGGCCCCCGAGGCAGGTCAAAGCCCGCCCCCGGTTCCCCCAACGGACTCACTAGTGGCTTTATCGCCCGTCCTGCCTCCGTCTCCAGGCGCTCCAACGGCCCTAACGGCTGTGACGCCCACCAGGCCTCAGCCACTGCACCGCCTCCCGTCTCACCCACCGAAGCGGCTCTCGTCGCGCCGGCGGGCACTCGACGCCGGACTGTGGTGTCAGCGCCAGCGTCCGTTCTCTCAGGTAGGCCCGCACTCTTTTCCTGCTCTGACCCCATAAGCAGTTCTGGCCCCATAAGCAGTTTGTATTCCAATGGGGTGCCGGATGTTTTACTCTCCTCCTGGATGCTGAGACCTTCAGTCCGTTTAGTTCTTTGGTTGAATTTTAGTTGAATTTGGGTGTTCCGGCAGAGAGCGTGAGCAACGCTCCCTCACCGTGCCGCCATCTTGGATAGATGTTTATTCCTTTATCTTACAGGAAGTAGCCATGAGC
>NW_015166226.1:558-2070 GCF_001447785.1 Gekko japonicus | reverse complement strand
CCATGAAGGGCTTTGTATGTGATGGCCAAGAACTTAGATGATCATTTCCTACCACCATCCCTCACCATCAGGGGCTTTTTGGAGGGTTTCTAAAAACAATCATTTCCATAACAACATACTGATATAATAGTATATCAGTATGACGAAGAAAGCTGTGTTTCTTGAAAGCTTATGCTACAATATAGTTGTTAGTCTTAAAGGTGCTACTCAGCTTTTTACTATGCAGCAACAGACTAACACGGCTAACTCCTCTGGAGTATGTCAGTTACTGATTTTCTAAAAAATGGCAAAAAGCCCTCTGAAGACTGTCAAAGGGGGAAATGTGGGGAAACCCAACACGTGTAAGCCCCACTGCATCAGCAGCTGCAGCAACACTGGAGCTTCCACAGGAAAACAGTGCCATGTGGAAAATGACTTACAAACAAGATATATGTTTTTTTCAGTCAGCCACCAGAACAATGGGTAAGCATCCTTATAAAGTACTGAGACTGAGGCATTGTGTAGTGATTTCAGCTCATACTTTATTCATGCATACCAGAACTTGAGATAACTAGCGGGACCCATGGCCGACTTATATTCCCGTTCTTAACCACACCCAACACACACACACACATGATAGGTTTATCTACAAACAACTCCCACCATTGGTTCCTTTTAGGATCCGGGCTAGCCGATTGGCTAGATCATGGATCCTTCACTTCTATTGTCTTCAGATGCAAAGCTTGACCTGACCACATGGCCACATGCGAGCCCGACTGTGTGCGCGGTCTCCCTTGGTACACAACAATCCTCCTAGCAGGTGTACGTTAGTCCAATTCAGTTTATTTCAATACATGATCAGCTTTCGATAAAACTCCAGTGGGCCATCTGCAGAGATAATAAATGCCAGGGTTGTAGCTCTGCCTTCCACTAAAAGCTCAGCAGTCAGTTGATCCTGGTCCATAGCTCAGGCTCCCTCCCCAGTATGTCGATCGGCCTTGGGAAATCAGAGGGTTAACTGCCAAAGATCTGCTTCGGGACACTCCAGTGGCTTTGACGCACATTGACAAAGATGGATAAAAGACTTGGCTTCTCCAACAGGAAGCTGAAAGGGCACTGGTTCAAGAGGGCCTGATCTTTGTACACCGACTGTCTCTTGCTTTCTGGCAAAATGAGTATGAGTGAACATCAGGTATCTGGCTTCCATAGACACTGAGATATTTCAGCTTGGTGATTCCCCCCCACACTAGTAAAAATATCTGCCCGGGTGTCTTTTGTTTCTACCATCTTTTCTCCATCTGTTTGGTTGCCGTGCAGAGCATGGCAGTGGGAAGATTATAGTGCTACTCCATTTAATGCAAGAAGAATCTGTGTATGGTGCTAGGAGGCAACATCAGTGGCAAACCTTATGGACTCTGTGCCCAGTTTGTTGGCCCTCCGGAGTAACTGGTTGGCCACTGGGTGAGACAGGATGCTGGACTAGAGGGACCCTCACTGGTCTGATCCAGCAGGGCTCTTCTGATGTTCTTATGA
>NW_015166226.1:0-296 GCF_001447785.1 Gekko japonicus | reverse complement strand
AAAGGTGCAGTTCGAAGTTAAAGTAGTCAAAATTCTCCATTGTGGCTTCTGCCTCCATGGTGGCGCCGAGCCTCCTGGCCTTCTGCAAAACTGAACTATTCAAGAGCAGTTTTCTGCACGGGTAATGAGACTGCACTGTACAAAATGGTTCACAAACTTACTTGGATACATGATTGGGACTTGTGGTCTATACTGCTATATATAGCATATTGTTTGCAGGGTCCTGTTATGTGATTTTTCTACCACTTAGTGCATCGTGTTAATACCTATGCTTTGCTTCAGTTTGTTTTGGTGGT
>NW_015166225.1:0-1340 GCF_001447785.1 Gekko japonicus | reverse complement strand
GGCACACTTCGAACACCCGTAGCCCCCCAAATGGGTGCCATTGCTCCTACAGATTTGCATGACTCTTGAGCGGGGGCTCTGTCCAAAGCGCCCCCCCATTCCCTACATCTTCCCCTCTCTTTCTGTCTTCATCCTCCCCTCTCACTCTGTCTCGCTGCTCACAGAAAGGCTTGGAACGGCTCTTGGCTGCTTTCTCTGAGACAGGAAGGTGTCCCCAAGTCTCAGGAAGGAAAAACACTCTGTGCTGAACCCATAAAGGCAGTCTCCGTGGGGCCAGGCCTGGCAGGACTCCAAGCCTGACATCACCTGGGAACTCGAACCCGGACCACAGCTGTGTTCTTCTGCTTCGTCCTCCACTTTTTTTTCCAGCTCCAGTGGTGTTTTCAGCATTCTTTTTATAGCTCTCTCTCTCCCCTCCCAAATATTTCAAGCTCTCAAAAACGTTTAACCCCCAAAGACCTAGGAGAGTCTGGGTGGGAAAGGAGAAAAGAGATAGATCGGCTCCTTCCCTAGGAAACTGGAAGGGCAAACATATCTTTTACCTACAGCCCCCCATGCATTATATGGGAAATTGTGCCAGGTATTTATTCATCACCAGTGTTTGGCAAAAAACAGAATCCCAGTAGATTGGGGGGTGGTAGGATGGCCCATCATCAGATCTCAGAAGCTAAGCAGGGTCCACTCTGGTTAGCAGTTGGATGGGAGCAGGGCATTTTTTGTAGAAAAAGTCCAGCAGGAACTCATTAGCATATTAGGCCACACCCAACCGCAGAAACTCATTAGCATATTAGGCCACACCCTGATTGCAACACTCATTAGCATATTAGACCGCATTCCCATGTTACCAGAAGTGCGGTCATCCAGCCACACCCACCTTTTGCCTCTTATTCTGTTTACTTTGTTTGTTGTCAAAACCCAGGGCCTTTTTTTGTAGCAGGAACTCCTTTGCATGTTAAGCCACACACCCCTAATGTAGCCAGTCCTAATGAGTTCCTGCCATTGGGTGTGGCCTATTATGCTAATGAGTTCCTGCTGGGTGTGGCCAACTTGGGAGCCAGCCGGAACTTCGTTCCTGTGCGTTCCTGCCCAAAAATAGCCCTGGATGGGAGACCACCAAGGAAGTCCAGGGTAGCTACGCAGAGGCAGGCGACGGCAAAACACCACCTCTGTTCACGTCGCGCCTTGAAAACCCTACAGGGTTGCCGTAAGTTCAGCTGTGATTTGATGGCACTTTACACCCACACAGGCTGTATTTCCTCTGGGTGTTTTCTAATCCTGATTTTTAGGAGGCTCTCCGTCAGTCTGAACCAATGTTCCCTCTAAGCCAAGTGAGTGTGAGC
>NW_015166224.1:0-2107 GCF_001447785.1 Gekko japonicus | reverse complement strand
AGGGTACCATAAAACCCGATAATCAAAGAGAGTGAAAGTGGCATGCCATAGCACTAAGAAGAAACCTTGCTACTATTTCGGTTATTTCCGTATCTTGATTATCAAGCAAAAACAGAACCTTAAAATCGTCAGGAATCTCTGAGAATTGAGCTAATATAGGATACAGAAGATCCTGGCGAGGCACCAAATAAAAGGGGCATTGGAGGAGAACACGGGGGAACTGATGGCACTGGTATTTCTGGCCACTGTGTGACACAGAGTGTTGGACTGGATGGGCCTTTGGCCTGATCCAACATTGGCGTCTCTTATGTTCTTATGTTCTTAAGAACATGAAATCTGGCCAAGGACATGGCTATGCGCAAATTTGGAGCAATAAGTTGACAAAGATATACAGCTGGAAGATTTGCATTTGGAACAATCCCTACATTTAGGGGAGAACAGGTTCTGTTGGCCGAGCTATAGAGAGTTTGCAACCCTGAGCCCAATAAACTAGCTTTTATTTTTTTTAAAAAAAGCCTCAGGCTCAGAAAGCAAGGATAGAGATTCTAAGGGTAAGTTAAGAAGCAGATTTCAGCTTCGATGTGAGACAGCCAGCTAGAATTGGCAGATTCAGAAAGTATTTGATACAGATAAATAGAGGGGTCAGAGTTGGAGTGGAGTTGCAGCCAAAATTTAATGGTGTGGAGCCATGCCTGAGTAGCCGTCAAATCCTGTCCGCACTCCAAACATAAGGCAGCGTATGGAACGCACACGGGTATCCCCATGATCTTTTGCAAGAAGGTAGACTGGACACATTCCACGGAAGTGTCAATTGCATCTATCCAGCGGGGTACTCCGTACAATAATTGAGTTCCAGTTTTAGCATCAGGGGTCATTTCCTGCAGGAGCGCACAGGAGCGGAGCTCCGGCAGTAAAGAGCCCAGGGGGCGGGCACATGCAACAAGCCCCACCCCCTGCTCCCAGCAGCCCTCAGTCAGAGCAAGAAGCAGCCAGGTAAGTTGCAGAGCCCCCCCCCGCCCCCCCGGTCCAAAATAGTCCAGTGGCACCTTTAAGACCAAGTTTTATTCAGGTACAAGCTCTCCCTCCTCTGCGAGGACAGATCTGCACGTTCCCCCCCCCCAATAGCTAGCAATCCAAAACAGTCCAGCGGAGCCTGAGCGGTGGGTGTTGCCTTCTGACACCCTTCCGGTGATGTCAGGGGGTGTGGCATATGCAAATAAGTTATGCAAATGAGTTATGCTAATGAGCTCCTGCACCTCTTTTTCTACGCAATGACCCCTGTTTAGCATTAAAAGCTTTGAGTGCAGCTGGCACGTGAAAGCGGCATGCAATGCGGAGGGGGGATTTCTGTTCCAAAGTGGCTTTGGTAAAACAACGGAGGGAAAAGCCAACGCAGAGCCACCCCCAGTTCTCCCTCCTTATTCGAGGTCCTTCACACACACCTTTTGTCCATGCAGGCTCCACGACTCCCAGCATAGCCGTTTCACTGGCCAAGGGGAGAACGTAAAGGGAAAGGAGGAGGAGGAGATTGGATTTATCCCTCGCCCTTCACTCGGAGTCTCAGAACAGCTTCCAGTCTCCTTTCCCTCCCCCTCCCCACAATAGACACCCTGGGAGGTAGGTGGGGCTGAGAGAGCTCTCCTAAACTGCCCTTGAGAGAACAGCTCTTGTCAGAACTACGGCTTGCCCGAGGTCATCCAGCAGGTGCAAGTGGAGGAGTGGGGAATCAAACCCGGTTCTCCCAGATTAGAGTCCGCGCACTTAACCACTACACCAAACTGGCTCTAAAAGTGGGCTATAAGTAGGGTTCCCAGGTCTGGGTTGGGAAACATCTGGAGATTTTGGGGGTGGAGCCTGGGGAGGGGAGGGGCCTCAGCATGGTACAATGCCATAGAGCGCACCCGCCAAAGCCGCCATTTCCTCCAGGGGAACTGATATTTACTGACTGGAGATCAGTTGTAATGGCGGGAGATCTCCAGGCCCCACCTGGAGGTTGGCAATCCTATGCATAAATAAAATAGAGCTACGTCTTTCTCTCCACCATGTCTTTGATCGAAATCCTGCTCTCTCGAAGCCGGCTGAAGTGTAGTGGGTTAAACGCAGGAAG
>NW_015166223.1:1329-2115 GCF_001447785.1 Gekko japonicus | reverse complement strand
CAACGAGGCATCGGCTCCAGCGGAGTAGCAGCGGCGGAGACAGCGTGGGCGATGCGGAGGCAGCAGCAGCAGGGCCGGAGGGAGTGATCCCTGGTGGCGGGAAGTGGAAACACCAGCCGGCTGTCGCCGGCAGAGGTGGAGGTGCGCGGTGACGTCAAACACAGGCGCGGCGGAGCCGGAAAGACGCAGCTGAGGCCGGTGGAAGACATGAATCTTGTGCCACAAGCTGACTCGCCTGGGCGCCAGAAGGAACATCCCGCCGGAGGGGAGACGCCGGGGAAAAAGAACTGAAGAAGAGCCAAGCCATAAAGGAAATAACACCGACCACCACCGGATGCTGGTAGGCAGTCCCACCCCGTACAATAAATGTGGCCCTAGTTAGGGAGAAATGTGACTAGCACCCCTCTGTAAACCGCCCAGAGACCTCCAATGGGGGGTTAGGGCGGTATAACAAATCGAAGAAATAAATAAATAAATAAAAAGCACGAAATCCCTTACTGCAGACGCACCCACACACCCACAGAACATGAAGCAGCTATAGACATAAGCACCTAAGAAGAGAAGAGATTGGACTTATACCCTGCCCTTCCCTACCCAAAGGTGTCTCAGAGCGGCTTACGAACTCCTTTCCCTTCCCCTCCCCACAACAGACACCCTGTGAGGTAAAAGAAGAAGAGATTGGATTTATACCCTGCCCTTCACTACCCAAAGGAGTCTCAGAGGGGCTCACAAACTCCTTTCCCTTCCCCTCCCCACAACAGACACCCTGTGAGGTAAAAGAAGAAG
>NW_015166223.1:0-1184 GCF_001447785.1 Gekko japonicus | reverse complement strand
GAAAATATATAAAGTATACATTGGATTATGAAAAACAGGAATATTTTAAATATTAACTTTCTATAAGCACCTTTTTAATATTGCAAAGTGATTTATGACATAAAGCTTTTGTAGATACACTTAATCTATCAGTTTTTATTTTGAACCCCCTAGAACATTTTTGTTAATTTTAAAAGAGTTCTTAAAACTTCTAGACTTGTAAAATATGTTGTTTTACTTTGGTCAATAGGGGTTTTCTTTGTCTAATACAAATTTTGTACTTTTTAATTGGCTTCTAGTGAACATCAGGTGTGCATGATTAATTTCTGTAACTTCATCTTCCAACTTTCTGCTTGTTAGCAGCTTGTGGATCTTTGCCAGGTTAATTCTAAGTATATAACGGTTCCTCCTTAAGCAAGCACTTTTTTGTCTTAAAAATAAGCTTGATAATTCTTTAGCAAAGCTTAGAATAATTCAGCTAGTTGCTGCTCTTACAAATATCTTATATCATAATCTTAGTAAATATTAAGCTTTAAACAAAATATAAAGTCTAAAAACACACAAGTCAGAAGAGAGGAAGAAGAAGAAGAAGAAGAGAAGAGATTGGATTTATACCCCGCCCTTCACTTGGAGTCTCAGAGCGGCTTACAAACTCCTTTCCCTTCCCCTCCCCACAACAGACACCCTGTGAGGTGGGTGGGGCTGAGAGAGCTCTGGCACAAACTGCTCTTTTTCAAGGACAGCTGTGCCAGAGCTTGTGACTGACCCAAGGTCACATCAGCAGGTGCAAGGGGGGGTTCCTCTGTTACAGTGTACAGCTATCCTTTCGTTTACCTCAATTAGGCTTTTCTAAAAACATCTTGACCAATTTTTTCTAATTCTCTTTGAAGCAAAGGGTGTCACTATAAATCCCTAATGTTGGCAGTGATGCTCCATGCCATCCCAATTAAAAAGGATGATGTAAAAACACCTGGCCTAATTAGAAAATTCTAATTGTCAATTAAGTTTGATTTAAAACACCTGTTTCTACAATTCTATTTAGTGGTTAACAATTCACCAATTCTTCCTGGAGAATCCCAAAGAATCTTTCCCAAAAACTCCTGGAACACTAGCAATAATCAATAGACAATCATTCGAACTCTTGAATTGTCCTCTACAGTATGATAGACTAAGTACCAATGGCCCCGGTCACACGGGCTGGATAT
>NW_015166222.1:921-2120 GCF_001447785.1 Gekko japonicus | reverse complement strand
TGCCGGCAGTCCTATCCTTGGCTCTCTGCCTGGTTTTGTGGAGAAAGGAAACACTGCAGATGAGTCATCCGCAAGCGCTGACTCACCCTGCAAAAATCCGCTGAAATATGGGAACTCCTCAAAGGCCAATGTGGGGGGAGGGGGGGAGCAGAAGTCAATGCAAAATTAAGAAGGCCGATTTGTAAGCACTTTGAAATAACTTTTAAATGGCTGTCGGGATCTTGATCGCAAAATGAGAACAAACAAGCCAAAAAAACCCACCCCATAGCATTTTCCTCCGGTAAATGGCTGACTAATAGAGATGACCAGATTGTTTTACCAGCTCCTGCCAACCTAGCAGTTCGAAAGCAAGAAATTGCAAGTAGATAAATAGGTACCGCTTCGGTGGGAAGGTGACAGCGTTCCTTGCACCTCAACGTTTAGTTACGCCGGCCATATGACAACAGAGACGTCGTCAGACAGCGCTGGCTCTTCGGCTTGGAAACGGAGATGAGCACCGCCCTCTAGAGTCGGATTCAACTGGCTTTTGAGCGATGGAAACCTTTTCATTTACCTAAAGGTCACAGAATGTGACTGTGAGCCACAAAGCTGTGCATACACACAACACAACTACACAAGGTACATTGTCGCGGCACACACAAATGACAACCACATATCACGGTGCTGTTCCAAAGTTTCCTTTTTCAGAAGTCCTGGGTTGGGTCTAAAAATATCCCACCTTTGTACAACAGACAGACTACTGAGTCAGAGCATTCAAAGGAATAACTTAAATCTTTCACGCAACCCTCTCTTCCTATCTTTAGGATGGCTCGTTCCACCTGACCCATTTAAGCAGCTGGTTGTCCTTTTGTGCCTGCAATTCAAATTATTATTACTCAAGGATTATTTTCTGTGCGCGTGCCCGTGTGCGCCTGCTTCTCTACCATTGCAGTGTGGAGTTTTTCACCATTTTGCCTCTTTGCAACATAATGGGAGGAATCCCACTGTTTTCAGAGACAGGCGCATTTAGAGAGATTATAAAAAGAAAGCCCTTCAGAAGGGCCAGGAAGATTCTGTGGGCTGTCAAAGACATACATATGCTGATCTGTTTGCTTCAGAAAAAAGGAATCTCAATAAAGAACTGCACATGCCCGCTGTTTCCTTATATAGCAACATTCGGTGTGATTCATCGGCTTACTCCCCCCCCCCCCCAAGACACA
>NW_015166222.1:0-906 GCF_001447785.1 Gekko japonicus | reverse complement strand
CATTCGGGGTGATTCATCCGCTTTCCCCCCCCCCCCCCCAAGTCAAAGTTACAGTCGGAAAGCAGAGAAGAAACAAGAAAACGGGGTCACGTCAAGGATGAGATATTCATGTTTCTCAACACTTTTTTTATTGATTTACTAGCCTGATACCCGTGCTTTGCAAAAGGACAACCAGCTGCTTATTAAGCAAGTATTTAAGTTCCGTAAATCCAGTTATAATACTGATGATGTGAAGTTTGAAAGGTGACATTTGTTGTAGGGATTCTAACGGAGAAGATTGTAGTGTAAGAAATGAAGTGAGACATACGTGCTTTTCCCCCCTTCTCTACCGAAGGGCCTCCCTCTAGACCACACTGGTGGTTCTGCCCTCAGGTGCTGGGATCACCAGGCTGCTTGGTGAGCTCACTCTGGAGCAGGCCACAGAGAACTGTCCGTTTCAGAAGCAGTCATCTGTTAAGTCCACTCCTGCCACCTTCCACGAAAGGGATGGCCTCTCTACTTGTGTTCCTGGCAATGTTCCCTCTAAGCTGTGGAGTCTTGTGAGCAAAAATTCTACTTTGTGAGCTCCTGGCATTAAAGCTGTGAGCGAGCGATTTGGCCGCTGCATCAATGAGTTTGCTCTGGAGCCCTCCTTCCTGAGCGAAGACAAAAATGTGTGAGCTGGAGGCTAAAAAACTGTGAGCTAGCTCACACTAACTCAGCTTAGAGGGAACACTGGTTCCTGGATTGTTTTGCTCATATGGAGACTGTGTTGTTCTGAGCACCTCAGGGTGATCTTGCTGGTACTTGGCCTGGGCAGCTCAGTGCTCCGCAGGAGTACTATGTGCAAATGTCTTTGCTGCATTCCTAAGTTGCCTCCTCCTTGGATTGTTGGTGTATGACGTTTGCCAGGAGCTTTCTTGGGGG
>NW_015166221.1:1552-2122 GCF_001447785.1 Gekko japonicus | reverse complement strand
TTTGCTTCCCCGGCGGAAGACCCGCCCGTCTCTTTCAAAGCGGTTGAGGGCACTCAGGCGCACAGGGCGAGAAGAAGGTGCGTGGAATTGCCCGGGGGGGGGCCCTGCCGCAGAGACTCCAGACTCCTTTCCAGTCTATCAGCCCCCCCCCCCCCTCCCCCCCCCCCCCCCGTGCAAGTTTCGAGAGCCGCTTTGGAGATGTCTGGTCCTTGCTGAGCGGAAAAGGAAGCTGCGACAACCTTGCCTCGGGTACTCTCCATTGAGGGCTGGGCCCCTATGAATACCACTAGACCAGCAGTTCCCAACGTGGCGCCCGGGGGCACCACGGCACCAGCTGCCACCTTTCCCGGTGCCCACCAAGGGTTTTTAGAAAGTGGGTGGGGCTTCTGATCGGCTAAGCTCTGATTGGCTGTGCGGACTTTTAAAAATGTTGCTTTGGCGGCAGCTGCCACCAGTGTTCCCTCTAAGCTGAGTGAGTGTGAGCCAGCTCACAGTTTTTTAGCCTCCAGCTCACACATTTTTGCCTTAGCTCAGGAAGGGATGGCTCCAGAGCAGATGAATTTATGCAGT
>NW_015166221.1:0-671 GCF_001447785.1 Gekko japonicus | reverse complement strand
CCGGGAGGTGTGTTGTAAGTGTATTTTAAGGGGGCCCCCCCGTGTGCCCTCCCCACTTTTAAGCTCTTCGGACAGACGCACAGGTACAAATAAACACACGGCCGTTACACATTCTGGTTTCGCCTTGGGGGAAAAAAAATCACTTGCGATGGGGTGGGGTTGGGGGGGGGGGGACGCAGGCGAAGCCCAGCCCGGCTGAGCGGCCCCCAAATCACTTCTCCTTCTTCTCCAGCTCAGTCTTCTCTTCTTTGGCATCCCCTGGCACCTCCTTGGGGGTGGTGTTCTCCTCGTAGCTGGAAGGCGAGAGAAGAAAAGAGACGGAGGGTGAGGAGGAGGCGGAAAGGGTACCGGGGCGGCCCCTTGGCTGGCAAAAAGGAAGTCTCCGGTTAGAAGGGCGTCCCCCGCTGTGGACCGAAATCCACGCGATCTCCTCGTAGCTGGAAGGCGAGAGAAGAAAAGAGACGGAGGGTGAGGAGGAGGCGGAAAGGGTACCGGGGCGGCCCCTTGGCTGGCAAAAAGGAAGTCTCCGGTTAGAAGGGCGTCCCCCGCTGTGGACCGAAATCCACGCGAGACGGGGTGGCCCTTGGCTATTCCGGACAAGCCCCCCACCCCCACCCCGGTCTGCTTGAGCACGGTTCCCTTGAAGGCAGGGGTGTCAAACTCTTCCTCAG
>NW_015166220.1:1779-2123 GCF_001447785.1 Gekko japonicus | reverse complement strand
TTACAGACAGCATTTCATCCTATCTAGTGGTGCATGCAGATACTTAAAAGATTCTGCCTAGCACATGTAGATTCTAAAGACCGGAAATGGCCTTCCCTTACCATGGTCATGGATAAGCCATCCCTGGAGCTCTGAGTTTTCTACATGAAAAATCCTTCTTCATCACTGATTCTAAAATATTTTCGGAGGGTTTTCTGTGTGTGTGTGGGGGATTTACTGTTGGGGAAAGAAGCCTTAAGTTACTGCTTCTCTATGCCCTCCCTCAAGTCTGCACAAGTTGCCTGCCACCTATCCAAGCCAAGTGTTTGTCTTTGTTCTCCTCTTGCAAAGCAAATATTGTGGGG
>NW_015166220.1:0-971 GCF_001447785.1 Gekko japonicus | reverse complement strand
TTTCTCGTGATCTTTTAAAAAGATTGAGAAATGCCTATTTTTCACAATCACAGAACTCTGATTAGGCTTTTTCTGTTGCCCACAATAGCCTACTGACATGGCCAATAATTTTTCCCTTCTATTTTTTTGAATTGGTACTTTCATAGAAAAAACGTTGTCATTTTCAATTTGCCTTATCCCTTCTGTTGATTAGATGCATGCCCTTACAGCCCTTCCTGGTATATCTATCATTTTGTTGGCAATAGCTATGTCCAGTGAAGTGTGTATTGCTCCCCTCCCCTTTGTTCTTATTATATTCAACACACAGTTTGACAAAACATGCTGGGGAACTCAAAAGCCTGCACTGAATTTTGTGATACTAACCTTGCTCCCGATAAAAGCTGTCCCGTCTCCCGTGGCATTTGTTTTTGTCCATTTTTAATTATATGCATGTGTAAAACTTTTCAATTTATCTTCTTGGCAGTAACCCCGGTCAGCAAACTGCATAATCTATGCTGTAGAGGAAATCAACTGTCGGGAGAAAGGCAATTTTCAATGTGGTGGGAGAGCAATGCGGGCAGGAAAACCCAAAGCACGCTGGCCGATGGTTCTTGCAATTAGAGCGGTTTGCTATGATGAATCTATGGCACAAAGAAACACGACGGTATATTTGGGAAAGCTTGAAGTTATTTTCACGCGTCTTCTGCAGTTCACAATGTTCAAGAAAAGCCTACCGCTCTCTTAAACATGCGAATTACACAACAGCGCAATCGTTTAAAAATTACACAATTTACAGTTCCAAAGTCACTGGTCGTAGAAAGCTATAACTTTTTAGGGACTGCGGTGTAGAGACCGCGTACTTTGGTGAGGAAAAGGGTCTTCCCTAGTCCTTAAGACGGAACGCTGCTAAATTAACTTTACCAAACATGACGCTTTTGAATGCCCATCTAAACACTTGACACATCGCCTAGAAAGCAGAATCCTCTCAAGCC
>NW_015166219.1:0-2127 GCF_001447785.1 Gekko japonicus | reverse complement strand
ACCACGACACCAAACTTGGCTTAACAAAAGTTTGCTCAAATGTTATCAACCTGCACAAACTACTTTTTAATTCAGATATTTATATCCCATTTTTCCTTGTGACTCAAGGCAGCTTACAAATCATACTGAAAAGCATAATAGGAGTGTGCAAAAAAACCGACACGTTTCCACCACCCCCCGGCTCCATTGTAGCCTATGGGGACCATTATAGTCCATAGGCCCTAGAGACTATAATGGGGAATCGTTCTAGGGGTATCTAGGACTCTGGGGGAGGCTTTTTTTAGGTAGAAGCAAGAAATTTGCAGCATAGCTACTGATGCCTCTCCTCAACCCCCCCCCCCAAGGTTCAAAAAGATTGGACCAAGGGGTCCAATTCTGTGGGCCCCAGAAGGAGGTGCCCCTGTCCTCGATTGTTTCCAATGGAGGGAAAAAATCCCTTGTGAGCAGTAGCTCACAGCCCCTGAGCTGTCTGTTAAAATTTTGTGTGTCAGCACCCTCTAGGACTGAATCATAACTTAGGACTGAATCATAGCTAGGATTGTCACAATGGTCAGCGCTTTAATTAAACCATGGTTGTGCATGTTGTCTGAACAGAACCTTGATCTAATCTCAGGCAGGCCTGGAGAAATTCTCTTTGGCTCCAGAAACTAGCTCAGAAATATAGTAAACCGACTCATATTTCAGCCTTCCAGGTTATGTATGACCATATTTTATCATTACGACCGCAAAAACCACTAGGCACCCTAAGGAAATTTCTAGGTGACCTGGCACCTGAGATTTGCCAAGCCCTAATCTAGGCTCGGAGCTGTGGTGGCTCAAGTGGTTAAGACGCTGAACTGCAGGCTGTGGAAGGTCGGTCGTTCAGCAGTTCGAGACCCGAGTGTGCCGCATGACGGAGTGAGCTCCCGTCTCTAGTTCCAGCTCCTGCCAACCTAGCCATTCGAAAACAAGAAATCTCAAGTAGATAAATAGGGACCACTTCGGTGGGAAGGGAACAGCGTTCCGTGCGCCTTGGTGTTTAGTCACGCCGGCCACATGACCATGGAAACGTCTTCGGACAGCGCTGTCTCTTCGGCTTTGAAACGGAAATGAGCACCCAACCCTAGAGTCGGACTCGACTGGCTTTCGAGCAAGGGAGACCTTTACCTTTACTAATCTAGGCTCAGCTTTTATTGATCAATACAAAGCCGCGATTCTCAAATTGTGGGTATTTGCAGAGGGTTCTTTCTAAGGAAGAGAAAGAAAACATGCCCTGACAAATTAATTCTTTTTCTCCTCCGGAAGGTCTATTCCAAATTATTGCTGTTGGTTTACAAGACGAGGCCTTTAATAAGTCTACAGTGCCAGGAGGTTACTCCCTCCGAAATCTGGATGCACTTTCTAAGGATTTCCAGCGGATGGACTTGTTCTTGGTGTCCTTTTTATAGCCCGCCTCCAAGAGGCAGCCTCCCCCACCCCCAAGCATGACACCATCTCTTCGCTCTCCCCCCATCAAACATCCCAATCCCTCATTTCAATTCTGCGCCAACCTCCCTTCCTTTGTTCTGCGGCCCATATCGCTGCATCCCAATTGTCCCATGTTTATTTCAAACTTTTTGGCGGGCTGTCAGTCCGATGGAAACGTAATTAATTGCTGGAGTTTGTTAAAAAAAAAAACCCAGGACAATGGTGTCTGGAGAAGATGGGGGTGGGGAATAAAATAAACAGCGGAGCCTTGTGGAGTGGGTTGGTGTGGCGTTCTGATGAACAGGCTAATAATAACGGCGGCGGCGGCCGTGGAGGGACCAGAACCCGTCCATTGAAGCTCTGCCGAGGCCTTAGTTAGAAAGCCGTGTGAAGGGATTGCATCACTGCAGGCATTAGAAAGTTTGGATAAGAATTCCTTTGGGGCTAATCCAGCCAGATCTCCAGTTACAAAGAATGCAAGTCTGAAGATACTTAATCAAGCGGGGTTTGTTCCAAAACCTCCATAATCGATTTAGGCAAGGGTGGGACAACGTAAAAGAGAACTACAGATATGAATCAAACGGTTGCTTCCAGCGATTCACTAAAATGAGGGTGGCAGATTGGACTGACCCATCCCAGAAAATCAGTTAGTAAAGAAGAAGTGATTGGATTTATACCCTG
>NW_015166218.1:0-2129 GCF_001447785.1 Gekko japonicus | reverse complement strand
AAGGCAGAGTTGGAGCATACTCGCCTAGCTATTGCACAGCCACAAAGCTTTTGGACACAGTGCTCCAGTTAACAGGGGCAAAGTATCTAAGCCTTGGCTTGTGAGTTTTCAGGGCTGTTGAAAATGGAATGCTTGCCTGCTACATGTGTTCATCATGAAGTCTGCAGCATCCCTAAACCTAGCATAGTAGCCTCCATACAGGACTACCCCAGGCAGGTCTCGCAATAACCCCTCCATCAGGCCTTGGAATATCCCAGGGGCAACGTTTACCCCGAACTGTAACCTATTTACTTTAAAAATGCCCCGGTGCATGATGATTGTCTGTGCCAGAGCGGCTTGGGGGTCCACAGGCAGCTGCTGGTATGCCTGGGTTAAATCTAACTTGGCAAACACATTACCCTCCCCCAAGGACGCCAGCACGCGACTGATAACTGGAACAGGTTATGAGTGCTGCTGAAGTGCCTTGTTAAGGGTGCAATTATAATCAGTGCAGATCCTCACTGACCCGTCCGACTTAATTGGTGTCACTATGGGAGTCTTCCACCTGACGTGTGATACTGGCTCAAACACACCTTGGGCCACAAGTTTGTCTAACTCGGCCTCGATTCTCAGTTTCATGGACAGGGGCACCTTGCGATACTTTAGTCGTATCGGCGCAACAGAAGGATCCAACTCATACATTACAGGTGGCCTCTTATACATTCCTAACGCATCATCAAATACATCAGCAAATTCCGAATACAGTACATTCAATTTATTAGCATTGACCTGGTTGATACCGCTAATAGCAATTCTGAGGGCCTTGAACCAGTCCACTTCCAAAAGACTGGCCCGGCGCCCCTCGGCAACAAGGAGGCTCAGTGACTCTCGAAACCCCTTAAACTGTACCTCAAACATGGCTTCTCCAGCCACTGGTATTCACCTCCCCTGAAAATCAGAGAGGTGAATGCTGCTTGGCTTCAAACGCCGATGACTCCAACGCGGAAACAACTTTTGTAGCGTCTCGGACGAGATGACCGTCACTGCCGATCCTGAGTCGACCTCTATTACACAGGGCACGTCATTCAGCTGGACGGTGATGTGGATCTTTCTCCTGGATCGTGAGCTGGTCATCAGGATGGTCAACGGGCAGGAACAGCAGTTGGTCAGATGGCAGTAGGTAGACCTCGCGTTGTCCTGGTTTCGAACCTGGGGGCATTCACGAGGAGATGACGGCGGTGTCCTCTTCTTTCTCGATCTGCAGACTTTAGCCAAATGGCTCCGCTTGTCACAGGACCAGCAAACAATGTCCTTTGCCCAGCAGCGATCCCACTCGTGATCTCCACCGCATCTGGCACAGGCCCGCCTTGGTGTGGGTTTCACTGGGGTCTGCCTTGCCCTCAGAGCTCGAGAGCGGTTGACATCATCACGCTCCTCTTCAGACTTGCTTGGGGATTCGTGGTGCACCGACTTGCTTGCCCCCTGTTGGCTCGGGGTTTGGTTCTGGCGTACTTCATGTGTGGCCTTTTCTGCGGCCTCAGTGGCAACAGCTTCAGAGTAGGCCACAGCGTAAGTGAGGGCCTGCCGGGTGAACAGCCATTGCTGCAGCTTCTCGTCCTTCAGCCCGCAGACGAATCGGTTGAGGAGCGCTTCCTCCAGGTCGGAGAAATTGCACGGGCCTTGCACAACGCTGACACATATTCGGCTATCATTTCGTTGCCCACCTGAGACCTTTTGTAAAACGCATGCCGACTCGCGATCTGTGATGGTTGTGGCGTGAAATGTCCTTTCAGCTTTGTTTTTAGATCAGACAGGGACATGTCTTTGATTTCAGCAGGCGCCAACAAACACCGGGTGACATCAAAAACCGCTTTTTTTTTCAAGAACTGAGGAGCATCGCCTTCTGTTGGTGTTCATCTTCGACCTTGTTCGCCTGGAGGTGGAACTCAAACCTGGACAGGTAGGAGTCCCAGTCCTCGAGGTCCGGTTCGAACGCTTCGAACCGTGGGTTGACGGCCATCACTGCTCGGGGTGCCGGCACTGGTGCTAGTGCAGCAGCCACTTGCTCAGCTGGGTCTTGTTCTTCTGCCCTTGGCGCTTCAGGGGCTTCGCGTTCGTCCACCATCCTGGCGTTGGTTCAGCGGGGCTGC
>NW_015166217.1:0-2121 GCF_001447785.1 Gekko japonicus | reverse complement strand
GTCCCTCCCCTTTCCAAACTCCGCCCTCCACAGGCCGCACCCAGGGCTATTTTTGGGCAGGAACGCACAGGAACGGAGTTCCAGCTGGTTCCTGAGTTGGCCACACCCAGTAGGAACTTATTAGCATAATAGGCCACACCCAACAGCAGAAACTCATTCGGATTGGCTACATCAGGGGTGTGTGGCCTAACATGCAAAGGAGTCCCTGCTACAAAAAAAAGCCCTGGGTTTTGAGAACAAACAAGGTAAACAAAATAAGAAGCAAAAGGTGGGTGTGGCTGGATGACCACACTTCTGGTAACATGGGTGTGTGGCCTAATATGCCAATGAGCTGTGCTATCAGGGTGTGGCCTAATATGCTAATGAGTTTCAGCTGTTGGGTGTGGCCTATTATGCTAATGAGTTCCTGCTGGGCTTTTTCTACAAAAAAAAGCCCTGGCCGCACCCAGTTCTAATTGCCAATCTCCTGGTGGGGCTTGGAGATTTCCTGGAATTACAACTGATCTCCAGACAACAGAGTTCAGTTCCCTGGGAGGAAATGGCTGCTTTGGAGGATGGACACGATGGCATCATACCCCGCTGAGGTCCCTCCGTAACCCCTGCTGCCCCCAGGGATGATTCCACAAATGTCCAGGAATTTCTCAACCTGGGGATGGCAGCGCTATGATGCGTGCAGTTTCCTTTTGTCCGTTGTTGCTGGTGTGGTGTCCCCAAACCGTTTGGTTCTTTTAAGCATTTTATTTATTTGTTTGTTTGTTTTATTTAAATTATAGGGTGCCTGTCCCTGCAAGCAGGGCTCAGGGCAGCTTACAACAGAAAGGGAATACAATAAATAACTAGAAGTTAAAATCCTGCAATAAGATACATCGCACATCCATCAGCAATGCTTCCGTCCATTCCAAGATGGCGAGAAAATTTCAAAACGCCGGGGGGGGGGGGGGGCTTTTGACATTGGTGGTTTAAGTTGCAATGTGAACTTTAAGGGAGTTATGGGATGGTTGTTATGGGATGGTTGTGAATGGTTGTGTGAGTGTATATGAGTATGGCTGTTGATCACTGAAATGATTGCACCTTTAATTTCGTTGTACTATGTACAATGACAATAAAGTATATTATTATTATTATCATTATTAATATTATTGCGGAGAATGGAGGGTATGAGAATGCCAGACTACATGCTGTCCCATTGCCCTCCTCGACCGAATGTCTGGCGGAACATCTCCGCCTTACATGCCCTGCAGAAAGGTCACAAATCCCACAGAACGTGGACGTTCTCCAGCAGAGAGTTCCACCAGTTGGGGCCAGGGCCGAAAAAAAGCCTTGGCCCTGGTTAAGGAGAGCTGGATCTCTCTTGGGCTGGGGGCCACCAGGGAGTTCTTGCTTCCCGAGCGTAACGCTCTACTGGAGGGCATACTGAGAGAGGTGGTCCCGAAGGTATGTGGGTCCCTGACTGCTGCATGCTGTTTTGGCAACATTTGAAGAAGAAGAAGAAGAAGAGATTGGATTTATACCCCGCCCTTCACTACCCAAAGGTGTCTCAGAGTGGTTTACAAACCCCTTTCCCTTCCCCTCCCCACAACAGACACCCTGTGGGGCGGGTGGGGCTGAGAGAGCTCTTGACAGAAACTGCTCTTTTTCAAGAACAGTTGTATCAGAACTATGGCTTGCCCCAGGTCATCCAGCCAGGTGCAAGTGGAGGAGTGGGGAATCAAACCCGGTTCTCCCAGATTAGAGTCCGCGGACTTAACCACTACTCCCAAACTGGCTCTCACTGTAATACTTTCGTCAGAAACAAATGGCATTATAAAGTATTAAATATCCACACACATCAGTATAATGCCACTTGTTTCCAATTGATGCAACATTAAAAATCACGTAAAGTGAATGAGAAAAATCTGTGCATGGAATTGGGAAATGACAGGATATCAGGAAATCTTGTACAGAGGATCTAGTTCCAAGGTCTGTGGCCTGTAGGCTAGGGCCACGGTTGAGTGGTAGTACATCTGCTTGGCATACAGAAGGTGCCGGGCTCAATCCTTGGCATCTCCAGTTTAGGATGTAGGTGACGTGAAAGGCCTCTGCTAGAGCAGATGATACCGACACTGATAGGACTATGGTCTG
>NW_015166216.1:1107-2161 GCF_001447785.1 Gekko japonicus | reverse complement strand
TCCACTAGAGTGGAGCCGCCACCAAAAAGGCCCCGACCCTAGTTGTTGCCAATCTGGCCTCCTTGATACTCGGGAGGACCAGCCAGTTCTGCGTCCTTGAACGCAGTGATCTCCAGGGCATATATGGGGAAAGGCGGTCCCTCAGGTACGTCAGACCCTGGCCATAAAGGGGTTTATAGGTAAGAACCAGCACCTTGAAGTGAATCCGGTATGCTATAGGCAGCCAGTGCAACGCCTTTAGCAGTGGCTGGGTGTGCTCCCGCACTAAGGGTGCAGAGTCTGGGAGTGGGGCAGGATCCATTCCTCGGTCCCTTTTCCATTACAGCTTCCAGAGTTTTGCCAAGGGCAGCCCCATGTAGAGGGCATTACAGTAGTCCAGTCTCGAGGTGACCATCGCATGGATCACTGTTGCCAGTTCGCTGTGTTCGAGGAAGGGAGCCAGCTGCCTTATCAGCCTAAGGTAGTAAAAAGCCGACTTGGCAGTGGCCGCTGCCTGGGCCTCCATCATTGTCATGCCTACCCTTGACTGAGCCCCAGATCCAGCTCCTGACAGCCTAAGAGGGGAGGATTCAGTGCCTTTAAGAGCTGAAGAAGCATCAGGATCTGCACCTACTGTAAGTACGGATGAGGATACACAGCAATCTGAGCCAACTACAGGACGGTTTGCACCTGGGATTGAGCAGGCCGTAAGCAGCTCACCACCTGCATCTCCCCCACCTGTAAGTAGGCTTAGGGATCAGAGATGACAGGATCTGGCTAGCCGCACGTTCAAGAGGGTGGAGATCCTTGAGCCCTGAGTTTTAACACCAGCCAGGACCTCGCACAAAGGTGCTAATGCGTTAATGAGCCAGAGCACTATTTAGTAGGGCCTCTGGCCATGAGCAATTTGTGCTGGCAACCTAGTTCGTAGAACCAGAAGCTCTGCACCTTGATTCCTGTTTGACTCTGTGGCTTTTGGACACAGCTTGTGTCTGGACTGCTCTGGCTCCTGACTTCCAGCTTTGAACCTGACCACGCCCTCGGCTTTGCTCCCTGTACTCTGACCTCTGGTAAC
>NW_015166216.1:0-665 GCF_001447785.1 Gekko japonicus | reverse complement strand
TATTGAGCAAGCTGCCAAATGGGCTACCCCCTTGCTAGTGGGAGCTTCCCCTTTATTGTCAGATTATCCCAGCTTCAAAGCCTACTTCTCCACAGCTTATGCCACCCCTGTAAAAACAGAGACAGCCAATCGCAAGATTCGGGCTCTCCAACAAGGAAAAGCGTCAGTGTCCCAGTACACCACTGAATTCCAGTTGATAGCCCAAGACTTGGCATGGAATGAGGCAGCCCTCATGGACCAATATACCGAAGGGCTGTCTGATGAGTTCCTGGATGAACTAGCTCGCAGTGACCACCCAGAGATACTCCAAACGCTCATACACCTGTGCTTCCGCATTGACGGCTGGCTACAGAGTCGCCGCCAAAACAAAAAACGCAGTACCACCCTGCTTGGTACCCCCCAAGTGGTCCAAAGGGCCGCTTCTCCAGGCCCCTCCATGCCTCCTCATGATGTAGAACCCATGCAGCTGGGAGTTGCCCGACCACGCCTCACTCCTGAGGAAAAGACACGACGGCGTACCCAGAACTTGTGTGTGGAGAGGCGGGGTATTTCTCCTCCGGGTGTCCTGCTAAATAGAAGCGCTTTGAGGCTTTTGCTCCACCAGTAAAAGGGCAGCCCCAAGCCTGAAGGGATCCTCCGGTTTGGGGCCTGTCCTAGGGTCTTCC
>NW_015166215.1:489-2179 GCF_001447785.1 Gekko japonicus | reverse complement strand
CTCACAGGGCTGTTGTGAGGGTGAAATTAGAGGTCGGGTCTCTGCAAATACCACCCTGAGCTCCTTTAGAGGAAAAGTGGGATGCAAATGTGACAGACAGAGCGGTGCCTTTGTGTAGCTCTTCGCCCAGTTTGGGGAGACGCGTAGAAAAGCCTCGGAGGGACGAGGTGGAGTGAAAATTGCTAAACTAGGCACAGCAGTTTTTACACACAATTTTGTAAATTGAAGAGGCAAGGTTTTTCCCCTCAGGTTATCACGTTCATTTATAGGAGGAAAGGGGGGGGGGTGTTTTAAATGGGTCAGACTGCTGGTTTGTGTTGCGTTCCATGGATGGTGAGTCCGGGAAACTATGGCATAACTCTGTAGAATTTATGGGTCTAGTTGTGGCACAACATTTGGCCATTGCTCCTCCCTCTCTCTTTGCCTCATGTGCCCCAGCAAAGAGGCAACCTACAGGCCCGGTTCTGATGCAAAACTGCACCGAGGCACATAACAGTTGCCCATGACTTGTACCACGCCCTAGCCAGTAGCATGCTGCTGAAGAAGGCCAAGACTAGCACTGAGGAGACCAGGGCCCAGTTGCCCCTTGAGTTACAAAGGCCCCTGGCTGATGATCTCTGGGCAATATTCTCCCTCAGCCCTGTTGGAAATATGTGAGTTACAAGGTCTAAGATTCAGTCATTAGAGAGTTAATCTTTTACCTTGTGTGCTATTGTTTAGCCTGACCTGGAAGGAAACCTGGCACAGATCCAATGGAAAGATAGCCCAGGAAATTTTAAGTCTGTTTACTAGCAATCATTGGTTAATGTAATCAGGTGACTTCCTTCTAGGGGTCAAGAAGAAGAATCTCCATTGTTGTGCGACCTGTCTGTCTGTCTGCAGCTCTAAAGATGTGAAGATGTAGTTCTAGGTATCTCTTTTATTTTGTAGCTTTTTCCTGTGAACCCTACCCTTAGAAATAAAGCTTTTTAAACAGAAAGAAATGCCTCCTTTCCAGTGAAGCAAAGATCCATTGCAAGCCCATAAGTAGTTTTGCCTATTTTCCCCAACAAACCCAACCTACCTCAGAAGGTTGCTGTGAGGATAAAATGGAGGAAAGGAGAACCATGCATGTGCCACTCACAGGAATTACACTTATGATTTAACTTGCAGCACACTTTCCAAAAGGATAACCTTTCCATTGCCCCACTCCACATATGAGAGAGCTCAAGGAAAACAACAACAGCTACATAGCGAGAGGGTTGCCAGGTCCCCCATTTATTCAGGTACAAGCTCTCCCTCCTCTGCGAGGACAGATCTGCACGTCCTCCCCCCCCCCAATACCTAGCAATCCAAAATAGTCCAGTGGAGCCTGAGAGGTGGGTGTTGCCTTCTGACACACTTCCGGTGATGCCAATAAGTTATGCTAATGAGCTCCTGCACCTCTTTGTCTACAAAATGACCCCTGATTCCAAGGTATCCTCAGGTCCCACCAGGAGGCTGGCAACCCTAAATAGAGTGCCCCCCCCGGTCCAACGTATCCTCTCCTCCCAACACCTCTGTGACTTAGGTTAGGCCCAAGGCTATCCTGGCAAGCATTATGGCTGAACAGGAGTTTAAACCTTCCCAGGCAAGCCCAACACTCTAGTCCAAGGTTGCCAACTCCCACTTGGGAAATACCTGGAGAAACTGGGGGTGGAGCCTAGGAAAG
>NW_015166215.1:0-330 GCF_001447785.1 Gekko japonicus | reverse complement strand
GACCCCCTGCCCCTCTTTGTCTACAAAATGACCCCTGATTCCAAGGTATCCTCAGGTCCCACCAGGAGGCTGGCAACCCTAAATATATCCCCCCCCCCCGGTCCAACTTATCCTCTCCTCCGAGCACCTCTGTGACTTAGCTTAGGCCCAAGGCTATCCTGGCAAGCATTATGGCTGAACAGGAGTTTAAACCTTCCCAGGTTGCCAACTCCCACTTGGGAAATACCTGGAGAAACTGGGGGTGGAGCCTAGGAAAGGGCAGGGTTTGTGGAGAGGCGATACCTCGGAGAGGTATAATGTAGGGTTGCCAGGTCCCCCCTGGGCACCGGT
>NW_015166214.1:0-2203 GCF_001447785.1 Gekko japonicus | reverse complement strand
TAAACCACTTTGGCTTCTGAAGGGAAACATCGTTGTCGTTGTCGTTGTCGGTTATCGTCGTCATTGGTTGTCATCGTCGTTTGTCGTCGTCTGTCGTCGTCGTTTGTTGTCAGTTGTTGTCGGTTGTTGTTGTCGGTTGTCGTTGTCGGTTGTCGGTTGTTGTTGTCGTCGTCGGTTGTTGTTATTGTCGTCGTCGGTTGTTGTTGTCGTTGGTTGTTGTTGTCGTCGTCGTTCGTTGTGGTTGTTGTTGTTGTTGTTGTTGTTGTTGTATGTATACCTTGCCCTATCCCATGAGTGGGCTCAGGGGGCCTTACAACACAAGATTCATAAAACAATCAAACCAATCAAACCAATCAAACAGCAGATGGCACAATAAACCATAACAGAAAGGACCCTTGCCTCATGTCAGGTGAGTAAAAGCTCCAGTGCCCAAGTAATGTTATCTAAGCAGGAAGGCACTGGGAAGGGGCCATGAGCAGGGGAGGCCAGAATGGTTGAACATCCATCGCCTCAACTGAAAGTCTGGCGGAACAGCTCCACTTTACAGCCCCTGCAGGGCCCTGGTCTCGAGTGGGAACATGTTCCACCAGATTGGGGCAAGGGCCGAAAAAGCCCTTTCCTCCCCAAACACCTACCAGACAGGTCAGATTTGCAGAATTTGCTTTCTGGCCTGCACATAATGTGCATTTCTACCAAGATAGGTCCAATAAAATATCGTGCCAATGACAATAAGAATTGCTAAAATCCCAGCTGGTTTGGTAAGCTGCTCTTTTCTACAACTTGTCTACTTCCTGAGCATTCACACACAGATTTATCTTTAAAACTTACATTTAAGAAGTTCAGTTGGGATCATTGTTATGTCTTAAAAACTCGTTTACCTCTTGCTGTCGGATTAGAAAAGTGTCGATAAAGCTCCTCTGGTCGTTTGCATCCAGTTCTTTGAGGCGTTCTATGAAGTTGACGCGTATGAAGGCGTGCAGTTCATCCCGGTTCTTAAGGAGAGTCTTGCGACCGCCAGAGAGAAAACCCAGAGCAGGAAACATGTTGTACAGCTGAAAGAATAACACATGAGAAAGGAAAAGATAATTTTAAAAAACCCAAGGCAAAATGGTGCATCTTCTGCTGACCTCGAAGCAGTGTGTGTCCCTCTAAACTGACTTAGTGTGAGGTAGCTCACAGTTTTTTTAGCCTCCGGCTCACACATTTTTGTCTTAGCTCAGGAAGGAGGACTCCAGAGCAAACTAATTTATGCAGGAGCCAAATTGCTCACTCACCACTTTGTTGTCAGTATCTCACAAAGTAGAATTTCTGCTAACAAGACTCCACAGCTTGGAGGGAGCATGGCCTCGAAGCACTTTTAATTAAACTATCTTTTCTCCTTCTGCTCAGAGTATTGGACCAGAAGCTAGGTTTGCCAAGTCATCTGCTATGGAGGGACATCACCTGCTGGAAGCTCCCGACGCAACTACCGCTTGTTAGGCCAGTCTGTGTGGGGGAAATCATACAAAAATTGCCATCTTGTCAATTGTGCACTGTCATTTCTGTGGTGAACCGGTAGTGAAATCACTCTGCTCTATGACTCAGCCCAAATTCTATGTTAAAAGAGAAGAAGAAGAAGAAGAGATTGGATTTATACCCCGCCCTTCACTTGGAGTCTCCGAGCGGCTTACAAACTCCTTTCCCCTCCCCTCCCTACAACAGACACCCTGTGAGGTGGGTGGGGCTGAGAGAGCTCTGACAGAAACTGCTCTTTTTCAAGAACCCCTCTGACGGCACTATGGCTTGCCCAAGGTCATCCAGCAGCTGCGAGTGGAGGAGTGGGGAATCGAACCCGGTTCTCCCAGATTAGAGTCCGTGCACTTAACCACTACACCAAACTGGCATAGAGTTTCTGTTGAATCAATAATTGGGGTGAGTTTGGCCTGGAAATGATGACACCATCAATGAGACGGTGCCCCCCCCATGTCCCAGGCCCCAGTCTCTAGCCTGAGCCCCTGTCAGTTAAAGAAGATGCCATGAATCCCATATCCAAACTCTGACATCTGTGCGCAAGTGGAATACTTCTGGGAGGCCGGTGCCATGTAGTTTTTCTTCATATGTTTCAATCAGCTAAGCAGCCACCAGACCATTTCCTTTTCTTTTGGGCTAGTGAGCCATTAAATTCAAGGCAGACTCACGTAGCCCTGCCAGCACTGTATGTAGC
>NW_015166213.1:1503-2235 GCF_001447785.1 Gekko japonicus | reverse complement strand
TGCAAAAATCCAAAATATTTATCTGTTCCCTCTGAAGCACAAACAACAGATGACGCATTGTGCACAAACTGTTTGGGATCTTACTTTGTGAAAGAGGTATGGAGCAGAAAACTTTGAAGCGCTTGATTTTTCCACGACAAAAGTTTCCACTTCTAAAGATTTGTTGTTTCATAAAGTTAATAACAGTGATTTATTCTGTTTATTAAAACACTTCTATCCTGCCTTTCATCTTGGTTCAAGGCCACTTACAATAATAGTCAATAAACAAAATTTTCAGTTTAAAAGAAGAAGAAGAGCAGAGATTGGATTCATACCTCGCTCTTCACTACCCAAAGGAGTCTCAGAACGGCTTACAAACTCCTTTCCCTTCCCCTTCCCACAACAAACACCCTGGGAGGGAGGTGGGGCTGAGTGACAGAAACCTTTTCTTTTTCAAGGACAGCTCTGAGAGAACTATGGCTTGCCCAAGGTCATCCAGCAGGTGCAAGTGGAGGAGTGGGTGAATCAAACCCGGTCCTCCCAGATTAGAGTCCGCGCACTTAACCACGACACCAAACCAAAGATAAAATAGGGAATCCCAGATCTCCTCTCCCCCAAATATGCCTGCCAATTCAAATGCCCTCCCCCCAAGCCCTGGCAAAGAGGCAGGCCTGGCAGCAGCTCCTGAAGATCTCCAAGGAAGTCCCTCCCCCTTCAGTTTGAGTCAGTTTGGTGTCGTGGTTAAGTGCGCAG
>NW_015166213.1:0-1411 GCF_001447785.1 Gekko japonicus | reverse complement strand
AAGCATTTGGGATTGCTTTCCTTACTTTGTTTGGATCATCTTAAGTTAATGTATGAGTTGTTTTTTCTAAAGTAAAACCTCAGTATTCAGGTTAAATTGCCGTGTTGGCACTTTGCGATCAATAAGTGGGTTTTGGGTCGCAGTTTGGGCACTCGGTCTCTAAAAGGTTTGCCATCATTGGTCTAAGACAACAGTCCCTGGAAAAAGACAATCATGGTAAGAAAAGCTGAAGGCAGCAGGGGAAGAGGAAGACCCAGCGTTAGATGGACTGACTCCTTCAAGGAAGCCACAAAGTCTGTTAGGTTATTCCAGGGGTGTCGAAGTCATTTGTTACGAGGGCCAGATCTGACATAAATTGGACTTTGTCGGGCCGGGCCACGCGTGTCATAAAATGTAATGCCAGGGAGCAGAGATATAAACTTGATAAAGGACGCAAACACAAAGATTTTGTTTTACTTAAAATAAAAACGTGCTCGAAACATTAGAACTCTTGCAATATTTTGTTTATCTGTCTCTGATAACTGACACTTCTTGCTCTGAATTATTGCATCAAAATATCTGTGCTGTAGCAATCTGGGAGGGGGAGGAGTCTCAGCCCCAGGGCAGGGAGCAGAAGCTTGCCTATCTATCTCTCCTGAGCGCTTGAGTGAGTCTGGGAAAACAAGCTACGATGCAGCAGCAGAACTGAAGGAAGAAGCAGGAGACAGCCAGTCCCTTGCGGGCCGCCCATCCAGTCCAACACTCTGTATCACACAGTGGCCAGAAATACCAGTGCCATCAGGAGGTCCACCAGTGGGGCCAGGACATTAGACTTTTGGGGCCTTTGCTTGAACCCCGTATATCTATTCCTTCCACGCCTCTTAACCTCATTTCTAATACAGCCAAAGTACAGGCTGGATCCTATCAGTGTCTCAATAAACTTATCCTTCTTTGAAGTGAATGTTGTTGAGAACTGATTTCTCCAAGAGTCTGACAACAGCCGGCTGGATGACCTGTGGCCAGTCACACGCTCGCAGCCTAACCCACCTCACAGGGTAGTTGCGAGCATAGAACGGAGGAGAGGAGAAGGATGTGAGCCGCTTGGATCCCCCTTGGGGAGAAAGGCGGGGTATAAATGAATTAAATAAATAATGCATTCATAAATTAATAAATGGGAGGAGTGGAAAGATAAATGCCCAAATACATATATTAATTCAAAATTTCAAAGTCATTTTATAAATTCACTTAATTGGCTGTGGTGGTCAGTTCAATATGATGGGAAACTAACAAATTATGTGAATGACTTCCATGGAAGAGTTAAATTCTGCTGAATTGGTTGAGTGGAAAACCACGTCCGCATCATATCTTATACATAGTTCTTTGGGTGCACTAACTTTAGTATGTCAGCAGTTTTCAGTGCCTTTTCCCTCTA
>NW_015166212.1:1366-2222 GCF_001447785.1 Gekko japonicus | reverse complement strand
CATGAATCTTGAGCAGCAGAAAGCACTTACGTCTTAATTTTTTAGATGCAAGGGCTAAAAGGACTGAGACAAATTTTGCAATTGCTAGAGTGATCTTAGGATCCTTATCACTGAGCAAAACAGCCAGGGTTTCCAGACCATGGGGGGACGATTGGTTAAATAAAGTCTTAATATAGTAATCCCTCATAATCTCAAAAAATCTGCATTCCAGCAGGGCGTGAAAGGATGTATCAATCCTGTTAAAGCCAGACAGGCAAATTCTGTCAGTGTGGGGCCTATTCAAAAATGACAAAATGAGAAAGTTTGAAGCTCCCTCTCTCCATGTGCCATGGTCTTGGTCTGCATCAGGCCTACGTGCACAGGGAAAGTGTGGAACTCCAGAAAATCACTCTCCACCTGAACCAGGTAGCTCCCCATGGAAAAGGTAACATGCAGTTAGGCCTGACCTCACTCAAGCTCTGTCTGCATCTTGCAGAGCTGAGAACCTTCAGGGGATGAGCCTTAGGGTTTGCACTCCACGGTTTTTTTGCTCCTGCAGTCATCTCCATTAGTGAATAAAAGCTGGGGATGGGACCATAAAACCTTGGGCAATGGGCAGTATTCCCTCTAAGATGAGTTAGTGTGAGCTAGCTCACAGTTTTTTAGCCTCCGGCTCATACACTTTTGTCTTAGTTCAGGAAGGATGGCTGCAGAGGAAACTAATTTCTGCAGCAGCCAAATCGCTCGCTCACCACTTTAATGCCAGTAGCTCACAAAGCAGAATTTTTGCTCACAAGACTCCACAGCATAGAGGGAGCATTGGTGATGGGTAGTGTTCCCTCTATGCTGAGTTAGTGTGAGCCAGTTTACAGTTTTT
>NW_015166212.1:0-876 GCF_001447785.1 Gekko japonicus | reverse complement strand
TTTTTTTTAATGGAATAGGTATTTGTGCTTCTGGTTATGCAGGTGGAACCACACACTGTGAGCAAAGCATGTGGTTCCTACCCAGGGCCGGCCCCAGCTTATTTTGCACCCTAGGGGAGGATCCCTTCTGGTGCCCCCCCATGCCACAGTGCCCCCCCATGTGCCCACCTGGTCAGAGCCAGTGGGGGGGCTTTTGGTGGGGGGGGCGGGTGCAGTTTGGCACCCCTAAGGGCCGGCGCGCTCTAGGCAAATGCCTAGTTCGCCTAGTGAGCAAGCCGGCCCTGGGTAAGAGGAATAATTAAAATTAGCACCCACACAAATTAACTTATACCATCTGCAGTACATTGAAGACTGCATTACATGGGCCAAACTGCAGGGGGGGATGTACAACATGAAAGCAGATGTTGTAGAACATGGCTTTAGAAGTATCCTTGAATAAGATTTTAGCAAGAGTGTTCTTTTACTCAGCTGGTATTATGGTTGTCCTTCCCTGTGGAAAATAGAAATGCAAATATGATTTTTAAAAATAATATTTTCAAGTTAAATAACACAACTTATTCCATTTTATTCAGGACACCCCAGATATTTCAACCAGCTCTCAACTGGATTGGATATGGTTGGATTAGCTGCAGACTGGTTAACGTCTACAGCCAATACGAACATGTAAGTAATACGAATAATGCCTCTGTTCCCAGTTATGGCCTTGCTCTAGACACAGCCAATACAATACTGATTCAAAGCACTCTTTTCAGGATGGTTTTATATGTCGCTGGTCTATTAATAACCACTTCAATTGCAAGCTAGCACCTGTTAGCTTAGAACTGGTTTGCACAATGGAAGGGAGGAAGCGGCTTTAGGAACAAAGTCCGCACAAGG
>NW_015166211.1:1293-2267 GCF_001447785.1 Gekko japonicus | reverse complement strand
GGTTCAAGCGGGGTAGAAAGTTGAAAGATTAATTAATTAATTAATTAATTAACTCAGCTGAGAGGGAACACTGCTTGTGATAGTGGTGTATCTCGATTCTCTTTTATTTTCCATGTTGCTGTCTGTGTCTCTCCTTCACCCCAGGGAGAAGCCTCTCTTCATAGCCAAGTGACTAAAAGCATCTTTACACAGTCAGAGGTGACCCAAGAGAACGGGAAGGAGATGGAAGAGCAGAACCCAGAAGGACCGGGAACTGGCAAGACCGCAAGGAAAGGTCCCCAATCCACCCAAGTTGGGAGTGGTGTTGAATTCTGGGAAAGCCCGGGGACAGAGATCTGTTCTCAGCTCACTGCAGTCTCAAATGTAAATTGCCGACGCTTCCGGGAGTTCCGCTACCAGGAGGCCGATGGGCCCCGAGAGGTTTGCAGCCAGCTCCACGGACTTTGCAGCCTCTGGCTGGAGCCGGAGAGGCACACCAAGAAGCAGATCCTGGACCTGGTGATCCTGGAGCAGTTCCTGACTCTCCTGCCCCAGGAAATGCAGGGCTGGGTCAGAGGATGCGGGCCGGAGACCAGTTCCCAGGCGGTGGCCCTGGCCGAAGGCTTCCTCCTGAGTCAGGCAGAGGAGAAGAGGCAGGCAGGACAGGTGAGGGGGGTTCCCTCCAGAGATATGCCCAATTCAAGCAAGGATATCCGGCCTTATCCTCAAGTGTCCCTGAGAAATATTTGTCCAAGTGTTAATCATTTAAGTGTGAACTTTTAACAGCCTCCTTCAGCAGCCTCTTCTACTGGAGAATTTCTTATCCCTCCTGATAAAAAGATTAGAAGTCTGGGAGTGGGGGAGGATCCATTCAATGGTTAGGAGTGTGGACTCTAATCTGGGAGAACTGGGTTTGATTCCCCACTCCTCCACGTGCAGCTGCTGGTGTGACCTTCAATCAGTCACAAGTTCTTTCAGAGCTGTTCTCTCAAGGG
>NW_015166211.1:0-945 GCF_001447785.1 Gekko japonicus | reverse complement strand
TTCAGGTCAGGATAAAAATAAATAACACAACACAGAGTTAATTTGCGGCACTCAATGGCCACTAGCTCTGATGCCTCCAAAAGGAGATTAGAGAAATCCCTGGAGGGCAGTTTCTCCCTTTAATTAAGAAGTTCATGTCTCACCTTCCTTCCATAAAAAGAAATCAAATTGCTGGCTGGGTGGGGGGGAAGCGAGATAAACCTGGGCAGAGCTCTTCAGCCGGGGGGATAAAGGGAGCCTCCACCTTCTGGGGCAGCAGAACTCTGAAAACCAATTCCTGGGGGCCAAGAATGTTGGGGGAATCTGGCTTCTGTGCCTGTGCTTCAAGGGGCCTCTGGCAGGCCGCTGTTGGAAACAGGGTGCTGGGGGGATGGGTGGCAGGCGGTGGCCCGGCACCCCCCAGGAGCTCTGGGGAGGGGCTTGGGAAGAGATGTGACGTCACATTGATGCTGCGTCTGGCTGGAAACCTGGTTGGGAAGTGAGCATGCCAAGAGACACTCTGCAAACTCACTCCTATTCCCCTCGAGTCTCCAGATGCGCTCAAGCCACGACTGGTCCAGATGGGACAGTGACGTGTGTCATGCGACGTCTTTCCCTCCCCGCAGAGCAAACACAGGTCTCACAGAAGTCTGGAATATGTCGGCCACATTTATAATCCCTGAGGCTCATGGGTACCATGTACATCTCCTTTGCCTCTCACAGAATTCAGTAAAAAGCATATAAAAATGCATTGAGTGTACGCAGGGAAAAGTTTCACAAACCCGGGCAGGGAACAAGCAAGTTAGGCCGTATTCGTCTCGGAGGGTGTGAACCGGCTGCTGCCCCTCCAGTCCAGGTAGGAGGGATGACCGGGGGGGGGGGCAGCCGGGGTCCCCCCTCCTTTTCAGAGGGGCTTCTGCTCCTGCACTTTCTACCAGGTGAGAGATCCTCTGAACGCTGTTCCCT
>NW_015166210.1:0-2157 GCF_001447785.1 Gekko japonicus | reverse complement strand
TCAGAGAGCCCTGAGTGTTCAACTAGGTCACTGTACAGAAGCCCCGCCGCTCGGGTGTAGAGCCTGTTCGGAAGCCCGAGACTTCCGCTTTTCATCTTCCTACTGAGGCCAGTTTTGATGTCAAAGTTTAAAGGGAAGTCTTCACTTCAGGGCTATGGTGTTATGTGTATGTGTGAAGATCTCAATTATATGAAAGATTGCCTATGCGCATGCGCAAACTGTGTGAGTGCCTGAAATGTGGACACCGGGGTGCGATGTGCTGCGCAGTGAGAGGTGAGTGTGATCGCGCTTCCCCCGGATCAAATTCATCCAGTTGGAACTGGAACGGTTTACACCGCTCCCAGCCCGCCGTCTGACCACACCCAAATTGTGATTTCAGAAAAGGGAATACACTAAAAGAGTGACCTTTCCAGAAAACCTGAATAGTTATTAGAGAACTGTATGCAGAAACTTTGTCACTGAAACTTAAGTACTCAATCAACCATCTCTCAATAAGAACCAAGAATTTGTAAAAATAAACTGCTACAACACCATCTTGTCTGTCAACTGAAAAATATACTATTTACCAACAATATTTACCTCAGCCTTTCCAGTTTCTGAATACCCTATACCATTCCTGCCTATTAAATAAAATCTTTATTATTGTTCACTGTACACAGTCTCTAGTGCCATTTCAAGGGATCTAAAAAGAGGGCTCTTGTTTTCTCCTGACAAGTTCCTGGGCTGGGCAAAAGCCAAATTAGATTCTGTCAAAAGGTGGGACATTCAGATTTATAAAACTGCAAATATTATCATGCTACTGGGGGTTAGTTCAATATCTGAAGAGAACTAAGAATTTGGCGGGAAAAATCTGCCTCTGAGTGGGGAGAGTAACAGCAGGTCTGTCATACCATAATTCTCCCCCAAAATGTTTTACACAGAGACACAAGTCTGTCAGTATCCTCCTGGCTACTGAGTTATCTTTAGCTTGACTGAACAGAAGTCCTTGCTTGCATTTTTAGATGCTTGTAGAGTTGGGAACTGGCAAGTTTACAGTGTAATCCTACATTACATCTTTCTAAACCCACTGACTTCAATGAATTTTGATTCCCTGGTTAACAGTACAATCTTATCTGTAATACCAGCACTCTCTCCATCTACTGGATCTAATGTCCCAGTAGATAGAATGTTCCAAAGAGAGCAGACCAGACCTTCTTAAATGACCTTAATAGTTGATGAGGAATATACAGGAAGAGGCGGCACTGTGTCTAAGCGATAGTTTTAAATGTTATTTTACTTGAGTCTTTAGGAATAGAGCAGTCTAAAAATCAAAATATAGCGTTCTGGATTACAGAGCACACAAAAGAAACAACACCTCACTGGAGAGTGGAGACAACATTAGTAGCTGGGTAAAGTTGATGGGGCCTTGAACTAGGCCCTTTCTGCATTCTCCTTCACCGGTGTAATGTTCGTGGGGGCTGGGGGGCCTCAGCCTCCCTGAAATTTCCCCGAATTCAACCTTCTTTTTAATCCAGGCTTTCCCCCCATTCTGCACTAAAATCGAGTTCAACCTTCTTTTTCTTCTGGGTTTCCCCCCCATTCTGAAATATATTACCCCCCTTCAGTGGTCAGCCTAGTTTCAGCCTGCTGTTGCCCCGGATTATTTGGATGCTGTTTTGCCGAGGACTTAAATTGCCTCAACTCAGACACTGAGAAAATCCAGAGTGGCAGGCAAATGTGGAAACGATAGCCCAAAATAGCCTGATCTTGTCAGATCTTGGAAACTAGCCAGGGTGAGCCCTGGCTAGTAGTTGGATGGGAGATTTCCAAGGAATACTGAGGCTGTGATGTGGAGGCAGGCAAGAGCAGACTCCTTCTGAACCTCTCTTGCCTTGAAAACCCTATGGGGTTGCCATAAATCAGCTGTGACTTGATGGCACTTTCCACCACCACACAAAGTTGATGGGATCCATTTGGCCATCAGTTTTAAAGATGAGTTATGGCTAATCTCTAGGATTTTTGACACTATCTTGTACTTCTTCCACTCCAGACAGAAAAATACGCAGAGATATGCAATCTCCTCCTCACGAAAACTGAAGAGCTGTTGTGCCACTGAGAATGCTTGTTCTTCCTGAAAGTATAATTCAGCTGTGACCAGTGTTCCCTCAAAGCTGAGTT
>NW_015166209.1:1940-2271 GCF_001447785.1 Gekko japonicus | reverse complement strand
GTTTGTTAAAAAACAGACCTCAGTGCCTCATTTGGACATGAACAGATGGGTCAATGTTGTCTGCTTTAGTCCTTCCCGGCACACCTCAGCTCAACTGAAACAAAAAACTAAGACCGATTCCCCACAAGCAGCTGTGCCGCCCTGGCTCTTCCATTTGCCCTGGTTGCATTGGTCAATTTCACACTATTCGCTGCGCGGCCGCATTTTGACCCGCAGCTCCCCCTGATTTCCCCCTCGTCTTCTCGATCTCAGAAAACAAGGATCGAGAAGATGCGGGGGGAATCCGGGGGAGCTGAGGGTCAAAATGCGGCCGCACGGTGAATAGTGTGCA
>NW_015166209.1:0-1346 GCF_001447785.1 Gekko japonicus | reverse complement strand
GGGGGGGGGGGGGGGGGGGGGGCTGGATTAAAAAGAAAGTTGAATTAGATTTTAGTGCAGAATTGCTTGGAGGACACTGTGGTGGACATGGATTAAAAGGAGAGTGCAGAAGGGGCCCGAGATAGCTAGCCTCTGAAACGATCTTCGTGATTTAACCAGCTGGTCAGACAGACCTTTAAGAGGGGTGGTGTTAACAAGCTGTTCCTGGCAAAACTCTCTCTTTCCAGAACCGTTCCGGACAGGGGGGCAAGGGGGGGGCTGTCTACCTTCAATTCTGGTAACCCTGCCTGTTTGCATTTGAAGAGCACATGCATCACAAGAGCCGTTTGGCACGAGAGAGGCAGATCTGTAACCAGCTCTGGCAGGCCTTTGGGTTCGACCCGAAGAGTGTGTAGTCACTGGCATAACGTGTGCACCTGTTAGCTGTCACAGAGTGTGCTGGAACCTCTCTTGCCGGCTGGGTCACATGGCTTAATCATTGCACAAAGGAGAATCCCCAGCCTCGTCCGAGAACCAGCATAAATAGAGTTCCCATCCAAATGCCGTTAGGGAGCTGAGTACCGTGAAATCTTTGTCCTGGAGATACGCTGCTTTTCAGGGGTCGTTTTGTAGAAAAAGAGCTAGGGGAACTCATTAGCATAACTCATTAGCATATGCCACACACCCTGACATCAGGGGCCCGGCAGTGGACCTGCCGGGAGGGCAAGGAAGCCCCGCAAAGGCCCTCCCTGGCCCCAGGCAGGCAGGGGTGGGGAGAGGCAGGGAGGAAGCAACTTACCCTCCCTCTTCTCCTGCCTCCTCCTGGCTGAATGAGGGCCGGAAGTGGGGCGGCCGGAAGCAGGGGGCGGGGCTTCGTCATGTGCCCCGCCCCCTGCATGTCACCCGGGGGAACTGCGATCCCCCGCGATTCCCCCCGAATCGACCTCTGCTGCTTTTCCTTCAGTACATTTACTTGATTGGGAAAGTGGTTCTCTGGGCAATTAGCTGCAAGTATTGTTGTTATGGTGCGAAGTGAACTCTCACCCACAAAAGGCTTATGCTAGAATCAAAACTTTTTTTAAAGGCCTTCTAGGTGCCGTAAGTCTCTTGTCTGTTTATTATTAATTTACAAACACTTTACAATTATCACATTTTCTCCTCAAACTGGGAGGGGGGGTCAGCCCACCGGGAAAGAGGACATTTTCCTGAGCCCGGGCCAAGGTAAGGTTGATCACAGTCCCTGGTGCCAAGAAAAAGAGAGAAAGCAATCTACCTATGAGCTTCAGGAACATAATGATGCAACCTCCACCCAGAAGGACGTATTTCACTTTTACATCCATAATTTTTGTTGCTGTTCAGTCGCACAG
>NW_015166208.1:0-2286 GCF_001447785.1 Gekko japonicus | reverse complement strand
CATAAATAAGCATGCCATCCAAATTTACAGTCATATCCTTCTAATGCCAACAACTTTCTATTGTCCAAAGTAATCCATTGTTCCATCCACGTTAAACATACTGCATCATGGTACAATTTAAAATTTGGTAGTTGGAATCCGCCTCTTTCCTTTGCGTCACAAAGGATCTTCATCTTGATCCTTGGTTTTTTCCCAGCCCATACAAATTTTGAAACCTCTTTCTGCCAAGAATTTAAAGTCTTTGAGTCTTTCACAAATGGAATAGTCTGAAATAGAAACATCAAACGCGGTAAAATATTCATTTTAACCAAAATTCTACCCATTAACGACAAGTTTTAAATGTTCCATTTTTTATATCCTGTTTGTCATAATTATTCTTAAAGAGGTTAATATTCCTCATTGTCAGTTCAATACCTAAGTATTTTGTCTTTTTGACTACTTCACATTGTGTTAACTTCTGTAATTCGTCTTCCTTCACACCAGTCATATTTTTACACATCACCTTGGATTTATTTTTATTTACATAAAATCCCGCTAAGTATCCAAATTCTTTTATTTTCCCTATAAGCAATGGCAGTTTTTGTATAGGATCCTCTACCAAAAACATTACATCGTCCGCAAAAGCTCTATATTTATAGGAAAACCCTTTGTTAGATAGTCCTTTAACTTCTTTATCTTCTCCAATCCATCCAAGTAAAATTTCCAAAATCCATATAAATAATAATGGGGACAAATGACACCCTTGCCTTGTCCCCTTTTGAACTTTAAAATGCTCCGTCACATCTGTATTTATTATTAGTGCTGCCTTTTGTTCCAAATAAATTGCCTTAATTATATTTGTAAATGACTCTCCACTGTCCATTTTTTCCATAACATGATACATAAAGTCCCAATTTAAATTATCAAAGGCTTTTTCTGCATCTACAAAGAAAAAACCAACTTCTTTCTCTGGGTGTTTGTCATAATACTCAATTGCGTCAATGACCATTCTTATATTATCCTTTATCTGTCTATTTGGTAAAAAACCAGCTTGTTCTTCTTTAATAGCATCTTTCAAATAAACCTTCAACCTTTCTGCAAATAACTTTAGCAAATAATTTATAATCATTGTTCAAAAAAGAGATTGGTCTGTAATTTTTCACAATTGTTAGGTCCTGGGCTTCTTTTGGAATAAGTGAGATGGTAGCTTCTTTCCATGAATCTGCTATTTTCCTTGTTGTTCTTATTTCATTTGTCAAGATTTCAAAAATTGGGGTTAGCTCTTCTCTTAATTTCTTATAAAATTTTATGGTAATACCATCTGGTCCTGGAGCTTTCCCTAACTTTGCCTCCTCAATCGCCTTATAGATCTCTTCTTTTAAAGTTGGGCTATTTAACATTTTCTTAACTTCTTCAGAAATTTTTGGCAACTTATCCAGGTATTTTCGAATCTTTTTTTGATCTACTACCTTCTTCTGAAAACGTTTTGCATAGTATTTGAAAAACGCTCATTTAATTCCTTTATGGTCCATAATCTCTTTGTCTTCATCTATTATTTTGTTAATTATTTTACTTTCTCTTCGTTTTTTCAATTGCCACGCAAAATATCTCCCTGGTTTATTTGCCCCCTCAAATGACTTTTGTTGTAGCTTTTTAAAATTCCAATACATTTCTTGGTTCATTAAAGCATTTAATTGCTCTTGCAAAATTTGAATTTCTTTGAGTATTTTCCCCCTCCCGGTCTTTTCTTTAGTTTTTTTCCCTTTAATCTTATTTTCCCCACTATATTATTCTGCTGTTCCATTTTTTTCTTTTTGTCATTACTGCTCAACGAAATTAATAGCCCTCTCATTACTGCTTTATAGGCATCCCAGACTGTTTGTGCTCCTTTATTCAAGTTCGTTTGAAAAAAATGGTTGGTCTCTTTTCTTATGGTGTCCATAACTGTCTGCTGGTCCAATAGGTCTTCGTTCAATCTCCATCTAAATTTTCTTTTCCTTTCTTTAGATATCTATAAAATTGAATTATTTCACAATTGAATTTATGATCATTCCACTGACATCTTGATTTTTGGCTTCTGCTGTGTCCAGAAAAAATATCCCATTCAGTCCCTAAATTCCTACTAGAAACATTCTGTCCAAAATGAATGTGTAATAGTTTTGCGGAACTTGACATGTCCTTGAACTGGCCATGTACGGTTCGACCCTTCCTGTGCAAAGCCTGCTACTTTCATTTTAATTTTCGCAGCCACCACCTGGGAAACTGTGGGGGATCCATCGGATGGTCACCAGTGGAAACAGCATGGTC
>NW_015166207.1:1332-2298 GCF_001447785.1 Gekko japonicus | reverse complement strand
GTTGGCTATGCCATATGTTTTGCTGCAAAGTGCCTACCTGGAAAAAACTAGTCTTGCATTTGAGTAAATATAGTATGTAAGTAAAAAGGTAAAGGTTCCCTTGCTAGCCAGTCGAATCCGACTCTAGGGTTGCGGTGCTCATCTCCATTTCAAAGCCAAAGAGCCAGCGCTGTCCGAAGACGTTTCCGTGGTCATGTGGCCGACATGACTAAACACCAAGGCGCACGGAACGCTGTTACCTTCCCACTGAAGTGGTACCTATTTATCTACTTGCAATTTCTTGCTTTCGAACTGCTAGGTTGGCAGGAAGTATATAAGTACAACTTAATAATAATTTATCGCCCAATGAGGGCATTAGTCTCCCACTTTGTTGGCATTAAAATATTTTATAATAGTACTAGGAGCTGGTTGTGCCATATGTTTTGTTACAAAGCACCTATCTGGTGAGCCCGCCTTGGCAGGGAGGGCGGGATATAAATCGAACAAATAAATAAATAAATAGTATGCAAGAGATTTGTTAAGATGGGGAAGAGACAGCAGTGTGGCTTTCCCTAGCACTGTACACTCTATTCTAAAGGATGTTGTCATGATCATCCTGCTTCCATTTTGCATCCCCAGTCTCTTGCTCTCTCCTTGTTATGTGACCAGGCTGTCCATCCATACCCTCCCTCCAATGCTGTGGAAATCACTGTGATTGCCCAAGAGGTACATCTCAGCATTCTGACGCTCAGCTTCTACTGGGTAATCTAGGTGCTGACCAGAGTTCTCTCTAAGCTGAGTTAGTGTGAGCTAGCTCACAGTTTTTTAGCCTCGAGCTCACAGATTTTCGCTCTAGCTCAGGAAGGATGGCCTCAAAGCAAACTAATTTATGCAGCAACCAAATGGCTCGCTCACAACTTTAATGCCCGTAGCTCACAAAGTAGGATTTTCGCTCACAAGACTCCACAGCTTAGAGGGAACATTGGT
>NW_015166207.1:0-1245 GCF_001447785.1 Gekko japonicus | reverse complement strand
CTTTTCAGTGGCGGCTCCTACCTGGGGGAATGAGCTCCCGGAGGAGATCAGAGCCCTGTGGGACCTTTTACAGTTCCGCAGGGCCTGCAAGACGAAGCTCTTCCACCAGGCTTTCGAGTAGGAGCTGCCACTACCACTACCATTACCACCATTGGTAGACCTGAGGGGTGGCCCCATGAAGATCAACCATGACTTCGCTGTGATCAGTACCGCTGGATGGGGTCGAGTAACATCTATGGATCTTTAATCTCCCTATTGTTATGGAAGTTACTGGGGAGTCTTATCTTGCAAATTTGATTCCATCTTGTTAAATTTTGATTGTAACCACTGAGCACTTTAATGCTGATTGTTTTATGTTGTTTTATGCTTTGGCACATGCTCTATCGTTTTATGTTGTTTTGTGCTTTGGCACATGGTGCTCTATCGTAAGCCGCCCTGAGCCCGCTTGCGGGGAGGGCGGGGTAGAAATGTAATAATACATTTTTAAAAATTAAAATTTCCTCTCATGTTCCGTGTGTGCATGCCCCTTCTAGACATCTCAAATTACTATCCAAACCACTGCCTGGATTTCTGCTTGGCATCCTTGCTAAACAATCCCTCATGGAACTCCTAACCTTCGAGTTGGTGTAAGTCCAAGGTAAACTTGGCTCTTTAGATCCCTGCACACTCATCAGCCACCCCAAACAACATCCTCACAGAGATAGGCAATACCACCCTCTGTTCTCCTTGCTGTTCTCCTCTTCAATGCTCTGCGCATGGTACAGTGTGGATAAGTATTGTGCAAGTGCTGGGACTGGGGACAAGTATTTGTGGGAGCCCTTCCTATTTTTTTGTATTGAGTATTACTGTGATTGCTTGCTTGTGCTTTGGTTCCTCTCAATAAACTGTCCCTGATTATTCTTCTAACTACCTGCCTTTGTTTTAATTCCAATGTTGTGTTGGAGCCCTGTCACTTTGTCAAAAAGGACCTTATAATATTGTGTGGTGGTCTAAGTCCAGGTGTTTGGGCATACATTCTTCTGTGTTTTGTGCCAATTTGATTGGTCCTAATAAAAACTATTACACAGATTGTGTTCTGTGCAGCTGTATAACTTTTTATATTGCCTCCTAGACTAACGTTAAGATCTAAGTCAGCAGCCCCTGCTAGGACAGACGTGAGATGTGGCATATGGGGATTTCTCTCCTTTGTTTAGCTGTTTTATGTGACTCACCCAAAGCATGTGCCCAACTGACGTATACAGGACA
>NW_015166206.1:0-2319 GCF_001447785.1 Gekko japonicus | reverse complement strand
TCCACCTGACATGAGGCATGGGTTCTTTTTCTTATCGCTTATCGCGCCATCTACTGTTTTATTTTTTTAATTGTTTTGATTGTTTTATAAATTTATGTTGTAAACCGCCCTGAGCTCACTCATGGGATAGGGCGGGGTATACATTTAACAACAATAACAACAGCACACTGTTCCTCTTTTGCCTTTGGGGGAAGATCATGTTCCTAAGGTGGACGGCCCAGGGGAAAGTAAGTTGCTCCCAAGACAGCAGCTGTGAAGATCAATATTCCCTCTAAGCTGTGGAGTCTTGTGAGCAAAAATTCTACTTGGTGAGCTCCTGGCATTAAAGTTGTGAGCGAGCGATTTGGCTGCTGCATCAATCAGTTTGCTCTGGAGCCCTCCTCCCTGAGCTGAGACAAAAACGTGTGAGCTGGAGGCTAAAAAACTGTGAGCTGGCTCACACTAACTGAACTTAAGAGAGAACACTGGTGAAGATCCTTAGTCAGGCCTTCTGTTATAGAGACAAGTTCCTCGGGACAGAGAAGAAGCCACACATGGGAGGCTTTGGAGTGCAAGATGAAACTGTGTTTGTTCCTGGGCTCTCCTGGCCAGGTGCTGGGTCAGCTAGCAGGGCTTGTGATGCTACCTCTTAGGTGCACCGTTTGACCTGCAGTTCCTTCACCAGACAACCATCCTCAGCGATGTAGGGGCTAACTCATGGGAGTCAGGGTTTTGTTTTTTTTTGCCATCAAGTTGCAGACAACTCATAGGGTTTTCCAGGCAAGAGACCTTCAGAGGTGGTTCGCCATGGCCTTCCTCTACATAGCAGCCCTGGTCTTCCTGGCTGGTCTCCCATCGAAATACTAACCAGAGTCGACCCCGCTTAGCTTCTGAGATCTGGCAGCGTCAGGCTAGCCTGGGACATCCGGGTCAGGGCAGAGCCCGGCCACCTGGGCTGAAACCCCTGCTCTGATACAAGCGGTGACAAGTTCTGCCACAGGAAGTGGTGGCGGCTACAAGCATGGACGGCTTCAAAAGGGAATTAGATAAGCATATGGAGCAGAGGTCCATCAGTGGCTATTAGCCACAAGGTATAGATAGGGGCTCTGGGGCAAGTGATGCTCTGTCTTCTTGGTGCTTGGGGGGGAGGTCAACAGTGGGAGGGCTTCTAATGTCCTGGCCCCACTGCTGGACCTCCTGATGGCACTGGTATTTCTGGCCACTGTGTGACACAGAGTGTTGGACTGGATGGGCCTTTGGCCTGATCCAACATTGGCGTCTCTTATGTTCTTATGTTCTTAAACCACTAGGCCATTCAGGTTTGACCCAGAGCATATCACTGATGAATATACAGTGGAGGTGAACAATAGGTTTGACTAGATTTGATAGACAGAGTGCCTGAAGAAGTATGGATGGAGGTTTATGACATTGTACAGGAACTCATTTGTTACGAGGGCCGGATCCGACATAAATGAGACCTCATCAGGCCGGGCCATGTGTGTGTTATAAAATGTAATGCCAGGAAGAGGAGATATAAACTTTATAAAGGACACAAACACAAAGAGGTTTTCTTACTCAAAATAAAAACACGCTGAAAACATGAGGACTCTTGCAATATTTTGCTTATTTAACAGTGTCTGATAACTGACACCTCCTGCTCTGAATTATGGCGTCAAAATGTCTGTGCTGTTGCAACCTTGAGCATGCTGTTCAGGTGTGCATCTGTAAGCTGCAAACCTTCTTTTGATTTGTTGACATTCACCACAGAAATCCAGGGGAAAACATGAAATGGCTGAGTGATTGAGAGGGTCTGGCAAAGTAAGCTATGAAGCAGCAGCAGCAACAGAACTGGAAGCAGGAGATGGCCAGTTCCACTGTGGGCCTGATGGAAACCCTCCGGGGGCCTGATCCGGCCCCTGGGCTGCATGTTTGACACCTCTGCACTAAAGAGATACCATTTTTTACTACTTTTTGGAAGGCGCCCCTGCTGGAGTACTTCCCTAGAGAGCAAGGCTTCCCTGCCTTCTGTCTCTCTCTCTCTGCCATGCATGCTCCAAAGGCAGCAATTCAGAGAGGCGAGGTCACTCAGTGGTGGGAAACATCCCTCCATGACATCGACCCTTGACTTGTTCCTCACTTACAGGTACCCCTCCTGGTGTGCAGTTTGCATTTCTTATTCCCGTTCTCTCAGTCTGCTATCCAGAGTCCTACACCGGTGAAGTCATAACGTCACCTCCTCCCGTTGAGACTTCCGATCACTCTTTTGCAGGTCAGTGCATCCCAATCTGGAAAGGCGGAAGACCAGCGTTCTTTCTAAGCTGAGTTAGTGCGAGCCAGCTC
>NW_015166205.1:0-1865 GCF_001447785.1 Gekko japonicus | reverse complement strand
TTCACTGTCCAGCTTTCACACCCAGACATAGGAATGGGAAGGACCATGGTGTGAGTTAACTTGATCTTGGCCACCAGAGATCTGGGTCACCCTACTCTTCAGAATCTTGATCTTGGCCACCAGAGATCTGGGTCACCCTACACTTCAGAATCTTGATCTTGGCCACCAGAGATCTGGGTCACCCTACACTTCAGAATATTTTCCAGCTCTTTCATTGGCTGCCCTTCCCGGTCTCCGTCTCCTTCTGATTCCTTCGTTCAAACAAAAAGATGAAAATGTATGCAAACAAGGCAAAAAAAAATTAAAAGCAGGGGGGGAAAACATGTTTCTTCAGGCAAGATTTTGTGGGCTGCAGGACCCTCTTGTTACCAAGGGGACTCTGGAGAGAATCTTCATTTAGGATACCTGGCGGGTCTTCACAGCCCTGAAATGTACATGGTTGCTGGAATGCTCTCAAGTCATGAGAGAACAGAGTCTGTCCCATGTCCAGCATCGCCTAGATAGGCAATGGGAAAAGCACTGACTCTTTTCCAAAACAGAGCCCCCAAGCCAACAACCAGCCAGTGACTATGGGAGTAAGGAAGAAGCAGAAGGCAAAGAGAAGAAGAAGAGGAGGAGGAGAAGAGACTGAATTTATACCACGCCCTTCACTTGGAGTCTCAGAGCGGCTGACAAACTCCTTTCCCTTCCCCTCCCCACAACAGACACCCTGGGAGGTGGGTGGGGCTGAGAGAGCTCTGACACAAACGGCTCTTTTCCAAGGACAGCTGTGCCAGAGCTTGTGGCTGACCCAAGGTCACATCAGCAGGTGCAAGTGGAGGAGTGGGGATTCAAACCCGGTTCTCCCAGATTAGAGTCTGCACACTTAACCACGGCAGCAAGGTGGGAACCTCAGTCCCCACCATGGGAGAGGCCGAGAAAATCAGCTTGTGTTTCATCGATCCCAGCAGAGCTTTTTACTGTGCGAATCATGAAACGCTACGGCTAGTTTTAAAAGAAATGTGTGTGCCACAGCAGCTGATTGTTTCGATGTGCAACCTACACTAAGAAAAGAGGCCGCTGTTAGGACAGAATACAGCGAAACAGCTGATTTAGATGAAGATGGAGTGGAAATTGGTGGAACCCTGTGAGGCAGGTGGGGCTGAGAGAGCTCTGACAGAAACGGCTCTTTTTCAAGGACAGCTCTTGTCAGAACTACGGCTTGCCCAAGGTCACCCAGCCAGGTGCAAGTGGAGGAGTGGGGAATCAAACCCGGTTCTCCCAGATTAGAGTCCGCGCACTTAACCACGGCAGCAAGGTGGGAACCTCAGTCCCCACCATGGGAGAGGCCGAGAAAATCAGCTTGTGTCATCGATCCCAGAAAAGCTTTTTACTATGAGAATCATGAAAAGCTACAGCTAGTTTTAAAAGAAATGTGTGTGCCACAGCATCTGATTGTCTCGATGTGCAACCTACACTAAGAAAAGAGGCCACTGTTAGGACAGAATACAGCGAAACAGAATGGTTTCCAATTGGCAAAGGTGTTTAGACAATGTTGTGTTTTTATCTCCGTCTGTTTAATCTACGTGCAGGAGATATCATAAGGAAAGCTGGAGTAGATTTAGATGAAGGTGGAGTGGAAATTGGTGGCAAGAATATTAACAGTTTGAGGCATGCAGAGGACACCCCATTAGTGGTGGAAAATAGCAAAGACTTGAAACGACTCCTGCAGAAGGTTAAAGCAGTAAGTGCCAGAGCAGGACGACAGCTGAACACCAAGAAGACAAAAATAAGGACTACTGGTGAATTACACAACTTTAAGGCTGAAGATGACCTGAAGAGCCCCTTGTTCAGAGCGAAAGAGGAGAGTGGAAAAGTGGGCTTGA
>NW_015166204.1:0-2345 GCF_001447785.1 Gekko japonicus | reverse complement strand
AGTTTTCAGTTCACAAAAACTATCACACTAGACAAAGTCCAGCAGCACCTTTAAGACCTTTAAGCATGCACACCTTGTCAGACAATTAAAAGAATTAAAAGATCAAAAAAATTACAAGCTTGGTTTCTTTTGATCTGTTAATAAACATCTTTTACTATTTTGCATCCTAATTTAACAAGCCACCCCTATATCTACAACTATGTTCTGTAATTCCATTTCATTGTCTGACAAAGTGTGCGTGTGCACAAAAGCTCACACCTTGAATAAAACTTTGTTGGTCTTAAAGGTGCCAGTGGACTCTAACTTTGTTCTATGGCTTCAGACGAACACAGCTGCCCACCAGTGTTCCCTCTAAGCTGAGTTAGTGTGAGCTAGTTCACAGCTTTTTAGCCTCTGGCTCACACATTTTTGTCTTCGCTCAGGAGGAAGGATGGCTCCAGAGCAAACTAATTTATGCAGTAGCCAAATCTCTTGCTCACAATTTTAAAGCCAGTAGCTCATAAAGTAAAATTTTTGCTCACAAGACTCCACAGCTTAGAGGGAGCGTTGCTGCCCACCTTGATCTATCACACTAGACTAGACAGATCAGCAAAATATGCAAGTAAGAAACTGATCTATCTCCAAAACAGAATACAATTTAGGCAAGCACAAGGAGTATTTGATGGCTGGACAATCTTTATGTACCAGGTTCCACAAGAGTTATTTTACATAACCTCCACTGTTAGAAGAGGTACCAAGTACATTAGGTTCAAAGATTGCTCTATGCATAACTGAAAAAAACTGTATAATAGCAAACGTGCTAACTTGTTTCTAAACATGCATTTATTTTTTAAAAGCATCAAATGGTCCATGCTATCACTAGGCAGCAAAAAGAAAAATCAATAGCACCTATTTTTGAGCTGTTCTGTTTTTAAACAAGGAAGTGCGCCAAAAATAGATGGGCTGATTTATAGTCTGACTCAAAACAGAAAGAAGGCAGTTACTGCAAGACAAAGCCAATACAAGGAGCAACTTCCTGCCCCCAAGTTCTTAGTGTCACAAACGATTAAAAATAATGCAACAAAAACAGCTGGACTAAAATACTTTGCAGAGCTATAGAAATTATTTCTACGATTTTTTAAAATGGGCATTTACAGCAACTTGAACCAAGCAAAGCGCCTAATTTCTGGCATCAGTTCCACATCAGTCAGCCACTAGTTAGCAGCCCCCCTCTGCAGATCCACAGACATTGAAATATGCCTGCTTAAGTGGCCCACAGTGATTTTTCTTCTTTTAAGTTGTGGCAGATGTTATGTGCTAGAGGATCAGCATGACTATTCCGTGAGTTCTGGACTTTGAGAGGTCTCAGCTACATGTTATCATTACTTCTGCACACTTCTGTTTAATTTATTTTAATTTCTTTATTTCGGTTGCAAATTTAGATGCCCGACAAGACTGCTTTATTGAGAGAAGCAGCACGGGCAGGGAGTGGAGGCAGGATTAACCCTTTCTCCCTTGCCGTTTTCTTGCTGTTAAAAGCCACATCCTGGATGCTTTTATTCCAATGGGGGGGGGGGATAGGAAACCAAGTTCTCCCCATCATGGAAAAAGTGGCGCAGGGGAGAAAACGGCAGGGGAGGAAAGGGTTAATGTTTCCCACTCTCCTACACCATTCTTATCCTTGATACAGCGATTCTGACAGCTAATTTTTTAAGTGTCATTTAAAATACACATGGAAGAAACCATAACCTTGGGTAGTTCTCCCAAAACTAGAAGTATTTTAAAAAGGTAAAGGTTCCCTTGCTCGAAAGCCAGTCAAATCCGACTCTAGGGTTGCGGTGCTCATCTCCGTTTCAAAGCCGAAGAGCCAGCGCTGTCCGAAGACGTTTCCGTGGTCATGTGGCCGGCATGACTAAACACCAAGGCGCACGGAACGCTGTTACCTTCCCACCGAAGTGGTCCCTATTTATCTACTTGCAATTTCTTGCTTTCGAGCTGCTAGGTTGGCAGGAGCTGGAACTAGAGATGGAAGCTCACTCCATCATGCGGCACCCGGGTCTCGAACTGCTGAACTACTGACCTTCCACAGCCTGCAGTTCAGCGTCTTATGAGACAGTAAAAACTGAACTTAACTGTAAAGCCCTAGTGTTGCAAAAAGAAGGGGGGGATCACTATCCACATTCTCCATGCTAGGCATGATTTTATAATCATCTACCCATAGCCACCTTTCCTTTAAACAAGAAAGCCCCCCCCCCAAGCATCAGCCTTGTATCACAAGGGAAATGCTCCAGTCCCTTGATCATTTTGATTGCCCTTCCCGGAACTTTTTTCATCTCCGTGATATTCTTTACAATACGTAGCAGAAT
>NW_015166203.1:0-2376 GCF_001447785.1 Gekko japonicus | reverse complement strand
TTCCAAGCAGTGTACATAAGACTACAGTTGATATTTTTCTGTTTAAATAAGCAGATCATTTATTCATATAAAACTAAAATACCATGTCTATGTAACTTTGTATCAGTGATGTTAATAAAGAAAAAGTACAAACCGGTAAGTTTCATATTGACAACATAAGAACAAATGATAATGGACAAAAAGTCACTTGGTTCAAAGCCCATGATCCATGTTGTAGTGAAAGAAAACAGTGTTGTATTTACCTGTAACTGCTGTTCATCAAGTATCTTCTGTGCAGGCAGACATGAGGACTGCACATGAGCAGTTTTCTAGCAAAAAGCATCTAGGGGGTGCTGTGTGCCAGAGCAGAGGCCTTTGACCCCGCCCAGAGACATATGCTCCCGCGCAGCAATGCCCCTATCCTCAGTAATTTGTATGCCGCTGGAAAAGCATGCAGTGGCGCAGGAGATAGGGCATGTGTGCCTGCACAGAAGATACTTGATTAACAACAGTTACAGGTAAGTGCAACCCTGTTTTCATTGTCGATCTTCTGTGCAGACCCACATGGGGATTCTAGAAAGCTGATAATAAGGTGGCTGAAGTGCTGGTTTCCCCACCTGCTTGCAGATCTAAAGCATAGTGTTAGCTGGATTGCCTCAAATTCGTATTGATCTTAGGGGAATTATGATACTAAGAGAGGCAATGGGCAGATAAGGGAGCAATCACCTATTTATATAGGGGTCCCGCTACTTCCAGACACACCAGAAACAGACTCAAGGCTGGCTTCAGTATAAAATGGTTTTGTTTACTGATAATATTTCTCAAGCATACACTAATTCAATCACACTCACAGGTATACAGTTCTAGGAAAATCAGAGAGAGGAGGATAGCACGTTCACATTAGCAGGATGATTGTTGAGGGGTAATACTTTACCTGTCCTCGGCTGGATGAAGTCATCCTTAGGAAGAATAAGGGAGACTGTGGGGTATTAGGGTCATGTCCTGAACCAGCAGAAACACATGGAGACGCTGGCAGCGCTAACCAAGAGTCGTGGAGTTAGGGTGGGTTTAGGTCAGGAGAGAGAGAGATGGTAGGGTGCATCTCTTTTTATAAGGGGGGGCTTGGGGGTGGACTAGGCTGACCACATCCCCTGGCACACCTCCTGTTAGTCCATCCCCAAAAACATACTGATTGGATATGGGTTCAACGGGGAAGGGTCTAAGGGGGGTGGACAATATTCAGATCTAGTAATCCTGTGTGAGACAGTGGCACCTGGAGGGATGATGACTCATGCGGCCAGAGTCATTGACATTGATATCTCCTTACTGTCTTATGGCTGCAGCTTCAGCGAGGTGAAGCTGGGTGGGGGAGGGAATGTTGCCTGCGTGCAAGGAAGGAGACTATGCATGGAGTTTGAATCCTTTGTTTTAGGTCTTCTGCCTTGGCATGGCATCTGTCTGGCGTTCAGTGCTTCATGTGGCAAGGGAGCTGGTCCATCTTACAGCATGTAAGAAGGTAGATAACCTCTGGAACCATAGGCACATCATCCCACATGAAGGCTTCCTTCTTCTGGGTGTGTGTCTGTAACTGGCATCACTATTTGCACAGTCCAAGTTTTATTACTTATGAACAATGTTCATAAGAGTGCTATAGGTGCCATGCAGGGCAACAATAGTGCTTTACAAAGGTGTCAGCAGAGGACCATGTGGCAGTCTGACAAATCTCTGTCACAGGAACACCATCTCAGAAGGCAGCAGATGTCACCATGGCTCTCCTTGAATGGACATGAATCCCAAGAGGGTATGGAACCCCAACTAAACTATAATACTGCCTAATGGTAGACACAATCCATCATGACAGTTTGAGAAGAAGCTCTCATCCTTCTGTTAGGACCCACAAAGTATACAAAAAGTGCCTTATCCCTTCAGAATTCCAAGATTCTTTTCAGGTAGAATAACAAGGCTTGTCTAACATCTAGGTAATGAGGGTGCCTCTCACTCTCCAAACTTGGAGAGGGAAGACATTCTGGCCAAGTAATCTCCTGCAGTAAGTAGAAATTAGACACTACCTTAGGATGAAAACTGACACCAGGGTGAAGCACCACTGTCTTGGGGAAATCTTCAGGAAAGGAGACTTGACCTGTAGTGCTCCCAACTTACTCGCCCTTCTAGCCGAGATGACAGATACCAGAAAACAAACCTTCGGAGCGAGCAAAGCCAAGGAGCATGTGGCTAAAGGTTCAAAGGGCATGCCCATAAGGTGTGCTAGCACCAGAGACAAAGAACATTGGGGAATTAAGGGGTCCTCAGGGGGCAGATATTAAATAAACCCTTCATGAACCTCTTGGATAAATGATGGAAGAAAACGGAGTCCCCCTCAGTTTTCAAATGGTAACA
>NW_015166202.1:1840-2359 GCF_001447785.1 Gekko japonicus | reverse complement strand
CCACTTCCTGAGGAAGCCTGTTCCACTAGGATGGAAGAAAGTCTTTGTCTCCTTTGGGGAGGGTGAAGAAGAGAGACCCTTTCCTCCCTCTCCCATAATGGTAGAACTCAGGGACAGTCCATGATGTTAACAGAAAATAGATTCAGGACAAAAGTCAGTACTTGACTCACTGTGGTATTCTTTGTCACTAGATGTAGTGATGACTGTGAGCTCAGACAGTTTTAGGATGAGATGAGATGAGACAAGTCCATGAAGGAGGGGTTAATCAAGAGTGACTAACCATGGTAACTAAAAGGAACCTCCACCGCGGAAGGGACTGTAGCGGTAGGAGGGTGTCTCGGAGCGGCTCTCTTCCTCCGCTCCCGAAAGGGGCCTGCTCTGGTTGCAGTGCACGGCGCCATTGCCCCTCGTCAGCCAGCCGGCTGGCCGGGGAAGGCAAGGCTGGGCGGGGCTCTCTGGTGGCCCGCCAGCCACGCGGACGCATCCCTTTGGTGCGGGGGGGGGGGGGGGGGCGGTTTG
>NW_015166202.1:0-779 GCF_001447785.1 Gekko japonicus | reverse complement strand
TGTGGAAATGCCTTTCAAGAAACACTTTATTCATGTTGTATGTCCTGCAGTTCATAACTCCATCGTATTTCCACTTCCACAACTCCACAAAATGAATGGCACTGTACATAGAAGGTGTAGCATTTACCTCCATAGAAGAAGCACTTTATAGATGTTATATGTGTTTTTTGTGTATGTGGCAATCCTAAAGTCCATAGTACTTTGACATCCATATCTTGTACAGTAAGTATAGCACTTTACCTAGAAGAGGTGTGGCACTTTACATTCAAGTACTTAGCTCCATAGAAGAAGCACTTTATACATGTTTTATCTGATTTTGGTACATGTTGCAATCTATACCCCCATGGTACTTGCACATCCATAAGCATATCAGAATGGACATGGATGACTCTGATCAGAACAGGAGGGAAATGGAATTTGGAGACAGTCCTAGTTTAGGCATCAGTCCCAGGACTGAAAACGGATCACAAATAACAGGTCTTGAAAACTTCTGCTTAAGGCTTGAAGAGTCTTGACAGTATCGGGGAGGTGGAGCAATTATGGGTGTTGGTGGTAAAAAAAAATGCCATCAGTTTGCAGCCAACGTATGACAAACTCATAGGGTTTTCAAGGCAAAAGATGGACAGAGGTAGTTTGCCATTGCCTGCCTCTGTGTCATCTCCCTGGACTTTCTTGGTGGTGGTTTTCTGTCCAAGTCCTAACCAGGACTGACCCAGCTTAGCTTCCAAGATTTAGCCTTGCAGCAGGTAATTAGGAATATCCTTGGGAAGTTGGGATCA
>NW_015166201.1:387-2256 GCF_001447785.1 Gekko japonicus | reverse complement strand
TTCGTAATTCATTCACGGAGTGTCTTTAGGTTTATACAACCACGTGGAGGTTGGCACCCTTACCAGAGGCCCACCCTGCGCCCGACTGCCATCATCAGTGCTGTGGTTTGGGGCCGAGCGGAGGGGCCGCGGTCGAGCTGTGCGTGGGAAGAGGGGACCCCGAAAGGCATTGTTCCTGGGACAGACGTTTCGTCGGCAACACGTTCTGCCTGAACTGAAAACACAGGCCTTGTTCGCACTGCACTGTTGCCAACCTTCAGGAGGGCCCTGGAGAACTCCTGGAATGACAACTGATTCCCAGACCAGAGAGACCAGGAGAAAATGACTGCTTTGGAGGGTGGAATCTATGGCATTCTACCCCGCGGAGGTCCCTCCCCTCCCCAAACCCCACCCTCCCCCACGCTCCCCAGGCTCCACCCCCAAATTTCCAGGTATCTCTCAACCTGGAGTTGGCAACCCTAGATCATATGCAAGCCCGTAACCCTGGCCTACCTCACAAGATGACTGTAAGGACTGACATGATAATGTACGCAACATGCTTTATAAATGCAACACATTATTATCTTTAAGGACAGCAATATATATTCATTTTCTATTTTATTTTATGGAGAGCATTTGAAGTTTTAGGGGTATAATATCCCTTGATAAGGCACAAGCCGCCTGACCTAAAACTAGAGATGTGAAGGCCCGGAAGAAAACCAGAAAAATTCGGGAAAAAACGGTTTTTCCCCGAAAAATTGGAAAATTTGAAAAAAGAAAAAAAGGGGAAAAATGATTATGGAACATTTTATTTTAACATGATGAATAAAATATTTTAAGACAAGGTGTTCAAACATTTTCCAAATCATTTCTAAAATATATATGTATGGTATCAGATTGATCTAAATTCTGTGCAATGAGGACAAGCAAGTCCTAGGTTACAAACTGAACTCTCCAATGCAAGAACAAGATGCATTTCTTCCTTTAGGAGGTGCGATTGTCAGAAGAAAATAAAAAAGTTTCAATTTTGTTTTTGCATGTGGGTGGGTATTCTGTTTGAAATAATTGTTTGGATACACTATATTTCTAATATGCTAGTTGTGATAATTTCATGCCAAGTAAAAATGTCCATAGTCATATTTTATGTTCCTAAAGTAACAGAATGACTTTCAATCTAGAAAAGACAAAAGAAATGCTAATGTAGCATTTTTTTCAATTTTTTCCGAAAATTTCCGGTTTTCCCTGGAAAAAAAAAGGAAAAAACCGGGTTTTTTTTCCGAGCTTCAAAATTTCCGGAAATGTTACATCTCTACCTAAAACCCTTTTACTCAGAAGTGAGGCCCACGGGCTTCACTGGGATTCACTTCCTGTAAGCCTCACAGCAGCTTAAAGAATGCAGCAAAGTCCCCCCCCCCGCCCCCTTCAGTGGAGGTACAACCTTACCTATGAACATAAGAACATAAGAGACGCCAATGTTGGATCAGGCCAAAGGCCCATCCAGTCCAACACTCTGTGTCACACAGTGGCCAGAAATACCAGGGGCCATCAGGAGGTCAATCAGTGGGGCCAGGACACCAGAAGCCCCCTCCCACTGTTGCCCCCCCCCCCAAGCACCAAGAATACAGAGCATCCCTTGCCTCAGACCGAGAGTTCCTATCTATACCTTGTAGCTAAGAGCCACTGATGGACCTCTGCTCCATCTGTTTACCCATATGAACATAAGAGAAGACAATGTTGGATCAGGCCAAAGGCCCATCCAGTCCAACACTCTGTATCACACAGTGGCCAGAAATACCAGGTGCCATCAGGAGGTCCACCAGTGGGGCCAGGACATTAGAAGCCATCCCACTGTTGACCCCCCCCCCCAAGCACCAAGAAGACAAAGCATCA
>NW_015166201.1:0-361 GCF_001447785.1 Gekko japonicus | reverse complement strand
CCTATCTATACCTTGTGGCTAATAGCCACTGATGGACCTCTGCTCCATATGCTTATCTAATTCCCTTTTGAAGCCGTCCATGCTTGTAGCCGCCACCCCCTCCTGTGGCAGTGAATTCCACGTGTTAATCACTCTTTGGGTGAAGAAGGACTTCCTTTTATCCATTCTAACCCGACCACTCTGCAACCCGACCTTTGAAGCCGTTCCCCAGAGGGCGCAAAGCGAAGGGCAGATATTTCCTTATTTGTTTATAGACTTCATTTCTACCTCAACTTGCTCCAAAATGGGGACCCAAAGCAGCAGACATCCTTCTCCTCTCCTCCGCTTCCCCCCCTCACAACAACCCTGTGAGATAGGTCAG
>NW_015166200.1:1961-2368 GCF_001447785.1 Gekko japonicus | reverse complement strand
GTTAATATCGGGGCCAGGGCCTTGGTTGTAGAATGCGACTCCCTAGTTGAAGGCCTGGTGGAAGAGCTCCATCTTGCAGGCCCTGCAGAACTGTAGCTCTTCTGGGAGCTCATTCCATCAGTGCAGAGCTGCCACTGAAAAGGCCATGGCCCTTGTCACAGCCAGCCTGGCTTCTCTAGGGCCTGGCAGGGCCAGACAGTTTTGGGACCCTGATCGTAGAGCTCTCTGGGGAACATGTGGGGAAAGGTGGTCCCTTAGGTATGCAAGTCCCTGACCATATAGGGCTTTAAAGGTAAGAACTAGCACCTTGAACCGGATTAGGTATGCTATAGGCAGCCAGTGCAGTGCTTTTAGTGCAGGTTGGATGTGCTCCCACATAGGGAGACCCAACAACAACCTGGCCACTG
>NW_015166200.1:0-1864 GCF_001447785.1 Gekko japonicus | reverse complement strand
CAGCTCCTGCCAACCTAGCAGTTCGAAAGCAAGAAATTGCAAGTAGATAAATAGGTGCCACTTCAGTGGGAAGGTAACAGCGTTCCGTGCGCCTTGGTGTTTAGTCATGCCGACCACATGACCACGGAAACGTCTTCAGACAGCGCTGGCTCTTCGGCTTTGAAATGGAGATGAGCACCGCAACCCTAGAGTTGGACTCAGCTGGCTTTCGAGCAAGGGAACCTTTACATTTACTTTAACCAATGCTTGCACTATTTTGGGCTGTGTGGTACCGTAAAATTCACATGCAGTGTGATGGTGTGAGGGAATTCACGACCTTGCAAAAGTTAGGTAAAGCAGTAACTTTGCATTACTCCCATTTCCCGAGGTTAACAGTGTCTCCCAAAGGCAAGATGTTGCTCGGCCGCAGGGATGTCTCACTAGATGATGACATCTGGAAGCAGCGTTCCTAGTCTGTGCTCTTTTGAGCCAGGTATAGTTTCTTGTTTGCTGCCAGCCTTCACTTTTTGTTTCCATTTACAGGGCTCTTTTTGTAGAAAAAGCCCAGCAAGAACTCATTAGCATAATAGGCCACACCCAACCGTGGAAACTCATTAGCATATTAGGCCACACCCCTGACAGCACAGCTCATTAGCATATTAGGCCGCACCCCCATGTTACCAGAAGTATGGTTATCCAGCCACACCCAACCTTTTGCTTCTTATTCTGTTGACCTTGTTTGTTGTCAAAACCCAGGGCCTTTTTTTGTAGCAGGAACTCCTTTGCATGTTAGGCCACACACCCATAACGTAGCCAATCCCAATGAGTTTCTGCTGTTGGGTGTGGCCTATTATGCTAATGAGTTCCTGCTGGGTGTGGCCAACTTGGGAGCCAGCCGGAACTCCGTTCCTGTGCGTTCCTGCCCAAAAATAGCCCTGGTACTAGGGTCTCGAACGGCCAAACTACCGACCTTCCAGTCTGCCACCTAGTGTCTTAACCTCTGAGCCACCGTGGCCCCTACTCAAAGAAAACCACCCCATCATTAGTGGCTCATTGCAATGTGCACCCATAAGCAGTGTTCCCTCTAAGCTGAGATGGACCATTTTCAAAGGGGACTGGACAGATCATGGAGAAGAGATCTATCGGTGTCTACCAGCCATGGAGACTGGGGGGAACCTCCACATTCAGAGGCACTAATCCTTTGGATCCCAGAGCCAGCATCAGTGGAGGGCTTTGGCCTCTATTCCATTATTGGCCCTCCGGAGGAACTGGCTGGCCACCGTGTGAGGCAGGATGCTGGACTAGGTGGACCCTCACTGGTCTGGTCCACCAGGGCTCTTTTAGTGCTTTTACCAGTTTTGCCTGGAGACCACAGGATATGGCCATCGTCATGCATGTATGCCTGAGGAACACGTATGTCTAGGGTTGCCAGGCCCTACCTGTCTGCTGGTGGGGGGGATCATTGGGCTTTTCTGGGAGCTTTGTGCGCGTGTAGCAGGCAAGGTGTGATGGCATCACCCAGCAGTGACATCATCACACCGCTGATGTCACGCAACAACGTTCTAGTTTTGGGGCAGAACTCTTATGGTTTGAGCCCAATTTTGCCATACAGTTTGCCCCAAAACGAGAGCATCCCTGCATGACGTTGGTGGCATGATGACATAACTTGCGCCTCATTGCAGGGGATTTGCAGGTGAGGTTCTCCCCACGGGCCAGGTGGCCGCTGGCAGGGAGGAGCCCGCAAAAGCAGGAAAACCTCCGCCCAGACTGGGGGGCTAACAACTCCTACCTGTGTCGGATGACTGTAATGTGCTTTACGTGGAGATACAATTGTAGGTGATCTGGTACAGTATTTATTTCTGGTTCAGCATACGGCAGCGAGGCT
>NW_015166199.1:0-2349 GCF_001447785.1 Gekko japonicus | reverse complement strand
ATTAGATCCCTTCCACTCCGGCTTCCGCCTGGGACATAGTACGGAGACAGCGCTGGTTGCCCATACTGATGACCTCCGGAGGCATCTGGATCGGGGCAGTTCGGCAGTGTTGCTGTTGCTCAATCTGTTGGCTACATTTGATACAGTTGACCATCAGCTACCAACCCACCACCTCGCCAACATGGGGATACAGGGGCTTGCCTTGCAGTGGCTTGTTTCCTTTCTCCAAGGTCAGGGACAAAGGGTGGCACTAGAGAAACAGCAGTCCCGGAAGCACCTGCTTGAATGTGGAGTGCCTCAGGGGGCAGTGCTTTCCCCAATGCTCTTCAATATCTACATGCTTCCCCTTGCCCAGATTGCCCAGAGGTTTGGGCTGGAATGTCACCAGTACACTGATGACATCCAGCTCTATCTGATGTTGGGTGGTCAGTCAGACTCCAGACCGGAAGATCTGAACCAGGCATTGCATGCCATGGCTGGTTGGCTCAGGCTGAGTCAGTTGAAGCTAAACTCAGCGAAGACGGAGGTCCTGTGCCTGAGTCAGGGCAGTTCAGGGTTGGGGCTCCCACTCCCAGCCTTTGACGGGGCAACACTGGTTCCTGCGCCAGTGGTTAGGAGTTTGGGAGTGCTCCTGGAACCCTCCCTGGCAATGGAGGCCCAGGTAGAAGCCACTGCTAAGTCACCTTCTACCACCTGAGGCTGGTTCGGCAGTTGGTTCCCTTCCTCAATCACGACGACCTGACTACAGTGATCCATGCAATGGTCACCTCGAGGTTAGACTATTGTAATGCTCTCTACATGGGGCTGCCCTTGGCGCAAATCCGGAGGCTTCAGCTAGTGCAGAACACCGCAGCCAGGCTACTGATGTGTCTCCCTAGATGGGAGCATATCCAGCCATTGCTGAAGGCGCTGCACTGGCTGCCAATAGTATACCGAATTCACTTCAAGGTGCTGGTACTTACCTTTAAAGCCCTATATGGCCAGGGTCCAACATACCTGAGGGAACGCATTTCCCTATATATACCCCAGAGAGCACTATGGTTGGGGGCACAACACTGACTGATTATTCCAGGCCCCAGGGAGGCCAGGCTCATGGCTACTAGAGCCAGGGCCTTCTCAGTGGTGGCTTCTTACTGGTGGAACGAGCTCCCAGAGGAGATCAGGGCCCTGTGGGATCTTGTGTAGTTCCGCAGGGCCTGCAAGACGGAGCTCTTCCACCAGGCCTTCAATTAGGAGCCGCCCACATTACCATCAACGACAACTATTAATATCTGTGGTGGAGGCCGGCTGCAGTGAGATCGAGCCAAACCGCCTAGGAGCCTGTAATTGCCTGCGCCTGCATGACATGTTATGCCATCTTGGTTAATAATCATCGAGTGCACTTTAATTGGAAATCATTGATTGTTTAAATGTTTTAAATATTTTACCAGTGTTAAATGTTTTACGTTTTAAATGTTTTGACTGTATATGAACCTTGGCACAGTGTGGCAGGCAATGTGAGCTGCCCTGAGCCCGCTTGTGGGAAGGGCGGGTTATAAATACAACAAATAAATAAATAAATAAAGATCACTCCCCAATGCCCTCTTCACTGCCATACCAAATTAGCTCCTTGATATACCTTGGAGCTTCTTCAGAGGATGAAACAAAGGTCAGAAATTCAGAGATTGGCTGTGAGGCACTTGTGAGCTTTTTTGCGGATAAAGTCCTGTTGCTTCACTAGGACTTGCCTGCCAATATGGATACAGTAAGAGAACTGGAGGGCCCTTGGCCATTTTCAGGTCCAACATTGGACCAATTCAACCTGCTCTCCCAGGATGATGTAGATAGCTTGTCTCTGCTGCTGAATGGACTTGAGAACAAGTGCCTGAGTGAGTACTCTAACCTGGGAACCCACAGCCAAAGGGGGACATTACAGGTCCAGGGTAGGTTTCTTTAGTGGTGGATGTACCACAGCCTATTTCAAAGCTGGGGCAACCAACCTCGTTCTTAAGCAGGCATTAACTACCTCTTGGAACCAGCCAGCCAGCTCTCCCAACAGATTTAAGTAGCCAGGAAGGGCTTCAAACACTGGTCATACAGGCCATAGGACCCTATCCACACCCTCAAACTGAATAAACTGAAAAGTATCCCAAACTGCTGGACAAGTCAATATCCTGGCACCATCTGAACCTGTCACTGCTATGTCCAAGTTGGTACTGATGCAAGAGATTTTATCTGCAAAGTGTTGAGCAAAGTGGTCACAGTGCCACCAAACATCCACCTCTTCTGTGGGCAAGTTCCCATAGGCCTCTGGCCAACTGCTGGCTTACACTGTGAAGACACAATGATGATGGAAAGTATTGTTCCTTT
>NW_015166198.1:1327-2371 GCF_001447785.1 Gekko japonicus | reverse complement strand
GGTTAAGATGTCTGGGGACAAGGAGATGGCCGCCGACCAAAATGCACGCAATGGACTCATTTCGATGCCTGGAATGGCAGAAAGGAGTCGAGGAGGTTCGCCGCACACTGGGCAGGGGACAATACAGGCTGGCGAGCTGCAGTCAGTATCCATCATACAGGCTCTCATAATCGTGAGGCTTCTGTCCACATCATACCCATCTCGCTGGTCACATCCAGTGTTCCCTCTAAGCTGAGTCAGTGTGAGCTAGCTCACAGTTTTTTAGCCCCTGGTTCACAAGTTTTTGTCTTAGCTCAGGAAGGATGGCTCCAGAGCAAACTGATTGATGCCGTAGCCCAATCGCTCACTCACAGCTTTAATGCCAGCAGCTCACAAAGTAGACTTTTTGCTCACAAAATGCCACAGTTTAGAGGGAACATTGGTCACATCCCCTCTCCAACTTCATTCCCAACAAACAGCCCAGGACGACACCCATCTTTTAAAGTGAGCAATCCCATCGGGACTGGAGAAAGTACCGAGGAGGACAACCGAGATGGATTGGGGGAGCGGAGCGCTTTCCCTGTGAGGAAAAGCTGAAGAGTCTGGGACTTTTCAGTTTAGAAAAGAGACAACTAAGGGGGGGAGGGGGAATGTGAGAGAGCTTTATCAAATAATGCAGGGGAGGGAGAGAGTTGACAAAGCAAAATACTAGCACCCGCGGGCATCCAATGAAATTGATGGGCAGTAGGTTCACAGCAGACAAAAGGAAAGACCGCTTTACACAGAGAGTGATGAAAATGTGGAATTGGCTGCCAGGGAATACAGTGATGGCAACAGGAATAGACAGCTGTAAAAGGGGATTAGATAGATGCATGGAGGATAAGTCTAGCCATGGTGACTAAAGGGAACCTCCACTTTCAGAGGCAGTAAATCCTCTGAATCACAGAGCCAGGAGACAACATCAGGAGATGACCTCGGCCTCTCTGCCCTGTTGTTGGCCCTCCAGAGGAACCGGCTGGCCCCTGTGTGGGAGGGGAGGCTGGACCGGATGGCGCCGCACTGTGC
>NW_015166198.1:0-1224 GCF_001447785.1 Gekko japonicus | reverse complement strand
CGGGTTCTGATAGCAGGTCCAGCTGGACTCAAATCAAGCCCTACTGTGTTGTGCTGGGACCTAATTCACGGGCATCCGGTCCATTTTTGTGACGGAGTCAAAATTCAAATCTGAGTCTTTCTCTGACAGGATATCTCCAACCCAGCTGTTCTGGGATACATTCAGCGCCGTGTGGTTTCCCTCTCCACAAAAGTCAACCATGGTCTCTACTCACCACCTCTCTGGTCTTTACTCCACCTCCACTGTGGCCAAGATGGCTCCTTACCACCAGGCAGGCTTCTCTCATCCGGGGACTCAGCTCAAATCTACGTGGGGACATAAGAAGAGCCCAGCTGGGTCAACACCAGGACATTCCTCTCCAATCAGACACTTCTCAGAAGCCCACAAAGCAAGGCATGAATTAAAAACACATGGACCCTTTTCAAACTGCCTTTGCGTTCTGTTTTAGTAACTGATTGCTAATGGTTTTTTCCCCGTCATTTCAGTCAGACCCGTTTTAGTAACTGGCTGCTAGCGGAATTTATTTACCTGTTCGTACAAACCCACTTGTGTTGGGTTAGCACAGCATGACTGAGTGGCTTTTGTGGGAAACTGCGCTCTTTCGTTTTCAACCCCTTCACTGCACTTCTGAAGCGCAGTGATGTGCTGTTTGAAATGTCCACAGCGCTTCCTACAAGGCCGCTTCCCCACCACCCCTTTTTGCTGTGTGATCTCCCTCAGACTTTAAAATTATCATTCTAAGGTGAGTGCTATAGCACTAAACCACTATAGTGCTATAGCACTGCGAAGCACTGTGGTCATTTCAAAAAGTGCTGATCCTAGCCAGGAATGTGCCCTTTTTACCGCTGCCGCACGCTGAGTCACCCCAGTGGGGCTGCCAAGTCACGGCTCGCCCCGCAGACGGCTCTCATTCTGTGGATGGGTTGTGTTTTTGGTTCACATCGCTTTCGAGGCCTCGGGTGAGTGGCACAGGCCGTCCGGTTAGCCTCTTGGAACGACTGGGGAGCAGAGGGCGTCCTGACAAGGAATCATCTCCCCATTCCTAGCCCCAGATCAAGATGTGCTGGGACGGCCCCTGGAAGAGACCCAAGAACGTGGAGAAGAGACACGGCTGTGTTTGAAAACTACAGTCTCCGCGATGCTCAGAATAAGGTCTGGTTTTCATGGCGACAGTAATGGGATGTATGTCAGACTACAGATATAAAAATGTCTTGATGGATTGCT
>NW_015166197.1:0-2428 GCF_001447785.1 Gekko japonicus | reverse complement strand
CAGAGGCTCTTCCACTGAGCCATGGCTCTTCCCTAGCAATGAACTTACAGGTAGCTGGCCTTATTCTGAATCAGATCCTTGGTCCGTCAAAGTCCACATGGGCTACTCAGACCAGCAGCAGCTCTCCAGGGTCTCAGGCGAAGGTCTCTCCCATCATTTCCTGCTAGATCCTTTAACTGGACATGCTAGGGATTGAAACTGTGTGACCTTCCTCATGCCGAGCAGATGCTCTGCCACTGAGCCATGGCTGCTCTCCAGCCACTAGCAAGTTCATGTCTCCCCCTCCATGTTAACTGTAAGTTCTAGAAGGAATCGGAGATGAGGGAGGCTATCCTACAATGCAGAGCAGTTCCACCTACTGTCACTGGGTGACAGAGTGTTGGACTGGGTGGGCCATTGGCCCGATCCAACACTGGCTTCTCTAATGTTCTTATGTTCTTACGTGTTCAGTAAAGCTGGCGGACGTGTGAGCAAAAATTCTACTCTGTGAGCCACTGGCACGAAAGTTCTGAGCGAGTGATTTGGCTCCTGCATAAATGTGTTTGCTCTGGAGCCATCCTTCCTGAGCTAAGACAAGAATGAGTGAGCCGGAGGCTAAAATGCTGTGAGCTAGTTCACACTCACTCAGCTTAGCGGGAACAATGATCCAGAGGCTGGCAACCCTAGGCATTCTGGGAAATGCCCACAAGAGAGTGTCAGCCAGGGGGGTGGCGGGGAGAGGAAATCTAGTGGCAAGAGTACCTCTAGACAGAGCCGAAAGTCACTGGAAATGTTTCCTGAGACCCTTTCCCTAAGAGGATTATTTCGGCAAGCCGTCGCTGGCGTCTGCAGTGGAGGTGAGCGTCGGTGGCCGGGCTGGGCCAGGCAGACCTTCCCGTCAAAGAGTTTCATTAAGAGCAAAAGTTTCCTGTTGTTCGTGTGGCGGCCTCCACGTGCCCCTTAAATACCCCACAAGCCCCCTTTTGCAAGGTATTTGCTGATACAGGAGTCTCCATCCTTGCTCCTCAAGTGTGGGGCCGAGAGCGAAGGCCACTGGCCTGCTGGGAAAACTTCATTACGTGGCTCTTTGGTCAAGATGAAGGTGGATTAGTGGGGATACAAGACACCCTCTGTGGTATAGGCGGAGGCGGTGCTTCTGTCACTGTCGCTGAATGGCAGAGCCGTGTCTGGGGTGGCCAGCCTCCAGGTGGGGCCCAAAGGTCTCCTAGAATGACAGCTGATCTCCAGACGACAGAGATAGAATCAGAGAATCACACCAAGTTGGAAGGGTCCCTCAGAGGCCATCTAGTCCAACCCCCTGACTCAATGCAGGACCAGCCGAGCGCATCCGTGACAAGTGTTTGTTTAGCCGCTGCTTGAAGACTGCCAGGGAGGGGGAGCTCACCACCTCCCCAGGCAGCCAGTTCCACTGCTGCACAACTTCTACTTCTTCCTAAGATCCAACCGGTACCTTTCATGCCCGTAATATAAACACATTCTGGAAAGTCCTCCCCTCTGCTGCCCACAGGGAACGGCTCCCTGCCCTCCTCTGAGTGACACCGCCCTTCAGATACTTGAAGAGAACCATCCTGTCCCCCCTCCACCTCCTCTTCTCCAGACTGAACCTGTCCAGTCCCTCAGCCTTTCTTTCTTTTTTAATTAACTCTCCTAAAAAGGAGAGAATTTTATTGCTTTTAAATTTCCGAAAAACAGGAAGGATATATAACGGGATTAAGAAAAGTGGTGAGTGATGTTTAAGTTAGAGTGGCTGCGGTCACACGCAACATTAGCCACGCAAGAGATACGGAAGACAGGCGGAGTTTCCGGTCGCGATCTCACCAGCACATCTGGGGAGCGTAGCGCTTCCGTGGCACAACCGAGGCTTCCTCCCAAAAACGCGCAGCAAAAAACTAGTACCTCGGAGGTACTAGTTTCCGGAAACTGCGGGGCAAGGGCAGGCGTCTGATTGCGTTTCTGGTGGCATCCGGCGCCCGCCCATGTCCCCTTGCGAAGAAGGTTTTTTTTTCCCCCAAGTCTCCGTGGTTGCGCACACGCACCCAACGGAGCATGCGCATTCGTAGTGTACACAAAAAAAACCCCAGTTCGCCGCGCCGCGCGCTTCTTCGTTGCACGCAGGCATGTGTTGTGATCAATAGTATTTCACAAAGTCTGTGGCTTCTTCTGCGAATAAACGATCCTCTTCCATCTTTACCTGTAAAAAATCTTCTTCTTCGTCTTTCTTCTTCTAGAACAACAATGTGTGACCATTCCAGCTGGGCGGCTGTAGCAGCAAAACACAACAGGAGTATTATAGACCTGGGCAGAGCTTTTCCCAGGTGATCTTTCTGTCGTGAGGGCCACTGAGATACTGCAGTGAAGTGGTGAGGGCATATTTAGGACACCCCTCTTCATCCAAAGCGCAGCCACTGGTTCATCCCTCACAGCTATT
>NW_015166196.1:0-2399 GCF_001447785.1 Gekko japonicus | reverse complement strand
GGCTGAGAGAGCTCTTCGGAGGACTGCTCGTGAGAGAACAGCTCTAGAAGAACTGTGACTGACCCAAGGTCACACCAGCAGTTGCATGTGGAGGAGTGGGGAATCAAACCCAGTTCTCCCAGATTAGAGTTCACACTCTTAAGCACTACACCGAACTGGCTCTCCTGGGATGGTTTCCCATCTGCTCTTCCTGATTATTTTAGACACTGGGTTTGCAATGGGTGGCACCTCAGTGCTATTTTCCCTGTATTCTGTGGCATCCTACAGTCCTGGACTTCTAAGAAGGTCTTGCAATATTTCATGCAATTAAAGACAGGAAGGGAATGTCTCCTTGGAGCAAAGAATCAAGAGCCCTTAGCTAAAATGACTACTTTCATGACCCTGGAAATAAAAGTACAACTCCCGTGAACTCTGGAAATCTTATTTTGTGTACCAATCTAGTAGCCTCTAAAGATATTTTAACAAGAGCTGGAGTGGGAAGGTATGCACTTCAGGTGGGGTCTCTAGCAACAGCATGGTTCCTTTTTAAAAAAATCTTTGAAGGAGTTGCTCTTGCTGTCCTGTGCAAGAGCACACAGTTCCACACACTTCCATGAACAAGATCTCCTGCACACACCAGAGCATTAAACCTGGGACGGGATCTAGATCAGTTTTCATCAAAAAGGGACTTGCAGAACCCTCTCACAGATATGCTGAAATGCCGCCTGAGTACATTATGCTTGTGGTGAAAGACCCTTAACCCTTTCTCTGTGTCTTTTAGGGTCTCGGCTAGCAGACTGTGTGAAGACTGGCAATGCAGTGCTGGGCAGCAGCGTGAGCCCCCAGACTCTGGGTCTCTGAGCTCCTCTCTGTTCCCTTGTGCCTTAAAACTGGAGCTCCTGCTTCGCTCCCTCTTCTCATCCTGCCCAAATGTAACCAGCTGCTTTTAGGAGGACTTGACTGAATTCCTTGGACAGTCGTTCATTCTCATACCTGAGAGCCTCCCATACCAGTATGCTGGGGCAAAACCGTGCCTGAAAGTTGCTGCTCTTTCTTCAGCCATGAAGGTGCCTTATGGTCCCATGTCTTCTTTCCCAGCTCATTCTATGTGGCAGGTGCAGTAGTCAAACTCTGCCCTTCATGATCTCTGTGATTATAAATGCTTCCCATTGGTATAATATGGAGAATAAATCTTAAGTGGGTTGTCCAGCTGCGACAAGCAATAAATATGGTGTGTGATAGAGAGGATAGTTTTCTTCTGTGTACCAGACAACAGGTGCCTCAGAGGAAAAAAATAAATAAAAATGCGTGCCCCTCTGTTTATTTAAATGTTTTTTAAATGCCCACCTTTATCTTCAGCATCTCATGCCCCAAGGTGGCTACGAACAATGTAAAAAAGAACTTTATAAAACAAACATTAACTACAACAGATATAAAAACATTGAGGCGAGTCTAAAATCATCTTGATATCATCTGTGGATGTCCCCCCTCTGCCCAGAATTAGACTGCTCTAAAAGTTCTCCCGGACAGCTCTGTTTTGTAGCCTTGTTAGGAGCTCTTCTGGTCTCTTCCCCAGTGGCTGTTCCAGACGTGAAAGGGGGGGATATGCCAGGTGATAATGATTGTAAAATAAAAAAATCAAAGTCCCCGCGAGTTTCGCCATATTCATCAGGGGGAGCTCTTCTGGTCTCTTCCCCAGTGGCTGTTCCAGACGTGAAAGGGGGGGAAATGCTAGGTGATGATGACTGTAAAATAAAAAAATCAAAGTCCCCGCGAGTTTCGCCATACAGGCTTCATCAGGGGGAATCAGAGCATTTTACCTAGTGCTGGAACTGATGACAGCAATTAAGTTCTTAAGTGCCCAGGACATGGAGGCCTTCAAAGCAAAGCACCGGCATCTCGAACTGAGCCCAGAAATTAATTGGCAGCCTGCAAAAGGAACACAGGAGCTGCGGTGGCTCAAGAGGTTAAGACGCTGAACTGCAGGCTGTGGAAGGTCAAGACGGAGGGGACTCCCATCTCTAGTTCCAGCTCCTGCCAAGCTAGCAGTTCGAAAGCAAGAAATTGCAAGTAGATAAATAGGTACCACTTTGGTGGGAAGGTAACAGCGTTCCGTGAGCCTTGGGTGTTTAGTCATGCCGGCCACATGACCACGGAAACGTCTTCGGACAGCGCTGGCTCTTCGGCTTTGAAACGGAGATGAGCACCACAACCCTAGAGTCAGATTCGACTGGCTTTCGAGCAAGGGAAACCTTTACCTTTACCTAAAGGGAACACAGAGTAGGAGCTGTGGGATTGCAGTGTGTTCAAAGGAGGTTACTCCCAAGTAATCGTGCTCAGAATTAATGTCTCAGTTCTGTAAAGGTGGGGAGCATGAGGGTAGTAGTGATGGAGCTGTAGAAGACCACAGGGTTGGGAAA
>NW_015166195.1:0-2449 GCF_001447785.1 Gekko japonicus | reverse complement strand
CAGATTAAACAAATTCAAGGACAGACTATTAACGGTTATTAGCAGGCAATTGACAGGTGAATAACAGGTGAATAACAATAGCAAGCATGGCTAGATTTAGGTAAGACATGAAGCAGGATAATCGGTGTGGTTCCTAATGGCAGAATGCTTTCTTCAAATTAAAAAAAAACACCCACAAAACTAAACCGAACATAATTTGTAACCACCAAATGTACTATATTCACGTTTGCAGGCGAGAGAGGGAGAAATGTTAAAACAAGCCGACTAGCTCTGAAGGGCGGAAATGCCCTAGTCTGAACTGAGCCTGGGAACTCCTGCACTGATTTCAGAACAGCCCCAACCACCTTCCTTCCCTTATCTGTCCCATCAGCCAGCAATGTCACCACTGATTGCTGTAGCCTATAGGGCATGATGGGAATTGAAGTTCTTCATCATGCCCGAGCCAAGGAAAGGTAGGCCACTTTCCCCTGTACTAAAACTACCCCCCGCTCTTTATTGAGTCAGGGAGGGGGAGAAACCACTTTATTGCTTGAGGAGGGGGGAGCCTCCGCTTCTCCCCCTCCTGCTCAGGAAGCCATGGAACTGCCAATGCCTGGGCGCTGGGCCACTACCTCCTAGATGAGCTTAGCTTTCAACTATGCATTTCCAGTTTAGCCTTCTCAGGTGTGCTAAGAACATCTTTTGGTTCAACCTATATTTTGCCTGGAAACCCCCACTCTAGTCCATGTCCCTCTTCCATATTTTTTTTTTGAAGCAATACCTCCCCTCCCCCAGTTTTTTTCTAATCGAGTAAATATTTTTTATTCTTAATGAGTAAACGGCAGGAGTGAGTGGGGTGGTGGTGGATAGAAATGACCCCTGGTTTGGGTGCTTTAAAATAAGGACGAGAAACACAAACAGGCTATGAAGTTGGGACATTGGCTGGTCTGTGTGGAGTTGGCACGAGTGGCAGGACTTGGGGAGAGGTATTTCATTGTGCCTTTTCAACACCTGCAGATGTTGTGCTGCTGTTTTGTGCTGCCATTTCCCCTCTGCCGCGTTCATCAGCTTTCTTGGTTATTGATCATCCATTTAAGACATGTTTTAGTTGCCTTTCTTCTTTATGGAAGCTCAGAGTGGCTTACAATAAAAAATAACATAGACATACATCAAACCAAAGTTTACAATCACAGTTTAGGGCTTATTTAGCCAGATTTCAGATGCTAAGCAGGGTGGGCCCTGGCGAGTGCTTGGATGGGAAACCTCCAAGGAAGCCCAGGGTCGCTGCGCAGACGGAGGCAATGGCAAAGCACCTCTGAATGTCTCTTGCCTTGAAAACCCTATCAGGGGGTTGCTATAACACTATAAGCGCCCCCTGCGCAGCAGCAAAAGCAGCAGGAGGCCTGCTTAATCCTCCAGGCCCCGCCGGGAGGTTGGCATCTGTGCTTGCCTAGAGCGCAGGACAACCTCGGGCTGGCCCATTGCAAATGACAGGAAGGCTGGGATATGTTTTACGCAGGAAGGTTGATGTACAGTTCAGAAACCTGAGACCTGCTCTGTTTTTTGCACAGGCGCACAGGCGTCAGGGAGACATCCAAAAAGCCCCTCGCCCATGGGGAAAACACATCATCACTAGCTTCTGTGAATAAGCCCTGCTTGGAAATGACCTCCGCCGTCCCTCATCCTGTCAGAGGAGTCACTGCTCATTTTTCTTGCAAAACTATTGCTCCTTCGGTGCCCCTCCCGGCTTCCCCAATGGCCTGCTCGAGAGTGAACCTTCCCAGAACGGGGCTGCAAGGTGCCCGAAGCACTGCGGATGCAAAGGGCGACTTTCTTCCCCGCGGGGGCAGCGAGGGGAGGGGTGGGGGGGACCCGGCTTCAGCCTCCTTTGACAGCACGGGGGGGGGCAGAGAGAGTTCCTTCCGAGCAGGGAGGTGGGGGGGGCGGCGGCCCGGCTGGAGCTCCTCCTGGAGGAGACCCGACGGGGAGGACGCCGTCTGCATTCTTCTGCAGGCAGCCCCGGAAGGAAGGGGTTAAACCCAGTCGCGGAGCCTCTTGCGGGGGGGGTGTGTCCGGAAAAGAGGAGGGGGGGCTCTGCGTGCGCGCATGCCTGTCCGGGGAGGGGGGGAGGGCGAACAGGGGAGGCTCCGGAGAAGCAGCAGCCGGAGGGTCTCCTCCCCCCCCCTCACGGAAGGTCTCCTCCGAAGTAAGCCGTGCACCGAGGGATGCGGGGGGTGGGGGGCGTCGTCGTGCCCGGCCGTGGCCTCCAAGGCGCCCTCTAAACTGCAAGAATGCCCCGCTTGCTTGGCGAGCTCCCTCCTCCTGCCGGCGTGCAAGTGGCGAGCTGCAAGTGGTGAGCCCCCCTGTGGCCGCTGCATCCATCCATCAGTGGGCGCGGGAGCCGCATCCCTTCCCCAGCGGAGGCAGAAGACGCGCGAGCCCCGGAGGCTAAGAGACTGCGGGCCGGCTC
>NW_015166194.1:2107-2413 GCF_001447785.1 Gekko japonicus | reverse complement strand
CAGACCAGGCTGGATGTGCTCCCACTTGGATGTGCTCCCACTGGCCGCCGCACTCTGCACTACCTGCAGCTTCCAGGTCTGCCCCAAAGGCAGCCCCATGTAGAGAGTGTTACAGTAGTCTAACCTCGAGGTGACAGTCACATGGATCACTGTAGCCAGGTCATCGCGGCCGAGGAAGGGAACCAACTGCCAAATCAGCCCAAGATGATAAAATGCCAACCTGGCAGTGGTTGCCACCTGGGCCTCCATAGTTAAGGAGGGATCCAGGAGCACTCCCAAACGCCTAACCTCCGACGCTGGCACCAA
>NW_015166194.1:0-1659 GCF_001447785.1 Gekko japonicus | reverse complement strand
CGAGCAGTCTGTCAACTTCCTCCAGACTGAGCAGGTCAAAACCTTCTAAACCCTGCGAAGACGCGCAAGGGGCCTCAAGTTCGCTCAATTGTGGCAGGGAGGTCACGGCGGAGCGTCAAGACTTTATCTGCAAAATAGCTCGCAAAAGCTTCACAGCCAATATCCAATTCCCTACTGTTTTGTCTGCCATGGGGCAGAGCTGTCAAAGACCAAATTGTTCTAAATAATTGGGCTGGGCGTGAGCTCGCAGACGCAATCCTGGCTGCATAGAACTCCCTCTTAGCAGCCTTGACTGCCATCTCATAGGATCTCATAAACGTCCTATAAAATGTTCTTGATGCTTTGTCGCGAGCATGCCGCCACCATCTCTCTAGCCGTCTTAGCTCTCATTTCATAAGCCGCAACCCCTGGGTATACCAAGGGGCCAGCCTCGAGCGAGAGCGCAGAGGGCACCTGGGAGCGATCTCATCGATGGCTGGCTGTGGAGAGTCGGTCATACCAGTCCTCCACAAGCTCGTCCAATGAGCCGCCAGGGGGCATCGGATCCCGCAGAGCCATCTGAAGCCGAACAGGGTCCATTTGGTTCCGCAGGTGAGCTAAAATCTGTTCGCCGCCTAAACAGGGTTGGGGTGGGACATTCAGACGAGCCTTCAGGACAAAGTGGTCCAACCATGGTACTGCCACTGCAGTAATCCGGTCCACTGTAATCCCTGCTGTGAAGATCAAATCGAGCGTGTGCCCGGCCTGGTGCGTGGGGATTGCTACAAATTGAGAGTCCCAGTGCCGCCATGGACGAAACCAGGTCCGCAGCCCGGCTGGAGGCTGCGTCATGAAGTCACCCAAGACCAAAACCCTAGGGTGCTCCAGCGTCCAGCCTGATACGGCCTCCAGCAGGGACGGCAGGCTACTGGCCGGTGCGTTAGGCAGTCGGTACACTAGCCAGATCGCCAAACTCTCCACAATCCCCAGCACGAAGCCGACACACTCAATGCCCGTGATCTCCAGCGGGGGGAGCGCCCTGAAGGAGAAAGCCTCCCAAATGAAAATCGCCACCCCTCCCCCCCCCTTGGTTCGCGATTGATGTAGGAAACAAGGTGGGGCAAGTTGGGAGAGAGCTACCGTCTCCCCATCCCGCACCCAGGTCTCAGTCATGCACGCCAGGTCCACCTGTTGTTCCATGAGATCTTGGAAGCTAAGCAGGGTCGGCCCTAGCAACCATTTGGATGGGAGACCTCCAAGGAATACCAAGGTCGTGATGCAGGGCAGGCAATGGTCAACCACCTCTGAATTGTCTCTTGCCTTGAAAAGGCAGCTGTTGCGTCCCGGCACTTCCCAACGCTATACGGTGGGAGCGTCCCAGGTTCTAAGGGGATAAGTCATAAGGGAGAATCTGTGTGATATGTGCAACATGGAAATTGTGGCTCTGTCCCTCACTCCGCCATGAAGCAAATGGGGTGCCCTCGGGCCACGCACCTGCTCAGCCTCATCTACCGCACAGGGTTGTTGTGAAAAGAGGGGGGAATCACAAACAGCACCCCCACCCTCCTTAGAGGAAGCGTGGGTCGCTGCCAACCTCCAGAGAACCATTCTGCCAAGCTGAAAAGAGATGAGGTAGCTGTTTGACCCAATCAAAGGCTTCCGTTCTGCTTTGTATAATAT
>NW_015166193.1:0-2402 GCF_001447785.1 Gekko japonicus | reverse complement strand
ATTGCGGTAAGTACTTGGCAACCCTAAAAGGCACACCCATAAGAACTGTAATCCTGATCGGAGAAGAATGGGCAGAGAGCAGGATATTGGGGGGGGATTGCTTCACAAGTGTGACTGCTCCAAGCTGGACAACTGTGTCATGCACACCAGGTAATTAGGGATTTGGGTGGCATCAGTAACAGTAACTGGTTGTTTATCACAAACGGCTGGTATCATTTGACGAAGTTGTGATGTTCCTGACATGATGGGTCTAGCTGTGATCGGACACCTAGGAAGGTTTCCTAGCAATGAGATCCCGCCTGTCCTGTAGGCATCGTCAGAGGTCATTTCATAGAAAAAGAGGTGAGGAGCTCATTAGCATAACTCATTAGCATAACTCATTTGCATATGCCACACCCCCTGACACCACCGGGAGTGTGTCAGAAGGCAACACCCACCGCTCAGGCTCCACTGGACTGTTTTGGATGGCTAGCTGTGTGTGTGTGGGGGGGAAACGTGCAGATCTGTCCTCGCAGAGGAGGGAGAGCGTGTACCTGAATAAAACTTGGCCTTAAAGGTGCCACTGGACTCTTTTGGATTGCTAGGTGGGGGAGGGGACGTGCAGATCTGCTCTCACAGAGGAGGGAGAGCTTCTACCTGAATAAAACTTGGTCTTAAAGGTGCCACTGGACTGTTTTGGACCCAGGGGGGGCTCTGCAATTTACCTGGCTGCTTTTTGCTCTGACTGAGGGCTGCTGGGAGCAGGGGGTGGTATCATTTGTTGCATGTGACCGCCCCCTGGGCTCTCTACTGCCGGAGCTCCGCTCCTGTGCACTCCTGCAGGAAATGACCCCTGCTTACACCTAATGAAACCTCTCTAGGAAAGATAACAGTAAGTCCTGGTGGCGATTGTTAGCTTTCTTTTTACATTCTGCTTTCTTACTACTTTACCCAGAGTGTGATTAAGATGTGGTATTCGCTGCCAGAGGATGTAGCCATGACCACAGGGATAAACAGCTTTCAAAGGGGATTAGATAGATTCATGGAGGATAAGTCTATCAGTGGCTACTAGCTCTGGTGATGGAGGGGAACCTCCACATTCTAATCCTCTGAGTCCCAGTGCCAGGAGGGAAGGGACCTCGATGCGGTATAATGGCATAGAGCCCACTCTCCAAAGAAGCCATTTTCTCCAGGGGAATTGATGTCTGTCATCTGGAAATCCGTAGTAATTCCAGGGGATCTCCAGGCCTTACCAGGAGGTTGGCAACTCTATTTGCATGCCCATGGTCACAGGTTTGGCCCTTAGTGTCTCCCAGTATAAAAGAGTCCAGTTGTGCCTGAAAGACTAACAAAATTTGTGGCCGGGGAGGAGCTTTTGTATGTCACTGCTCACGTCTTCAGATACAGCAAGAAGGTGAGTCCATCCATCTGAAATCACTGCACTTTCCGAGATATAAGGACAGATGGACATATTCTAGCTGTAGAAAAGAGCCAGAGTCTGGGAGCTTTAAAGGTTAACAAAATTGGTGGCAGGGCAGGAGGTTTTGTGCTTCACTGCTCACTTCTTCAGATACAGTGAGAATGTGAGTCCTTCTATCTTGGAGAGTGGAGTGGTTTCAGATGCTAAATGACAATACCAGGCAAATGACAATAGCAGGTAGATGACAATAGCAAGTGTGATTGAATTAAAGGTGATATGAAAAGGGGTAGTAGGCATGCGGAAATCAGCACTGGAAATGGAACAGGAAACCTAGGTCTCTATTCTGTCCAGGAGGATACATTGTCTTGAGCTTCATAAAGGTAAAGGTTTCCCTTGCTCGAAAGCCGGTTGAATCCGACTCTAGGGGGGCGGTGCTCATCTCAGTTTCCAAGCCAAAGAGCCAGTGCTGTCCAAAAATGTTTCCGTGGTCATGTGGCCAGCATGACTAAACGCCAAGGTGCACGAAATGCTGTTACCTTCCCACCAAAATGGTACCTATTTTGTTGTTGTTCAGTCGCACAGTCGAGTCGGACTCTTCGCGACCCCATGGACCAGATCATGCCAGGCCTTCCTGTCTTCCACTGTCCTCCGAAGTTTGCTCAATTTCATGTTCGTTGCATCTATGACACTGTCTAACCATCTCCTCCTTTGCCGTCCCCGTCTTCTTTGACCTTCAATCTTTCCCAGCATCAGGGTACCTATTTATCTACTTGCAATTGCTTGCTTTCGAACTGCTAGGTTGGCAGGAGCTGGGGCCAGAGACAGGAGCTCACTCGGTCATGTGGCACACTCGGGTCTCGAACTGCCATACTACAGACCTTCTGGTCTGCAGCTCAGCGTCTTAACCTCTGAGCCACCGTGGCATGGAGAAATCAGTGTTGGTAATGAGACAGGAAACCTAGGTCTGTATTGTATCCAGGATGATGCATTGTCTTGAGCTTCA
>NW_015166192.1:2105-2423 GCF_001447785.1 Gekko japonicus | reverse complement strand
GTAGGCCTAGAAAGAAAGGATTGGATTTATTGTACCTTTTCTTTTCTCTTTCCTCAGACGTTGTTAGTCAGTTACCTTCAACGGTATGCTTTTTTTTTCATATTGTAAGTGATGCCTGTTTAAAAAACTCAAGAAAATAATATGAAATGCCTTCTTGCTTGCAGCCAGCAAAATGTCACAGGATGCTTGTTCCTGTGTTAATAGAGGGGTTGGGGGGGGTGAAGCAAAAAGTCTTTCCCCAGACACATCCTGAAGGTGCAGCCAGGTAATGGAATCTGCTGGAATTGTCTAGGATTCTGGTAAATCTCTGCTAGGCAA
>NW_015166192.1:0-1058 GCF_001447785.1 Gekko japonicus | reverse complement strand
CCCCCCCCCCATTACGTTGCTACCCTTCAGTAGTCAGCCCGGCTTCAGCCTGCTGTGGCCCAGGTTATTTGGATGCTTTTTTGCCCTGGACTTCAATTGCCTCAACTTGAACTCTGGAAAATCAGGAGTGGAAGGTAACTGCACAAAGGACCAATAAATTACTCAATTATAGCCCACAATAGTCTTTGGCCAGACACATCAAGGGTCTGATGGCTGGAAATGAAAAATGCAGGAATCTCCAAATATTCTGACAATTTCCCACCAGGTAGCAGGCAGTGGTCCCATTTATAATATAGGAGGAACCTTTGGCTTCTGAATGGTGTGTTGGGGAGGAAGACATACACTAAGGTTGAGATCAGAGCACATGCTCTATAATGGATGAGGCAAGAAGATGGCGGACAGGGCGAAAACTATATGAACAGGAAAAGAAGAAGAAATGTGGGGGCTCTACCATTATTTTGCTTACCTTTTATCTTTAGGCCTAGAAAGAAAGGATTGGATTTAGTGTACCTTTTCTTTTCCTTCGGTCAGATGTTGTTAGTCAGTTATGTTCAACGGTATGCTTTTTTTTTCCATTTTGTAAGTGATGCCTGCTTATACAACTCAAGAAAATTAATATGAAATGCGTTCTTGCTTGCAGCCAGCAAAATGTCACAGGATGCTTGTTCCTGTGTTAATAGAGGTGTTCGGGGGGAAAGCAAAAAGTCTTTCCCCAGATACATCGAGAAGGTGCAGCCAGGTAATGGAATCTGCTGGAATTGTCTAGGATTCTGGTAAATCTCTGCTAGGCAATAGGCAGGGTTGCCAGGTTCCCCTTGGCTGCCGTTGGGGGCTGGGGGGATCGAGTTGCCAGATCCAGGTTGGGAAACTCCTGGAGATGTGGGGATGGAGCCTGGGGGGGACAGGGACCTCAATGGGGTACAATGCCATAGAGCCCACCTTGAAGGCATCCGCTTTCTCCAGGGGCACTGATTTCTTTAGTCTCTCAATAATTGCAGAAAGCTCAAAGAAAAGCTCCAAGGGAGAACTTCAGATTCCTCTGGGTCAATCATTCAATT
>NW_015166191.1:464-2524 GCF_001447785.1 Gekko japonicus | reverse complement strand
CTCTGTCTTGCAGTCCCTGCGGATCTGTAAAAGGTGTTACCCAAACTCCTCTCTGGACGGTTCCGGGAGCCCAAGTCCGCTATCTCTTACAGCAGTGGGCGTGGCGTGAGTTCTTGTCCCGTGTATCCAGAGGTCAGATTGGCATCGAACGCTCACTATTTCCCAGGAAGCCAGACAACATGCTAGGTTTTATGCACAAATGTTGCCTTTACTAAAGCAGTTCTCAGACATACGAAAACAGATACATACAAGATTCACACAAGCTCCTTAGTTACAATAGTATATAGAAACAATGAGCATCGAAAATAATAAATGCAACAGACAAGAGGGGATAACACAGTAGGATATTCGCTTATACTTATCTGAGGTCCAAGCTGAGAAGAAATCTCGTAGGAAAAAGGGGCAGCTAAAGCATCAACTGGTGGACTTTCACAGGCTGGACCGGCCAAGCCACGTGCGGGTTCCCTGGTCGCGACTCCGGAGAACGCCGCGAGAGTCACCTGAAGCACCTTTGTGCACGGTAAGGGAGGGGTGGGTTAACCAGAGAAACAAAGCCGTGTTTCTCTTTTTAAAAGCTATGTTTTGGGCTTGGCTTAAAGCCATAAAACCCTTAAGGTCCGTCCTCTCTGCTATGTCCATAGGTCAAAGAGTGGTGACGTCCTAATCAAGGGGAAGGGGCAATATGCAGATATGCTACCCTAACTTCAAAGCACCGCCATCTGGCCAGGTGTGAAACTTCGTTTCCATTGGCAACCTTTGACTTGCAGAGATGGCCTGGTCCATAGGCCACAATAAAGGAAGTTTTCTTTGTGATGCCAAACCAGATAGCAGGAAGAGTTACGTAGTTTCCCACAGATCAGCAATGGTGGGGAAGCTGTCGTTCTCCAAGAGTCCCAAGCTGGAGGTAATGGCGTTTGCCTTCTTTGTCCTGAGGCATTCTGGGAAGGTCCAGGAAAGCACGTGTTCTGCACCCGGTGATACCAGCATTGCCCATTTGTGGGCGGGTACGGGATGCAAAGCAAACCATACATTCACAGCAGCAAGCACAGCCTTAATCCCTGAGTCCCAAATGCATAGATACACAGACATTTGACAAACACAGCATTAGCACAGTACAGAAAATGCAATTACAAGCACCCATGGTAACAAAGGTCTTGCAGGGCCCTGATCTCACATGGGAACTTATTCCACTAGGTTGGGCCCAAGACTGAAAAGGCCCTGGCCGTACTTGAGACAAGACGGACATCCCTGGGACCGGGGACCACCAGAAGATGTTAGCTGGTAGATCATAAAGTCTTTAGGGGCTCGTAGAGGGAGAGGCGGTCTTGCAGATATGAAGAAGAACAGATTGGATTTATACCCCACCCTTCACTGGGAGTCTCGGAGCGGCTTTCAAACTCATTTCCCTCGCCAGAACAGACACCCTGTGAGGTAGGTGGGGCTCAGAGAGCTCTTTGGAGAACTGCCTTTTCAAGGACAGCTCTTGTCAGAACTATGGCTTGCCCAAGGTCATCCAGCAGCTGCAAGTGGAGGAGTGGGGAATCAAACCCGGTTCCCCCAGATTAGAGTCCACATACTTAACCACTACACCAAACTGGCTCTATGCAGGCCCCTGGCCCTATAGGGCTTTAATGGTAAGCACCAACATTTTGAAATGGATCCATGTTTTGAAACCAGGTTTTTGCACTATGGCAGTGCCACTAAGTGGTGGCTCTGAGGTGTGATCCATGGCTACTGATGTGGTGAGCAACCCAGAGGAAAAACCCTGAGGATGCATGAGGAACTATTCTTTGGGACTACGTTTTTGCGCCAGGAAGTAGTGGATCCATGAGTTTTGTGGTGCTGTCTACGGCTATGGATGTGATGTGTGATTCGATGGTCAGGTTGGGGTGACCCCAGGTAAAAATCCTGAGGATCCACGGGGATCCATGCCTTTGGGAGCACATTTGTGTGTCGTGGCGGTACCACAAAGCCCTGGATCTGTGATTCTTCTGGTGTAATCTGTGGCTGTGGACAAGATCTGTGATTAGATGGTGAGTTTGGGGTGATTGAGGGCAGTT
>NW_015166191.1:0-363 GCF_001447785.1 Gekko japonicus | reverse complement strand
GAGTATCCGTTCACGATCCGCTAGCTCCGACTTCCCCCCAGTCCCCTCACGCCTCCCAGTCCCCCTTCCCTTCTTCCTGAAGGCTGGAGGAGGGGGAAATCCATCCCTAAACCCTACTCCCAGGGAGCTTTGCCATATTCTAGTCTCAAACTACAATTCCCGAATTGCTTTGGGGGAGTAGTCTCACTATAGGGCGGAGGATGCGCAGACCGCATTTCTTTTTGCTAAAGAGGGCTCGAGTGTATTTCCAGGACGCAAAGACGACAATCCCCAGCCCAGAATTCTGAAACTGCTCCTTCTTTCTTTCTTTCGAAATTAACCCTGGGTTTGGTGTGTGGCTCGTGGTTAAGACGCTGAACTGCA
>NW_015166190.1:0-2540 GCF_001447785.1 Gekko japonicus | reverse complement strand
GACTGGAGCAGATAAAACATCCCTAAGACCCCAAGGTACCTGTTGCTTAATCTTAGCGCAGGGTCTGGTTTGCAATAATACTGGGGAAGGGCTGTGGCTCAGTGGCAGAGAACCTGCTGCACGCAGAAGGACCCAGGGTCAATCCTCAACATCCTCAGTTTAAAGGATGAGGTAGCAGGTGGTGTAAAAGACTTCTACTGGAGACCTGGGAGAGCCACTTTCAATGCGACCTAAATCATTCATACAAGTGCAGCCCCTGTAGCTAGCAAAAGCATCCTTCTGCTAGCAAAGAGAAAACACTTGTAGCGTGGGGTATTAATGACTGAGATCGTAACCCATGTCTACCAAGATAGAGGTGCAGACCAACACTCAAACAACATGAAGGAGACTAAGCTTTTTAAACAAGGAATTTGTTAAATTAACAGAAAGCGAACTACGTTAAATCAGGTAAATAAGATCAGAGGTACCACAGAAAGGAAATAAATGCACATATGAAGCAGAAACAAATTTCTACCCCCTTCCCAAACAAAACTGTTCCATCCCTTCCCTGTGAAGAAGTAGAGGGAATGGGACAGGGTTTGGCTGCTGCTGGCTGGAACACAGAGCCACTCTTCTTGCATGCCAGGGGCCTTACACAGGATGGGGGGGGCAACATGAGGGTGGGGATATATGGTTAATGGTGAGGTGCAGTGTGGGGCTGCTGCTGTCAGTGGCACATACTTTGGGCACCCAGACATCCTTGTCCTCCACACCTGTACAGGGCTATGACATCTGCTTGCATAGTGGGATCTGCAGAAGGACATCTTGGGATCTGTAAGGGGCAAGAGGGGCAGTGGGGTGGAGCAAGCAGTGAGCTTCTCCCCTTTCCGTGGCAGAAGCAGTGCAAAAAATGTTGCTTCAATAGAATATGTTGACTGTGGAAAGTGTGGTGCATTTACCCATGCCGCAGCCCCTAATTTTAGGAAGGGAGCCTGAAGAACTGAGCCAAATTGAGATGAACAGAGAGGACGTTTGAGACCTATTGGGGAAATTAAAAACTGATCAGTCTCCAGGTCCTGATGGCATACATCTGAGAGTTCTTACGGAACTCAAATGTAAGATAGTTGATCTACTAATCCGTATATGTAACCTCACACAAAATTCAGCCACTGAACCAGAAGACTAGAGAGTAGCAAATGTTACACCGGTTTTCAAAAAAGGGATCCAAAGGGAACCAGGCAAATTAGTACCAATTGTATACAATGATAGAATTACTAGGCATACAGAGGAACTACCGTATTTTTCGGACCATAAGACGCACCTGACCTTAAGACGCACCTAGTTTTTAAAGGAGGAAAACAGGGAAAATAATATTCTAAACCTTCGGTCCATAAGACGCACTCACTTTTCCTCCCACTTTTTTTGGAAGAAAAAGTGAGTCTTATGGTCCAAAAAATACTGTAATTGTGCTGAGGGAAAATCAGCATGGCTACTACAAAGAGAAGACCCATCTAACCACCTTTTGGAGTTCTTTCAAAAAGTGAACAAGCATGTAGACAATGGTGACCCGGTAGATATTGGACATTCAAAAGGCTTTGGACAAGCTTCCTCACCAAACTCCTGAGTAAACTTAGCACTCATGGGATAAGAGGACTAGTTATTTTATGGATTAAAAATGGGTTAAATGACAGGAAGCAAAAAGTAGGAATGGACAGTTCTCACCATGAAGTAAGCAGTGGGATCCCACAAGGATCAGTATTGGGGCCAGTATGATCTAATTTATCCATCAGTGGTCTGGAACTAGGGGTGAGTAGTGTAGTGGCCAAGTTTGCTGATGACACAAAATTATTCAGAATGGTGAAAACCAAGGCTGACTGAGAGTGGGCGACAATGTGGCAACTGAAGGTCAATGTTGGTAAGTGTAAGGTGATGCACATTGGAATAAAAAACATCCCAACTTCAAGTATAGGCTAATGGAGTCTGAAGTGGCCGAGTCTGGGAGGGGAAAAGATCTTGGGGTGATAGTTGATAGCTCAATGAAACTGTCAGCCCAGTGTGCTGCGGTGGTGCAAAAGGCAAACTATGGGTTAGGGATTATTAGGAAAGGGATCAAAAATAATATCAAACTTTTCTTCCAAGGGTCTCAGAGTGGCATACATGGCAGTCTACCTTTGAATGCCATTTGCTAAAGGGCACCATAAAGGGTGGATTTTACCTCTAAGCTTTGCTTGTCGAGCATCTGGTTAGTCACTTTGGGGAACAGGATGCTGAAGTAGATATATTATTGGTCTGATCCAACAGGACTCTTCACCTGTTTCTATGGCTCTCCATTTAATCCTCAGAACAACTCAGTGAAGGCTGAAAGGAGAAGGGAGAATGCCCAAAGGTCGCCCTTCCATTCTAACCAGGGTCTCTTGGCCATACCAGTTTCTTTCCTTTAAAGATTAAGAATACTTGGTGTTTCCTTGTTTTGCACTTTCGATCAATTACACCTTTCTACATGGAAAACAAGGAAGGTTGCCCTGGCATTTTATATCTAGATTAGCTAAAAGCATTACCTT
>NW_015166189.1:2298-2529 GCF_001447785.1 Gekko japonicus | reverse complement strand
GTTATCCTCACCCTCCCTCCCTCCATCCATCCAACATAAACACTTTGCTTTTCTCCATGTTTATTTTCACTCCTGATGCTTTCTGGTAATCATAAAGATGTTTCCTAGTTCTCTTCAGGTCCTCCTTATTCTTCAACCATACATATGCTTAAGCACATAAGAGAATGTTGGATCAGGCCAATGGCCCATCCAGTCCAACACTCTGTCACACAGTGGCCAAAAATACCAGGT
>NW_015166189.1:0-2211 GCF_001447785.1 Gekko japonicus | reverse complement strand
CATTATGGTACTGGCTGATTTGTTTTCAATTTCCTTCCTAATAATCCTGAGCATTTTTTATTGCAGTTCCACACTGTCTTGACATTTTTAAAATAAATTTTATTATTTTCATAACAAGCAAACACAAACAAATATGAGAGTAATCATAATGATTCTATATCTCTTAAACCACCTCATATCTATATAACTAAATACCATTCTTGCTACCATGATATGTTTACCAACCTATATTTTAAGTCTATTTTTAATATTTAAAGAATATTTAGACCATATCTAAATATTCCAGTTATTTTTCTATAAATCTGTCTTCACATTCTACAACTCAATAGGTTAATGTATTTTCTACTGGTTACATAATTGTCTAAGCAATCTGTATTGAAAACTGCTAAGTTACTAACATTTCTATTAAATATAGTCTATATAGTCTACAATCAAACTAAGCTTATATATTTCCCTATATCTAAACAGTCTACTATCCTTTCTACTATATATGACGGCCCCTGGGATCACGCCAGGCAGAGAAAATCGCTAAACCTCCAAATGCTTGTTCCGGTGGTCGCTTCTAATCCAGTACTGGGAATCAGGGCAGGACCTTCAGGGCAGAGAGTAGCCCCCCTGTACTGGCTGCCGGGTGGAGGTAGGGCTCTTCAAAGCCCCCTGGCTAGAAGCCCATTGCCTATGGGCTTCATGGGGGAGCGTGCACAATCACAGTCCCTCCTAATCCCCGATTCATGGCACATGACTCTCGGAGGACCCCAGAGATGCCGCCATTGTTCAAAGCACCAAAACCAGAAAAACCGTGCGCTTTTTTTCTGTTCTCAGCAGTATGGCATGACGTTGCAAGAAAATGCCGCACAGTGAAAAATTCTGCTCTATATATCTTTCTTTCTTTCTTTCTTTCTTTAAAAGGTAAGTTTATAGTTCTTTTGTGAAAGCTCAAACACCCTCTTTGCCCCAGGAAATGTTTATCTCAACATTCTTTCAGTAATTCGTCACTCATCTCGGGCACACAGAAAAAGGGGGTGGGAGATTCCACCTCCCCTTTTTTTGTCATTTTAAGATTTAAAGGGGCTTAATCAAGAAGGTAATCAAATTCTTCAGTGTTGCTGTTACAAGTACTCACGGTACGTGCCTTCCTCGGTGTTCGGATGAGGCTCAAAGTAACTCTCTGCTTTCAAGGGGCATTCACATCTGGTGCTGTTATGGCTTCTATAACTGCAGTTTCTCCATTCCCTGCTTCTGGTTTGATCCAGGGCTACCATCCGCTTGTTCCCTCAAGCAGAGGGCCCGAATCAAGTCCCTTGCTCCAGACCTCCCTCTAGGAGGTCCAGTGAGGCTCAGGATCACCCAACCCCCCCCTAAAAAGAACAAAGAATCAGTCATGGCCAGGAGCAGTTCCCAGTGTCAACTGCCTTGATGCACCATAGCCCCACACTCCCTGTGTCGACATTTTCAGTGAGTTATCTACTATGACTCCAAGATCTCTCTCTTGGTCAGTCTCTGCCAGTTTGGACCCCATCAACGTGTATTTATAGTTAGGATTTTTGGCTCCAATGTGCATCACTTTGCACTTGGTCACATTGAACCCCATTTGCCACATTGATGCCCATGCGCCCATCCTCGACAGATCCCTTTGGAGCGTCTCACAATCCTCCCTGGTTCTCACCACTCTGAACAACTTTGTGTTATCTACAAATTTAGCCACTTCACTGCTTACTCCCAACTCCAAATAATTAATAAAAAAGTTAAAAAGCAGTTAAAAAGCTAGTTAAAAAGTATGCACCATGCTAACCAACCAAAACATTGAGATACTTTGGGAGCTAAGGCCTTTTATTTATTCATCCTTCCAAATCACTTGTAACAGGGGCCCCAATGTATGTAAAGCAGAGGGCTGAGCAGACAACCCTGACAGATGCCCCTATGAATAGTAAAAAAGGGCCCCTTATAGCCTTCTATGCACGGCCATAATATCAAGTTCTTATACAACACATAAAGAAAATGGATAAAATAGAGAAAATGGATAAAAGAAACCGGTATCCTGTACCACTCTAGAACTTTCCATAAAAATTGATGAGAAATGTGATTAAAGGCCTTGCTTTAAGCAACCTGTAGTAATCTTTGATCTTTGTTTTCTTCTCTTATTACTTCAAAAGCTTGTCTAAAAGTACATTCAATCATTTTTCTCTCCGGGATAGCACTTGTTTGTCACGA
>NW_015166188.1:0-2476 GCF_001447785.1 Gekko japonicus | reverse complement strand
ATTGGAAAGTCTACGCCCTTGCCATGTCCCTGAACTCAGCCCTCCTGCTGCCTGCCAGGTTTGGCCTGGCAACTCTACATAGGTTAAACTGAGAGAGTGACTAGGCCACGTTCATGTAGCAAGCTTCGTGGCAGAGTGGAGATTTGCACCTGGTTTCTAAGGTCCTAGTCAAATATGCTGACCATGACATCACCTGGCTGTTCAATTCTCCTTCCCATAGCCAGGAGTCATTTCCTGCGGGAGCGCACAGGAGCGAAGCTCCGGCAGTAAGGAGCCCAGGGGGCGGGCACATGCAACAAGCCCCACCCCCTACTCCCAGCAGCCCTCAGTTGGGCCACGAGGAGCAAGAAGCAGCCAGGTAAGTTGCAGAGCCTCCCCCCTGGCCTGCCTTCAGGTACAAGCTCTCCCTCTTCTGTGAGGGCAGATCTGTGTGTTCCCCCCCCCAATAGCTAGCAATCCAAAACAGTCTAGTGGCACCTTTAAGACCAAATTTTATTCAGGTAGAAGCTCTCCCTCCTCTGTGAGGACAGATCTGCACGTCCCCCCCCCAATAGCTAGCAATCCAAAACAGTCCAGTGGAGCCTGCGTGGTGGGTGTTGCCTTCTGACACACTTCCAGTGATGTCAGGGTGTGTGGCATATGCAAATAAGTTAGGCTAATAAGTTATGCTAATGAGCTCCTGCACCTTTTTCTACAAAATGACCCCTGCCCATAGCCCTCTTTTATCAGGCCTCCATCACCTCCCGAGCTGTTTCTTTGTCCCTGATCCCTCTACGTAGGTGCGAATTCTTTGTGCTTCCCTCTGTGCGAATTCTTCCTGCTTTGTTTTGTTCCATCCTGTGTCTTGTTCCTTCTCATCTTATGACCTCTGGCAGTGGAGATGTGCGCACTTTCATATTGGCCTGCCAACTTCGGGCTGGGAAAAGCCTGGAGATTTGGGGGTGGAGCCAGGGAGCGGCAGAGTTTGGGGAGGTGATAGACCTCAGCAGGGCATAATGCTATAGATCCCCACCCTTCCAAGCCGCCATTTTCTTCAGGAGTTCTGATCTCTGGAGTCTAGATGTCAGTTGTAATTCTGGGAGATCGCCAGGACCGTTGGGTGCTGGCAACCCTACTTTCATAGCACCACTTACAAAGTCCCTGACACCTTCTGAATTCACATTAGAACTCTACATACTCTGCCAAGATCCCAAACCTGGGCAGATGAGCCTGCTTGCCACCAAGTTCCATGTAGGGTTGCCAAGTCTGTTTTACCTTGCGGCATGGGGCTCCCTATCAGCGTCCTGAGTTTTCCCCTCAAACATAGAGTTTTCCCCTCAAATGGCTGTGGCCCTGCCCCCAGCGTGCCCGGCATCATCACGTCACATCTGGCTGACGTGCACGCCGGGGTGGGGTTTCCCCCGGGGCCCGATTCCACGGCGGCGGAAATTGGGCCTCCAAAGCCGGGGATTATCCGCCCCCCGGGGGGACTTGGCAGCCCTAGTCCCATGCAAACCGGAGACATCCCTAGCATAGAAATGGTGCTGAGAAATGGGGGATATTAGCTTACCCTCACCCCTGTCCCATTCAATAAACAGCTCTGGTGGTGCTGCAATGTAAATCTATAAGTAGGTAAAATAACACCGAAAGAGTATTGACATTATTCCAAATAATTTCAGTAGGACTTGCGTAGGGTTGTGTTTTTATTAACATTTGGCTGAGAGGGAGAAAAAAATAGGAAAGAAAGATATATTTGCTATTGCACCTGCTTCAGCCTTTAATGAGGCCATTTGTTTTCAGAGCCTGGGAGGCGGGAAAAAAAGATATTAGTTTTAATTAATTTTTAAAACAAACTCATTAGTCAAATACGAAGAACGTGAACTTGAAAGCCCTTTTGACAAAGATGGAGAGACAGGTTATTTTCCAGGTGGGGATGTACTCCCTATTTAAACATTCCTGTGTGCTTATGGAACAAGGCCTGGACATGAACTGAGTGGAGAAATAGAACATGATACAGATAATAGTCTCTGAGACTGAGGGGGGAAATGACCTTCCCAGAAAGCTGCCCATTCATTCAGTGACTGTTGATCTAAAGATGTCCATACTAGTTTAAGATCTACAGCTATGGATGGAAGTTTGTGTGTATGGAAGATTTTCCTCATGGAAAATCCACATTTCCCAATGTACACGATATGTCAATCACTTGAATCATGCACCCAAAACAAGCACCTGGTGGGCTCTGCTTTGTACGGACGGAGCACAATATAACATCTGCAGAAGACTTCTGCCTTTAAGGGAAACTGAATTGATGAACTGCCTACCCTTAGGCTGTGGTCACACACACTAAACAATTCACTTTCAATCCACTTTCAGTGCACTTCCCAACTGGATTTTACTGTGTGAACTAATTGAAAGTGGATTATTATTGCGTGTGACCGCAGCCTTAGAGAACTTTTCAGGAGTTTCGGCTCATTCTTTTTCCCCTCACTTATGTGTC
>NW_015166187.1:989-2543 GCF_001447785.1 Gekko japonicus | reverse complement strand
ATTAGAGTACGTGCACTTAACCACTACACTACAAGTGTGCAATTGTGTTTTGGGTTTCAACTGAAAATGCTCCCGTGAACTGCAAGGGAGAGTGCGGAGTGGTGCGTGGTGGGCGAGACTCCTCAGCTCATGGTCCTCTGCGAGGGGACGGAGTGCCAGAGAGCCAGGTGTTGCAGCAGCCGGTGAAAAGCCGCGTCCCCCCGCAAGGGAGGAGGGATAGCCACCCACAGGAATCTTCTCGCTGCTGAGGTGAGTGACTGCTTCTGAGGTCTTCGGCCGAGGTCTTCCCTTGATCCTGCCTCCCGGCACTGGGATTCAAAGGCTGACTAGGTACGAACATGGAGGTTCCTTTTAATCACCTCCTGAGGGTGAATGTGAACACGAGTCGGCCTACTCCAACTGGCCCTTGTCTGTAATCGGGCCTCTGGCTTTGGGGACCCACAGAGCCCAGGCATGGGTTCTTTTGACAGGGTGGGCACTGAAGGGGACCGGGGCCTCTGTACACAAGGAAATCTACCAGCCAGGCCCTCTCTGACTGGGGTATTGCCAGGTTCTTATTTGGGAGAGTCAGTCCGGCAAAGTCAGGGAAGATGGGAGCAGCAGAGTGACCAGGGGCAGGAGCACCAAGTGGTGTGGCTGAAAGGGAGGTTCCCGTGTGGGTCAAGATTCGGACATCCTGTGGGGTTCCAGTCGGGCTGCCAGGTCTGGGCTGGAAAACACCAGGAGACGTTGGGGGCGGATTCCAGGAGAGGACAGGGTTTGGGGAGGGGAGGGGCCTCCGCATGGTCCAATCCCACAAGGTGCACCCTCCAAAGCAGCCATTTTCTGGGGATCAGTTTTGAAAGCGGGAGATCTCCAGGCCCCTCCTGGAGAGTGGCAACCCAGTGCCCCACCTTTCCAGAGTCATTTTGGACCAGCAGGGGTGAATAAAAGTGCAAGATCTCTGCATTTCCATTTCTAAAATGCTGTGCTGGAGGGTCTGCAATGCACCCCACTATATTTTGGTTTGTCTTTTTGCAGCTCTGCTCTTTGTTTAATCCAGGAGGCATTTTGGCCTGGAAGAGGTTTTAAAAGTGCCAGAGTCCTGCATTTGCATTTCTATAAAGAACTGCAGGCTGTGGAAGGTCGGTAGTTCCCGAGTGTGCCGCATGAGGGAGTGAGCTCCCATCTCTAGTTCCAGCTCCTGCCAACCTTGCAGTTCTAAAGCAAGAAATGGCAAGGTACCACTTCGGTGGGAAGGGAACAGCGTTCTGTGCGCCTTGGTGTTTAGTCATGCCAGCCACATGACCACAGAAACGTCTTCGGACAGCGCTGGCTCTTCGGCTTTGAAACGGAGATGAGCACCACAATCCTAGAGTCGGATTCGACTGGCTTTCGAGCAAGGGAACCTTTACCTTTAATATTATTTTGGAGTGTCTGTCATGCTTACCACCGTTTTTGCAGGACTATTGCTCCTTCAATCCCAGTTCCCCACCCCCCCACCCGCGATTTCTGCCTTGCAAGAAATAAATGACCGACCTGCCCAGAAGTGGGTTGCAACAAGGCTTGGCCCTT
>NW_015166187.1:0-817 GCF_001447785.1 Gekko japonicus | reverse complement strand
TGGGGGGGGCTCAGCTTCAGCCTCCTCTGACGGCGCGGGACCCTCCGGGGGGGGGAGCGCAGCCCCGGTGCAGCGCGACTCCCGAACGACGCTCCCTCGGAGCCGCGGAGTCTGGCGTGGAGCACCAATCCCGCTTCGTGAGCTGCTGCGCCCGGCACATTCAAGGGGTGAGCCGGCGACTGGGCGGCGGCTGCATCCGTCAGTTGGCTCTGCAGCCCCCTCCTTCCCGAGCGGAGGCAGAGAGCTGCGAGCCGGAGGCTGGAAACCCGTGAGCTCCTTTGCAGGGACTCAACCCCGCTCCCGAGCAGCGCCCCACTGAGACGGAGGTGCCCCGGGGGGCGTGGCGGAGGGCGGCCCGGCTGCAGCCCCGCCTGGAGAGAGAGGACGGGGCGGGCGCCTTTTGCCTTGGTCTGCAGCACTGCAAGGGTTAAGCCCACGGAGCTGGGGGCCGGGAGTCCGGAAGGGAGGAGGGGCTCTTTTTGCTCCTCGTGTTCGCGCGCGCGCATGCGGGGTGGGGTTGGCTTCTGCATGGGGAGGGAGAAGGGGGCTCCGGACCAACATGGCATCGTAGAGAGAGTCACAGCCGGCCCCCCCCCCCCCCGGAGGTCCCCTTAGAAGTGAGGGGCATGCACGGGTGAGTTGGGGGGGGGTCCCCTTGGTATTATGGGTGCGGGTCTCCCGTTGGGGAGGAGGGCGGAGTTGGGATCTGGGAGTATTCCTGCAGATTGGGGGTCTCAGCGCAGGAGCTCGTTACACCCACTTATTTCCTTCTTTGACTTATTTCCTTACTTTGACGGAGAACCACATTACTGGGAGT
>NW_015166186.1:2128-2555 GCF_001447785.1 Gekko japonicus | reverse complement strand
TTGCTATACAGAGGCAGCCAATGGCAAACGACCTCTGTTTTTCTTCTGCCTTGAAAACCTGGCAGGGTCGCCATAAATTCTTCAGCCTTCATCCACTGTTGATGAGTTTGATCCCAATGTCATCCCATTTGAGAAGAAGAATGACTGACTCAGTTTCAGCATGTGGAAACGGAGATTCCTCTAATGGAATATGGAAGGATGGAAAAACAAAGCAGGATCCCAAGAAACCAAGAATTTCCTGTAGCTAACTATAATACGGAGCTGCGGTGGCTCAAGTGGTTAAGACGCTGAACTGCAGGCTGTGGAAGGTCGGTAGTTCAGCAGTTCGAGACCCAAGTGTGCCGCATGATTGAGTGAGCTCCCATCTTTCATTCCAGCTCCTGCCAACCTAGCAGTTCGAAAGCAAGAAATTGCAAGTAGATAAATA
>NW_015166186.1:0-2021 GCF_001447785.1 Gekko japonicus | reverse complement strand
GGAGATGAGCACCACAACCCTAGAGTCGGACTCGACTGGCTTTCGAGCAAGGGAACCTTTACCTTTAACTATAATACAGTCTTGCTTCAGGAAACCTGGCAGCTTAGTGCGGTCTATCTTTCTGGCTTCACCACTTATTCTCTTTAGGCTTTCAAAAGAAAAAAGATTAGGTCATCCCTCTGCAGGAATTGCTTGCTTGATCTCTACTATTATTTATTTATTTAATTGAATTGATCAGGCCGCCCCTACCCTGAAAACAGGGCTCAGGGGGGCTTACAGCAGAAACAAATACAACAAGCAGTTAATTTGAAACCAACATTAAAGTACCTAAAACATATCAACAAATAAAAGCAATACACATTCCAAGATGGCAGAAGAAAAAAGTTCAGCATCCACAGGCCTCCGGGAGGAATGGGTTACGGAGGGAGGGGGAGGGGATAGGAGAGCCAGATTTCATACTGTCCTGTTACTGTCCTCAACTAGTTTACTGGTCAATAAACTAGTTTATTTGTCTATGTTACCGTGCTATTGAGCGAACCGTATTATGTGATGGTTTCACTCCTGCAATTTTGTAACTTCTCTTTTATACTGATTAACGCATATGTCCCTCCAGCCACGTATAAATCAGCATTGATTTTCTGTATACAGAAAATTGGAGATACGTATCCATCAGTCCTGCTTATGCCGGCTGGTGATCGTAATGCTTGGACCGGTGCAACCTATGAGGAGCTCTTCCTTAAAAGCTTTAAAGACCAGTCAATAAACAGATTTTGCTTGGAGCCAAGAAGATCTAAACACATTAAGATCAACAGTGCTGGAAAAAGGCTAGCTTCTCTAATTATTAACAATGGGTTCCTAATTGTTAATGGCTGCCCGAGGGTTGATAGCAAGGGAGACTTTACATGTATTCACCAGCGTGTATAGTATTATCTAACATGTTCAATATGATTGACTCACTGGAGGCAACAGAATATGTGGGTGGTGATCATCTCCCTCTGCAGTTAAAGTGAAACACTCTACAGTGTAACTTTCTTCAATCTGCCATCCCTCTTCAGTTGAGTCAAAATTATGAACTTAGGTCAGTGCATTGGAATGATGAGATCACAAAGGAAGTAAACAATCTAAAAAAACTGTCCCCAAACCTGTCAATTTAAGGCTAAAATCACCATTCATGCTTCTCTGGAGGAGAAACTAGACATAATGTGTGAATTGATAAAAAATTTACAACCATTACTTATATACATCCTATGGACTGACCAGGGACTTTGGCCCGGGCAGCAAGGCAATTGGTTTGATACTGATTGTAGGGCGCTTAAAAGGGCAATTTGCTACATGCAATGACAATTCAAACTATGCAATGACAGGCATATGCAAATGGATATTTTTGATGAAATGTGAATTCACAATGCTCATCAAAAGCAAAAAAAAGAGCTGCTTTAATTTCCTCCTGGAAGCAGGAAGGGCCTGGGTCAGCACAGCCCTGCTGGAATGCATAAGTATTCAGCATGTGTGAGACATGTGTAACTGTGTAAATAGATCATGCCAAACTATTGTGACAGGTGTCAAAGTGACTGTCAGTCCAGGAGACCAGAGCAAACCGGTTCTGGCTGGTGCAATGCTGATCTCTTATCTGAGTGACTCAGCAGTAATATGATTGGTTAGTCAATGTATATAACTATGTGTGTTCTGTACATTGTGTGCTGATTTGGATGTTGACTGTCTGGCAAAGCATTTTGTTGGTGAGAGCTGTGTTCTGTGAATAAATTTCACTGTATATAGTTAACCACTAAAAACTGAGTCTGTGTGGTGACTATAGTGGGACTTCAGCAGGGTGCAATTGGATTATTGAATTCAATGGTGACCTGGGGACGCCAGGTAGCGCACTCCGCGACAAGTCCGCCATTTGCAGGACCGGGCAGGGAGTGGGAGGGGGTGGGGTTGGTGAGTGGTGGGAAAGACAGGAACCCCCCCGGCCCATGGCAGGCCCCAGGTTGGTCAGGGGTGGGGGAGATTTAAAAGGA
>NW_015166185.1:0-2255 GCF_001447785.1 Gekko japonicus | reverse complement strand
CCAGGTCATTTATAAAAACATTAAACAACTCCGGGCCTAGGACCAAGCCTATAACTCATTCCGTTCAAGGTGCTCACGGAGAGAGCGTTTAATAATCTGCTCTAGAATTTTCCCAGGTATTGATGTCAAGCTGACAGGCCTGTACTTTCCTGAGTCTGGTTTTTTTCCCTTCTTGAAGATCGGGACAACATTTGCTCTTTTCCAGTCTTCCAGCACAAAACCAGTACTCCAGGACATCTCAAAGATTAAAGCCAGAGGCTCTGAAATAACATCTGCAACTTCTTTTAGCAACCTGGGATGCAAACCATCTGGCCCTGGAGATCTGAAAGTATTTAAGGCAGCTAGATGCTCTCTAACCATTTCCTTACTTACTCTGGACTGGCAATTTCTCCTTCCTTCATATGCCCTGCATTCTTCAGTTTGCATACAGCTCGCCTTACGGTTAAAGACTGATGCAAAGTGAGAGTTGAGTAATTCTGCTTTGTCTTCATCCCTTGTTAAGGCTTGACCATCTTCCCATAGCAATGAGCTTACCCCATCCCTGTTCTTCTTTTTGCTCTGAACATAGGCATAGAAATTTTTCTTGTTGTTTTTAGCATCCCTTGCAAGCCTTAGCTCCATCTGCATTTTAGCCTGACACCATCCCTACAGATTCGAGCCTGCTTCTTGTACAGATTACTGTACTCACCCTCAGTAATCTGACCCTCCTTCAATTTCCTGTACATTTCCCTTTTTAGTCTCAGTTCTTCAGAGAGTTCCTTGTTCAGCCACCTCGGCTTCATTACCCGTCTCCCACCTTTCTTTCTTACCGGAACAGTTTGCGATTGTGCCTTAAGCATTTCATTTTTCAGCATCACCCATCCTTCCTGTGCAGATTTCCCCTTCAGCATTTCCAGCCATGGGATACTACCTAATATTTCTCTGAGTTTTTTAAATTCAGCTTTCCTGAAGTCCAGGATACGAGTCCTACTATGTCCTGGTTTCACATTTTTTGGGTATTACAAGTTGAAAACACTCAGTATATCTGGGGTTAAATGTTTGTTTGTGTTGCTCACAGGAAGTCACACGTGTTTCATGTAACCAATGCTGTTTTAGGAATAGAAGCCCAGGAAATTTTCTCCCTGATCTAGGAGTTTGATTGGAACTAAAGTGTCAAAGTGTTTTTGCATTTTATGGCTCCTCTTCCCATCTTTGTTTGCTGTTCTCAAGGAGAAGAAGCTATAACGCTCTTCTAGTCTTGTCTTTGTAGTGTAAGGATGTAGCCGATTAGCTCTGTTGCTATTTTCATCCCAGTTACCTTCCCCATGCTAGAATTTAGTAAAAACTTTCTATTTTAATCACAAATAGACTCTGAGTCTAAATTATTTTACTCTGGCACTGCTAAATTATATTATCTCTGCTAAATACAATTTTTAAATATCTCGCAAACCCAACAAAAAGGTTATGGGTGCCCAGCTTCGCTCCCGCAGCGTCAGAAAGCTAGCAGCCAGAACAGAGTCAAAAGAGTAATCATGTGTGCTAGAATTTTTTTCTAAAAATTGAATTTTTATTTTTTAACTCGCATTGGATTTATGGCGTTCGGGCAACATCCTGCTTTTTTTCATGAGCTTGTGAGACCAGACTAAACTTCTGTGTTTTCGAGCCAAGAAGAGCTTGTGGCGCTTGATCTGAATTGTCTTTATCCCATGCCAAAGCCAAAGAAGGAAGGAGGGGGAGTGAAGATCGATCCTGCCGGTTCCTGCAAATGCTGCTGAAAAGCCTCAATCCCGTGCACACAAAGGATCGCCTTCCTGCCTTCACTACAATCAAGTATTGGTAAAGTATAACAGGAGGGAATCATGATGTCTGCAGCGAAAAACCTTGCTTTTTTCAACCTTCCATCATTAGACTCTAGTAATTTTTCTTGGTGGAAACGGTCTGTAAGAAATGCTCTTCAGGCACACAGGGCTCCTTGTGTTCTAGAAAATGATCTTCCCCAAGCGGGAAATGCCCTGGATAAATATACAGCAAGTGATGGACTTGGGATGTCCTTAATTATGGGCTTGATTAGTGCGAAAGATAATCAAGAGCTTTTAGAATGCACATCAACTAAAGAAATGATGTTAAAGCTTGAGCAAACGTATGCTTCGAAAAATGATGCTAATTACTTGTTCCTCTATCAAAGATTAATAAATGCCAGGATGAAAAATGGTGAATCAATACTTAAACACTTGAATTATGTCATGGTGTCAGCAAGCTGCCATCTCTCTGCTGGG
>NW_015166184.1:0-2682 GCF_001447785.1 Gekko japonicus | reverse complement strand
CTGAACCAAACCCACCAAGTTCTGCCTGTGGACTTGATTCCGGATGTGTTCGTTCAGAGTCATGTCAGATCTCCTGCATTCGAGGAGGCCTGTTATGTCTTGGAGAAGAGGTTTTTCGTTGTGTGTGTGTTTTCTTTTTTACCCTTGGAGTGCCCTAATTATACAGTGCATTGATTTTACAGTGCATTCCTGGATTGATTGCCCCGCTGTGCCCCTCCCACAGGAAACAGCTTGTGCTACAGCACTTTTTTTTATCTCGCCAACATATTCCCCGAGGTGAATCAATGCCTTTTTCCCCCCGCATCTTCTCCTCTCTCACTTTCGTACAGGCTGAGAGAGAAAGGGAGAGGAACAGAGATGGGAAAGAAAGACGTCTTCGCTACTAAATGAGCAGTCAAGAAAATATCTGAAGAGGGTGGATCGGTTCCTTCAGGGGGAGAAAGAACTCTCCGATGTTCTGCAGCAGCAACCCAAACCAGGATATTAATACTTCAGGTAAAGATAACGTTCGCCTTCACACCCTGGCCGGCAGTTCCGCATTATTGTCAGCAAGCTGCCATTCTGTTTCCTGTGACCTCTGTGTACATAGCCTTTCCCAGTTACACCCGGCTTGGCTTCTATCATCCTGCTCCTGCTTTGGAATGCAAAAGATAACTGCTGGAGGTTGTGTGGGGGAGAAGATGCTGTAATGCTTGCCTATTGATTTTCCCAGGACTACTGCACCTGTGTTTTGTCTGAAATAAATTTTGCTTTTCCTGAAGACGTGGATTTATTCTCGATGCTTGGGGATCCAACAATTATGCTCGTCCAAGCACAGAAACTTACACTGCAATTATCTTTAATAAACCAGCCCAGATCGAGAGAGCAAGATCCGACGGAGGAGAGCGCATAATGAAATAAAACACAATCATTACATGGTTTACTAAGCGGAGGGTGAAGGTGATTTAGTCTCTTTTTTTAATGGCTGCGGCCTATTTGAAATTAAAGGGGGGGGAGAAGAAGAAGAAGAAGAAAGAATGCGCAGATAATGATTGTAAAAGAAGACACATCTGCTCCGTCGCCTTATGCATGGAAGGTCATACCCTCAAGAGCAAATCGTGCGGCTTGTTACTTCTCAACACTCTTTGGCGGCAGTCACACACACCAAAGAATCCACTCTCAATGCACGTTCCAACTGGATTTTGCCCATTCACACAGTAACATCCAGTTAAAAAGTGCACTGAAAGTGGACGGAAAGTGGATCACCTAGTGTGTGTGATTGCAGCCTTTGACTACCTGGTCATACTCACTCTTAGGTCAAGTACAGATGGGCACAGAAAGTGGCTGTATAGTCATGCCGGCCACATGACCACGGAAACGTCTTTGGACAGCGCTGTCTCTTCGGCTTGGAAACGGAGATGAGCACCGCAACCCTAGAGTCGGATTTGACTGGCTTTCAAGCAAGGGAAACCTTTACCTTTACCAAATCAGACCACTGGTCCATTACAGTCAGTATTATCTACTCAAACTGGCTGTGGCCCTCCAGGGTCTTAGGAAGAGGTCTTTCATATCACAAACGACCTCATCCTTTAAACTGGAGGTGATGGGGATTGAACCTGGGACCTTCTGCATGCCAAGCAGATGCTCTACCACTGAGCCCAGGCCTCTCCCTAAAGAATGACAAGGAGGTTGAGTGACAAGGGGGCATGTTTAAGAATGAGGTGAGATCTCGGATTTGCATTTGGGATTGTAAGTAGATGGGGTGGTGTGTCTCTGTAAACACATGAGCCCTCTACGCACAACCTCTTCCTGCATTCAAGGCAATGTGCTGAGAGGGAGAGCAGGCACAAGCATGCTGACCATGCCCCCAACATGATTTCTGGCTCATGAGCATGCAGTTTGGTATAGTTTGAGAGCCAGTATGATGTCATGGTTAGGAGCGCAGACTCTAATCTGGGAGAACTAGGTTTGATTCCCCACTCCTCCTCAGGCAGCCAACTGGGTGACCTTTGTTCAGTCACAAGTTCTCTCAGAACTGTTCTCTCAAGAGCAGTTCTTGAAGAACTCTCTCAGCCTTACCTACCTCACAGGGTGTCTGTTGTGGGGAGGGGAAGGGAAGGGAGATGGTAAGCCGCTCTGAGACTCTGAGTGAAGGGCAGGGTATAATCCAATCTCCTCCTCCTCTTCTTCTTCTTTATCTGTACATAGGTACCATTCCTGTGGTCCGGAACATTCATAAAGCAAGATCAAGATGGGTAGCCGTGTTTGTCTGTAGAAAGGAGCAGAGGCCCAGTAGCACCTTAAAAAGTAAAGGTAAAGGTTCCCTTGATCGAAAGCCAGTTGAGTCCGACTCTAGGGTTGCGGTGCTCATCTCCGTTTCAAAGCCGAAGTGCCAGCGCTGTCCGAAGACGTTTCCGTGGTCATGTGGCTGACATGACTAAACACCAAGGCACACGGAATGCTGTTACCTTCCCACCGAAGTGGTACCTATTTATCTACTTGCAATTTCTTGCTTTCGAACTGCTAGGTTGGCAGGAGCTGGAACTAGAGACGGGAGCTCACTCCGTCATGCGGCACACTCGGGTCTCGAACTGCTGAACTACCGACCTTCCACAGCCTGCAGCTCAGCGTCTTAACTACTTGAGCCACCGCAGCTTAAAGACTAACAAAATACGAAGAAGTGAGCAGTGACTCAGAAAAGCT
>NW_015166183.1:884-2838 GCF_001447785.1 Gekko japonicus | reverse complement strand
TAGCGCTCTGAGGTGACAATCTTAAGTGAGTGGGAAGAAGATATTGGGGGAAGGAGGGATGTGATTCCTAGAATGTCCCTTCAAGATGCTGACGGGCAAGGAAATAGACACAGTAGCTTGGATCCAGCAATGTGGAAATAAACCACACAGACTTCTGCAATGCCTAGGATTTTCTCCCCAAGCCAGTTTGGTGTAGTGGTTAAGTGCACGGACTCTAATCTGGGAGAACCGGGTTTGATTCCCCACTCCTCCACTTGCACCTGGCTGGATGACCTTGGGCAAGCCGTGGTTCTGATAAGAGCTGTTCTTGAAAAAGGGCAGTTTCTGGTCAGAGCTCTCTCAGCCCCACCTACCTCACAGGGTGTTTGTTGTGGGGAGGGGAAGGGAAAGGAGTTTGTAAGCCACTCTGAGACTCCTTTGGGTAGTGAAGGTCAGGGTATAAATCCAATCTCCTCCTCCTCCTCCTCCTCCTTCCCAGAAATTGGTTGTGCTTGTGCAAGATCTTGTGCAGGTGGAAAGCACAAGTGGCTACCATGGTCTTTTCCCTGCATTTCTGCTTGTACAAGAGCTCTCATGTGAGGGGGGAATTTTGCATTGTATCCACCACCACAGATCTTAACAAAAGAACTGTGAGAAATCTTTAAAAACCACCAGGGCTGTGGTCACCCACTCACCAAATAATCCACTTGCAATGCACTTTCCAAGTTAATTTTGCCAGTTACACTAAAATCCAGTTGGAAAGTGCACTGAAAGTAGATTGAAAGTGGATTATTTAGTGCGTGTGATGGCAGCCTTTGATTTTTAAAAAATGATTTTTTTTTAAAAAAAGAACAAATCTGTGAGAGGAAGGAAGAGGGAGAAGGCAAGAGTGACCAGGAGCTGTGCTAGTGCTCATCAGAGTCAAACAGAGCAAGATAAGTCGTGACCAGTGTTCCCTCTAAGCTGAGTCAGTGTGAGCTAGTTCACAGTTTTTTTAGCCTCCAGCTCACCCATTTTTGTCTTAGCTCAGGAAGGAGGGCTCCAGAGCAAACTAATTTATGCAGTAGCCAAAACTCTCACTCACAACTTTAATGCCTGTGGCTCACAAAGTAGAATTCTTGCTCACAAGACTCCCCAGCTTAGCGGGAGCATTGGTCGGGACTGTGGCCTCAGCAAGCATTTACCAGGAAAGAAGGTTGTCCTCCTACCCCATTCTCCTTGGAGTCTCGGGAAACAAAGCAGAAGACTTTGGCCCGTAACTCAGATCCTGAGAAATGAATATGGCCAGTGGATTTTATTCTAAGTAGGGCTTATATTCCTAACTCAACAACATTCTCCAGCCTTAAAGCCTAAATGAATCTGTGGTGTATCGAGTCCTGACAAGTCCAGACATGTCCAGACAAGTCCAGAGACAAACGCAGAGCTTCGCTCCAAAAGACAATGGACTATGCGGATCCTAGCCCGCTCCAATCAGGGGGCTAGGTTCCTGGCCGCGAGGCAATGGGACTCTCGGCCGCTGTAAATAACCTATTGGGAAGTGGGTGGGTGTTTTGGGTGGCGGTTTCTCGGGGAATATAAGCCAGCCTGCGAGCCGGCCAAAGTCGTTGCTGATCGAATAAAGTACACTTTGCTGAAATCACTCTCCGTCTGCATACTTTTCACTGGCGACGAAGGTGGGATTCACATTCTTAACTCCCGCCTGATGCACAACAATTCGTTTTGTAGCCAGCCCACCTCCAGATTTGCTGTTCGCTGACCCAACCAGTGAAACAAAACGTCTTTGCCACAAAGGTGACATTTCACTCTCACTCTGCATGTAGGTGAGCACTTATCTGGAAAACCTGAAGCCAGGCCTGGCTGGGGCAGACACCTTTGCTGAGCTGCGCTTGTTTTGGTGGTGGTGGTGGTGGAAAGTGCCATCAAGTCACAGCTGACGTATGGTGACCATGGTCCCGGTCACACTGGCCAGAGAACG
>NW_015166183.1:0-822 GCF_001447785.1 Gekko japonicus | reverse complement strand
GAATCGGGGGTAGCATTTTGTCGGCGCACGTTTCCGGCACGCTTCAGGGGGCGCTGGAGCGATCAGACGGAGGACGTCCGTCTGTGGCCCGTCGCAAGCAGATAATACTGGTGTTTCTGCAGTAGCTTTGAACTACGGATCTTCGGCGGGATGCGATGGCTTGCCAACGAGTGCGCGACGCTTGCTCGAGATGCTGGTGTGATCGGGCCCGTTAAATCCGCCCGACATCCGTGAGTATCCCGCGGCAACTTCTGTGTATGATCTGTGCATATGAGGTTTTCAAAGCAAGAGACATTCAGAGGTGGTTTGCCATTGCCTGCCTCTGCAAAGCAACCTCAGGTGTCCTCGGTGGTCTCCCATCCAAGTAATAACCAGGGCCAACCCTGCTTAGCTTCCAAGAATTGGTGAGATCAGGCAAGGCAAGAGATGTTCAAAGGTCGTTTGCTATTGCCTGCCTCTGCAAACCAACCCCTGTAGGGGTCTCCCATCCAAGTACTAACCAGAGCTGATCCTGCTTCGCTTCTGCGCTCTGACGAGAGAAGGCTACTCCGGCCTATTTGGAATGCTAAATATTCCTTATCTTCCACCAGTTCTAACCATTTTACCAAACAAGATATGAACATACCTTGTGCACAACCTAAGCATCATTTCTCTGGGCACACTACAAATTTAGAACATATCGCCCCCCCCAATCAACCCTCTTCCACTCCTGGATGATAAAAAGTCTGTTTTATTTACAAAATTGTTAAATGCGGGGTTCCATGGATGGTCCAACCTCAAGCTTCGTGATCCCCTCTGCTGTATTAGTGATTCAGCCAGAAC
>NW_015166182.1:0-2844 GCF_001447785.1 Gekko japonicus | reverse complement strand
TTAATGCTCTTCCTTCTGCTGTACTGTACTCCATACTCCTCTAAGCTTTTTTCTTGGGGTTGTGGGGAGATAGAAAGTACTGAACATGTTCTACTGCATTGTATAGTTTACTGTGATATTCATGCGATATATCTAGAACCTTTGCTACAAATTTGCGAGTGTCAATCTGAAGTTTGCACGACAGTTTTTCTACTATCTTCTCCTAACTCTGAGATCACTGATTTGGTGGCTAAATTTCTATGTTGTGCCATTAAGAGGAGAGGAATGCTTCAACTCCAACAATGAAGGTTGCATGTTTATCCCTTGTTGGTGTATGTTTTGTTGTGATGCCAATAAAGGTAGCTGACTACGGACTACATTAAGAGTATTTCCTTTATTTAATGGTCTTTGATAACTGACACCTCTTGCTCTGAATTAATAGCATCAAAATCTGGAGCCAATGTCTGTGCTGTAGCAATCTTGAGGATTCTTTTTATGTGGGTACTCGTAAGCTGAGAATGTACATTTGATTTATTATCATTCATTTACAGAAAAGAGCTGTTCACAGACATACATTGTCCCAAACATAGAATTCTGGAAGCAAAAGCCTTTAGGTGGGGGTAATTCAGACTCCCAAATTGGTAAAAATTTCCTAATGCCCGCTTCAAAAAGATTATCCTTCAACACAGCATCACCCTACTCCCCCACCTACCTGCAATTTGTGGCATCCGTTCATTGGCAGGTGGGGAGAAGAAAGAAAAGGGGCTGTTCAGCAAAGAAGGTGATGAAGGGAATTCTGTGGGTGGGTGAAATTGTCGTAGCCTGTCAAACACTTTGTCCCATAGGGCCCCTTCTTTAGGAAGAAACAAGATTCCCTTTAAACCAATGAATATGGAGTTTAGCTGTACCCCATCTAACTCTCCAACAGGAACTCCAAGTGTCTTAAGATTTTTTATAAGGTTGAGAGAATGCAATGGGCCCAAGGTCACAAGCATGTTTTCTGGCAGAATGGCATTTGATTTTCGGTCTCCCAGATCCTAGCCGAATGCTCGAACTCGTACACCATGCTCGCTGTCATTCTGGTGGGACAAATGGTGTCACAAGAATGACTTCAGAGACAGTCTATACCCAGCTGAACAAAGGTTCACGTCTATCATCGATACTGAAAAACAGAAGTTCCAAGCATGACTGATTGTTCTGAAGGCTGCCATTGAAGCGAGAGGAGAGGCAAACAGCTCAGGCTGGCCTCCGAAAAGTGTGATTCTGTTGAGTTCTTCATGGAGGTGGCAATAGCAAGCCTTGCCTCTGCCTGAAGCAGGCCCTGTGCTGAAGAAGACCACGGATTAGTGCTGGGGGACCACAGCAGGGTGGTGGAATTAAGGCAGCTGGATCACAGGGTTGGCCTTCAGAACTGGCAATGAGCAAGGGGGCTTGGAGCCGAGAGCAACAGAGAATCGGTTCTGACCTGAAGAAGAAAAGTTGGATTCACAGCCTGCCCTTCACTCAGAGTGGCTTACAGTCTCCTTCGTTTCCTGTCCCCACAACACACACCGGGTGAGGGAGGTGGGGCTGAGAGAGCTGTGAGAGAACTGCTCTGGAGAGAACAGCCCTTCATGGGCTTGGACCCTCATCTTTGTGAGACCGCCACCACTATGCACCACCAGCACAGCTTCACTCCTCTGTGTGAGGTCATCTGCAGGAGCCAACCTGCAAATGGGCGAAGTCAACCACTGTCCATACCTCTGCCTTCTCTGTTGTGGCCCCCACCTTAAGGCATGCCCTGCCTGAGGAAATCAGGAAGGCTCCCGCTCTCCAGGCTGTCTGCAAACCATGCAGAAGAAGGATTCCAGAGAGCTTTTCTATGCATGCGACAGAGTTCACTGTACTGAATGACTCAGAAAATTACTTGCATAAATGATTAGGGACTGTGGTCTGTGCTGCCGTGTTTACCTTACCGAAACTAGGATCCTCCTGTGTAATTTTTGCGTCATTTAATGTGTCATGTTAAGACTTATGCTGTAGCTTTAGTGCTATTTTTAGATACCTGACTGGTTGGACAAACTTTGTTTTGTTTATTGAATGCTCCATCTTGTGGATTGTATTGATTCACTCCCTGTAATCTGCCTTGAGTCCAAATGAGAGAGGCCAACTATAAAAATATAAATAAATAAATAAATACTATCTGGCCGAGTCTCCTCATCTCCCCAAGCCCCGCCCTCTCCAAGGCTCAACCTCTAAATCTCCAGGAAGTTGTCAACCTGCAAGTGGCAACTCTAGAAATGCCTGGGCCCCATGAGTCCTTTCTCAAAGGCCCAAACTGTTGGGTTCCCAAACATCGAGAATAAATCCACGTTTTAAAAGCAAGATTTTATTTCAAAGCTTTGGAAAGACACTCAAACACGTTCTTTGTTAGAACTGAGCACAAACGGTGGGGTCAAACATAATAAAGGGGTTTGAAAGAAACACAGAGCCAATGGGTCACTTTCCCGCTGGCGGGCGAAAGGAAACGGTTGCGCGCTCGTTCCCTGAGAACCAAGTTATCTCTAGACATAATACAGGTGCAGTTCCCATACACTAAAAGCAACAAGCTGGCGTACTCCCACCTCACATCCTCCAGTTATCAGTCTTAGGCATTACAGCAGAATAAAATACATGCTAGCAAGAGAGGGGGAAGGGTTGGAACAACAGTACAGGGACAAGTAATACAGAACATCATGGCAGCTTGCTGACATACTGCCCCCTCAAAAATACACATTAAGCATCGTCTCCCGGGCTGGGCGGGAGATCTCCCGGGCCGGGCGGGAGACCTCCCGGTTTCTCCGGGAATCTCTTGTGAAACTCACGAATCAGACAAGGGGCCCGAAT
>NW_015166181.1:641-2866 GCF_001447785.1 Gekko japonicus | reverse complement strand
TGGCAGCCCCGTGGGGAAGGCCTGGGGGCAACCTGGGGGAAATGCCCTAGGGGCCAACCACACACCCCTTCCCTCCGGGGGGGCACCTCTGAGTCCTTCCAGCGGATCCCCAGCCCCCCACTGGAGGTTGGCAACCCCACGATTTGCCCTCCCAGGAAGGCTTTGCCTGCCAGGGTGCCTCTTGGGAGAGTCTGTTGTGGGGCTTTTGGTCGTGAGAGATCCCAGCACAGCTTCTCTGCCTTTTTGGCCCCCTTCTTGGGAAGGCAAGAGGTTGGGGGCAGGGTGCTTGGCCTTTGAAGGCAGCTCCAGGTGTGCCCTGCGGAGCCGGGATCTGCCGGTGTCCCTTCTGTTTGTGTGGCCTTGCTTCTGTTCACCTGCACTCCAGATCTTGGTGTGTCAAGGAGGTCTCCTGTTTGGCCGGCAAACTGTTTAATTTGAGACCTTTCCTGCCATTTGGTTTTGGTGATGCTACTGCAACAGGAGCGCACACAACAACACCATCCTTCCAATATGTGCAGTTGCCGTTTTGTGTGAATGGCGCAGCGTGCTCTTTCCCCACCGTGCATGATGCAGCTTCGACATGCATGAACAGAACCCCCAGATTTTTGAGGGAGCCCATTTGCTGCATACCAAAGTTATACACAGATAAGTGCGTTCATGCAAAATGGTGACAGTGTACATCTGGGCAAGGGTGTAGACTTCCCAAGATTTTTGAGGGAGCCCATTTGCTGCATACCAAAGTTATACACAGATAAGTGCGTTCATGCAAAATGGTGACAGTGTACATCTGGGCAAGGGTGTAGACTTCCCAATTTCGGGGGGGGGGGCTGGGGCTGGGGCTGGGCCAGAGGCATTGCTTTGCTAGGAGCAAGGGTGGCTCCGGGGGAGGCTGAGCACCTTCCTGAAAGAGGCACAAGGAGAGAGAGGAGAGAGGAGAAAATTTCGAGGAGAGAGGAGAGAGATCTCTTATCTGCTCTGGACATGTTACACTCTTCTGTTTCTCCTTGCTGTTATATCATTGCACTTCTGTATGTGTGTGATTTTTAATTTAATTATATATATGAGATTTGATTCCCCCCCCCCAGTTGTGATGTGTAGTTGTGATGAACTGAGGTAGGAAAGTACAATGTACTGCCAAAAAAAGAGAATGCTGTGGCATATTAGTAACTGTCTGGAGGTCCATGAATGGGACCCTGAGCTCATTAGCATAACTCATTAGCATAACTCATTAGCATAACTCATTAGCATAACTTATTTGGATGTGCCACACCCCGACATCACCAGAAGTGTGTCAGAAGGCAACACCCACTGCAACTTACCTGGCTGCTTCTTGCTCTGACTAAGGGCTGCTGGGAGCGGCTTGTTGCATGTGCCCGCCCCCTGGGCTCTTTACTGCCGGAGCTCCGCTCCTGTGCGCTCCTGCAGGAAATGACCCCTGTATCTATCTTTCTGTCTGTCTGTCTATACAAAGTTTGAGTCCAGTGGCACCTTTAAGACCAACAAGCAAACACATGAAACCTTATACCTTGAATTATAAACTTTGTTGGTCTTAAATTTACTTATTCATTTATTTGATCGATACCCCGCCCTCTCTGCCAAAGCAGGTTCAGGGCGGCTTATAGGCCCAGTGGCATCATAAAGACAGTACAAACAATTTAAAATCATAAAACACATTCGGAAGGTGCAACATATACGTGACGGCAAAAAGACTGTCCTTGTCGGCCACAAGGGGGGGAGGGAGAGTCCCCGGCTGGTGTCTGGGTCCCGTAGCACACTGTTCCGTAGCACGGGCACAGATGTTGGAGCAGGCGGCCAAGAGTGGATTATAGGGCGAAGGTTGCTCAGTTGAGGTTAGGCAATTTAATGTGGCATCTCACTCCAAACGCTTGGCAGAAGAGCTCCGTTTTGCAGGCCCTTGCTGCCCATGGTCCTCAAGGGGTCAGTTCTGGATCCGATGTGGGGCCCTACCGTTAACAGTGATAACTTACGGTTGATGAGGTCCCATCGCACTTCTTCACTGTTCAACATCTGCTTATGCTGGTGTAGTTTTGTGTAGTGGTTGAGTGCGCCGACTCTAATCTCGAAGAACCGGGTTTGATTCCCCACACCTCCACTTGCACCTGGCTGGATGACCTTGGGCAAGCCGTAGTAGTGATAAGAGCTGTCCTTGAAAAAAGAGCAGTTTCTGTCAAGAGCTCTCTCAGCCCTGCCTACCTCGCAGGGTG
>NW_015166181.1:0-230 GCF_001447785.1 Gekko japonicus | reverse complement strand
TCTTCTTCTTCTTCTTCTTCTTCTTCTTCTTCTTCTTCTTCTTCTTCTTCTTCTTCTTCTTCTTCTTCTTCTTCTTCTTCTTCTTCTTCTTCTGGAACGCCTCGTCATACTCAGTAGTTGTGCAGTCACCGATCATGGCCTTAGCCTTAAGAATGCTGCCCTGGTGATTAGGTGATTAGATTAAAGGTGCCCAACTGGACTCACACTTTGTTTTGCTGCTTCAGACCAAC
>NW_015166180.1:0-2866 GCF_001447785.1 Gekko japonicus | reverse complement strand
GCATCGAAATGGTTCCTAGAATTGTCCTTCCCTATCTCCCCATGAACATTAGTTAACTCAATTGCCATACTGGCTTTTTTGGAAAATGTCTACTCAGGAGTCTTGAATGGCTGATTTCTGCAACTGTCTGCAGTCTCTTCTAACTGTGTTTAGATCCGGCAGCTGTAAGCATCCCACCTTGAGGAGAGATGGAGTGTGTGCTTTAAAGCCCGGAAACATCCGGAGCTAACGAGTGAGGATGACGGTCCACGCACTGCACTCATGCAGTCCAGGTGGGAACTAAGCATAAATAAGGAAGTGGAAGACGAGCCAGGCATGGAAGCAACAAGTCAGATTACTCCTGACCCTGTGACCACTGCATCGGATCCTGCCACTGAACCGGACTCTGGTCGCCCACCATGACTTCTCGTACCGCCTCTCGACGCCTCTCAGATCTGTTCTCAGCCTGCTCATAGATGACTTTCCAGGCTGGGAAACTGGGCTAAAACAAAACGAATTTCAATGGGGATAAATGTAAAGCTTTGCATTTAGGTAGGAAAAATCAAGTGCACGATTATAGGTTGGGGGAGACTTGTCTTGGCAGTAGTATGTGTGAAAAGGCTCTAGGGCAGTGCTTCTCAACCTTCCTGATGCCGCGACCCTTTAATACAGTCCCTCATGTTGTGGTGACCCCCAACCATAAAATTATTTTCGTTGCTACTTCATTAACTGTGTTTTCCAATGGTCTTAGGCGACCCCTGTGAAAAAGTCATTCGACCCCCAAAGGGGGTCAGTGGAACAGGCTTCCTCGGGAGGTGGTGGGCTCTCCTCCTTTGGAGGCTCAATGGCCATCTGACAGCACTGCTGATGCTGTGAACTTGGACAGATCATGAGAGGGAGGGCTGGAAGGGTTGCATCAGGGCTCAGTTCTTGTGGCCCTTTCTTACACGCCCAGAGATATGCTGACTGCCACTTTGGGGTCAGGAAGCAATTTTTCTCCAGGCCAGTTTGGCCAGAGATTTTGGAGGGTTTTGTTATCATCTGGGCATGGAACAGGGGCCACTGGGTGTGTATGTGTGTGTGGGGGAGGTATTTGTGAATTTCCTGCACTGTGCGGGAGGTTGGACTAGATGACCCTGGAGGTCCCTTCCAACGCTATGATTCCGTAACTTTTGGCCGCTCTACCCTGTTCTCAGACTGCCCTTTAAACCTGCTCTGCACCCACACCCTGCCTCCGTGCACAATCCCAGAAAGGACTTCGACTGTGCCTCAGACTAGCGTCCTACTCTACACACCCTCTACTCCAGCTGCACGCTCTGCCCTGGCCCAGGAATGCGTCAGGACAGTGGGGTCCACAATAGAGAATGCATACGTATGAGTAGCTGTTGAGTAGCTGTTGATTTTGCCCATTTGCAGGGAGATAACAGCTGGAGGCCCAGCTTTAGATTAACAAAGATGTTGCCGTGAAGCATAAGGGGAGAGGCAGTCTCACAGACATAAGAGACCAAGGCCATGAAGGGCTTTGTATGTGATCGCCAATACCTTAAATTCCGCCTGGTGATAGGTCTCCAATGGAGTGAGTGCACATTGGACATCATATGTATCCTCCCTTTACCTCCTGTATATAGCTGAGCCATTGTGTTCTGCACCCACCTTAGTCTTCCCTGTTTTATCTCATAAATGCAATATCCCCCTAAGGAATAAACTGATTCTTTTCCCCTAACAAAAGTTGAGAAAAGTTTCAGTGGACCTGCATGAGTTCCAAGGAAACGCTTATTACATATATTTATCTGAATATCCCATTCAACCCTCTCATCGGTTTTAAAACCTGATTTCAAGGTGCCGTTTGCCAAGAGGTGTTTCCCCCCGCCCCCGGGTTGCATTTACCCCTGTGAGACTGGAGTGCAAATTCTTCCAAGGTTCTCCATATTCTTCATAATTATTTCCTGTACATGTTATTTGCGATATAGTTTCATTTTGAAAGACTGCTATTGCTGGACAGTGACACGCCAATTGCATCGATCCTTCATTTCCAACTTTTCATCCGTTATTTGCACCTCGTTCCCCCTCCTTCCCATGGAACAGAGAGACAAGAATCCCTGATCCAAGCACTAAAACGACAGGGGTGGAAACTAGTCAGAGCGTCAAAAATACTCATTTTACTGACCAAAATTCCAAAAAACATGACCAAATACTGACAAATTACTGAACAATTTAATGTCAGCCTATTGATAAGCTAGTGTTTTAAACGTAAGACTAGGACTTCATTAAAAATGATTATTATCTGGCCTCCACCATCCCCTTAGCTAGCGCCATGGTCAGATGTGATCCAGATAAAAGGATTGCACACCTTTTTAATTGCATTTTTTAAAATGAAGAAAGGACAATGTTTTCATTATTGTACAAAATTTAAGGCAAAAAAGATTACCTTTTAAAATAAAATAGCAAAACATATTAAGAACCACACATAAAAGTAATCATTATGACAACAAAACATGATTACTGTAAGGTAAGACTTGTCTTTGCTCTTACTTTATCTTTGGTTTTTTGATGAAAAAAGAAGTTAACAAACTCTTGTTTCTCAACAGTTTTCTGCACTGCGTCAGCAAGATTTTTTTCTTCTCCTCTTCTTCCATTGCTTTCTCCACTCCTTCTAGCATGAGCTGTGTTGTGTTAAACCCCACCATACCCTTGACACGCTTGGTTGCATCCTTCAGCAACGCTCGAACAATCATCCTCTTCTTGTTCTGCTGTCTCAGCTTTTTCAGTTTTGTATACTATCTTTGTGTACTATCATTTGTATACTATCCTTTTCACTGACTATCTGGTTAAACCTTTCTAACTCCTCCGCCTTTTAATCTTTTTTTTCTTTTTGCTCCTCTTTAAT
>NW_015166179.1:2343-2922 GCF_001447785.1 Gekko japonicus | reverse complement strand
TCCCTGCTTTTGTTCCCAGTCTGCTGAAACGGCCCATTTGATCTCATCTTGGGGCTCTGGCAGATTTATATGAGATTGTCGCTACCTATGTGACTTTTGTTGTTTATTGTTTTAACAATGTTAATGCGATTTTATGTAACGAGCCTTGGATTCTGATTCTCGTGATCCGCCCTGAGCCCGCTTTGGGGAGGGTGGAATAAGAATCTCAAGACAATTAATTAATTAATTAATTAATTAAAGTCTGGCATTTCCTCCCCCCCCACCAGTTTTTCCACCTCAGAAAGTGAATGAAAACACCAGTCAGCCCAGGTCAATACTGGACCCCTGGCAACCTTAGGGTTTTTTAAAAAATTGTCTTTCACTGTGTGCAGCATGTACTGACGAAGCAGATTTCAAAGAGCAAGTACTGTTACTGAATGTCTGACAAAGGAGATTCCCTATCAGGGCTCTTTTTGTAGAAAAAGCCCAGCAGGAACTCATTAGCATAATAGGCCACACCCCTGACAGCACCGCTCATTAGCACATTAGGCCGCACCCCCATGTTGCCAGAAGTGTGGTCATCCAGCCACACTCACCTTT
>NW_015166179.1:0-2287 GCF_001447785.1 Gekko japonicus | reverse complement strand
AAGCCCTGGGCAGGGGGGGGGGGGTCTTCTGTATTTTAGACTTTCAGGCACCTGGTATCAAATAAGGGTTTGCAACTGTGGGTTGGGAAATTCCTGGAGATTGGGTGGGCGTCAGTGCCCGGGGAGGGCAGGGTTTGGGGAGCGGCCTCAGTGGCATATGATGCCATAGAGCCCACCCTCCAGAGTGGCGGACTCTAATCTAGAGAACCGGGTTTGATTCCCCACTCCTACACACGAAGCCAGCTGGGTGACCTTGGGCCGGTCACAGTTCTCTCAGAGCTCTCTCGGCCCCCACCTACTTCACAGGGTATGAGTTGTGGGAGAGAAGAAGAAGAAGAAGAGATTGGATTTATACCCCATGGCCCTTCACTACCCAAAGGTGTCTCAGAGAGGCTGACAAACTCCTTCCCCTTCCCCTCCCCACCACAGACACCCTGTGAGGGAGGTGGGGCCGAGAGAGCTCTCTCGAAAACTGTTCCTGAGACAACAGCTTTGAGAGAACTTGTGATTGACCCAAGGTGGTGCAAGTGGAGGAGTGGGGAATCAAACCCAGTTCTCCCAGACTGGAGTCCGCGCACTTAACCACGACACCAAAATGGAAGGGAAGGCGATTGTAAGCTGCTCTGAGACTTCTTCTTCTTCAGAATGGATCCCTGTCACCTGGAGATGAGCTGTAATTCTGGGAGATTTCCAGGACCCACCTGGACGTTGGCAAGCCTATATCCAGTGGATACAAGCGGCATCAAAAGTGTCGTGCACGCATACTACCGAAATCTCCCTCTCTGGGGTGGAGGGAAGGTGGCAGTCCCCAACCGTACCTTGTAAGGACATGAGCTCGAAAAGGGAAAGGGCTCCCGTGCAAGTGACTGAGAAAGGGGAGGGGGGAGAGAGGGATGCAGAATATAATTAACGAAACTGGAGCCCGGCCAGGAAGCAGGTTAACACCCTGCCTTGTGGGGAAAGTTAACTAAAGGATATTTAATGGCCGCAAGTGTCCCCCCAATCATCCCTGCCATTAGAACTAGCCCAAGCAGAGAGAGAGAGAGAGCTGGAAGGAATGGTACCTTGGAGGGGACAGACGAGGTGGAAATCACACCCTCGTTACAGGCCTGTGGGGGGTGCTGGGAACATTTTGGATCGGCTTTGCGCAGGGATCATTACCCTCTGGTAGACGCGAGCCTCCCTTTTCTTTTTTTCAGTCCAGCAGTCCTGGTCTCTCATTAAAAACCATCGGGCTCCGAGCAAACAAACCGTTGAGTGTCATTTTCATTTTAATAGGGGGAAATAATTATTCTCCCAGCTCAAAAGGTTCATAAAACGATCTCATAAAACAAGAGCCTGGTGTGCATTGGATACGTGTGTGTAAGACACACAGAGAGAGAGGCTGGTCGGTTGCTGCCCTTAGCTTTCCACATTGCACAAGAATGTCCAAGCCACAGGGCCACGAAAGAAACAGAGATGGGAAACAGAGAGGTGGACAGAGTGTTTGTGAAGGTCAGCCATGGGCAGGCCCCCGCCAAAGGTTTAAGAACATAAGAACATGAGAAAAGCCAGTGTCGGATCAGGCCAAAGGCCCATCCAGTCCAACACTCTGTGTCACACGGTGGCCAAAAATACCAGGTGCCCCCAGGAGGTCCAGCAGTGGGGCCAGATGACACTAGAAGCCCTCCCACTGTTGACCCCCCCAGCACCAAAGATACAGAGCATCCCTTGCCCCAGACTGAGAGTCCCTTGTGGCTAATAGCCGCCGATGGACCTCTGCTCCAGATGTTTCTCCAGTTTCCTCTTATAAGAACATAAGAGAAGCCAATGTTGGATCAGGCCAGTGGCCCATCCAGTCCAACACTCTATCACACAGTGGCCAGAAACACCAGGGGCCCTCAGGAGGTCCAGCAGTGCCCCCCCCCCAAGCACTAAGAAGACAGAGCATCACTTGCCCCAGACGGAGAGTCCCTATCTCTACCTTGTGGCTAAGAGCCACTGATGGACCTCTGCTCCAGATGTTCATCCGATTCCCTCTTTAAGCCGTCCATGCTCCATAAGCCATAGAGACGCGTAGTCTGGATGCAAGCTGCCGCGTTTCGAATAATTCTTTTTCAAATCCATTTTTTTCTGTATTACTGTTGTTTCTTGCAAGAACACCTTGGCTTTATATAGTTATACGACTGTTTTATTGAACTTGGCATTAAATGTTTTTATACATTTTCGTTTATCTTTAGCCAGCGGGGTTTTTTTGTGTGTGCGCTTTATACCATTTCATGTACGCTGGTTCCCCCTTCTTTTTTGG
>NW_015166178.1:0-2938 GCF_001447785.1 Gekko japonicus | reverse complement strand
ACTTTTAACCAGCCTTTTCTTGGGCATCAATGAAGGCAACTAACCCAAGAACATGTGTGACCTTCCTGTAGGGCTGCCACTCGAAAGCAGCACCCCGTAATACTCAGCACATGGTGTGGTAGCCCACCTAAGGCCAACCAGAGACACTGTTTTTTCCATTGTGGCTTCATCCCAATGGAGAAGGCTCCCTGAGGTGGTGAGGCAGCCAAAGTTTCTACAATAGCTGGGAGGTGCTCCAAAGCCATTTTATTTGCTAGGGCTTCTAATGAGGTATAGGCTGAAGGCATTTTATGGGAGGTATCTGGGGTTTTATTGTAGTTTGAATGTTCAAAATTTGAATTTGTAAGCTGTGTGGAAAGACAGGAAAGAAGAAGAAGAAGAAGAAGAAGAAGAAGAAGAACAAGAAGAAGAAGAGATTGGATTTATACCCCGCCCTTCACTACCCAAAGGTGTCTCAAAGTGGCTTACAAACTCCTTTCCCTTCCCCTACCCACAACAGACATCCTGTGAAGAAGGTGGGGCTGAGAGAGCTCTGACAGAAACAGCTCTTTTTCAAGAACAGCTCTTATCAGAGCTACGGCTTGCCCAAGGTCATCCAGCCAGGTGCAAGTGGAGGAGTGGGGAATCAAACCTGGTTCTCCCAGATTAGAGTCCACGCACTTAACCACTACACCAAACTGGCATCAATCGATATAAATACATTATTTATTTGGGGATTTGTCCATTTCTCCCACACACACACACACACACTGGCTGATGCATGTGGATGTGGTGATACAATGTTATCATCCTGCTGTGACAGACAGGGTGAGTGGACAGAGGAGCTGTCAGGTTACATCCATTCCTTCTTCTGGCCCTTCTCCCAACCAAGGGGACCCTGGTGTCAGGTTCAACAGCAAGTAAATCTCCACACACGTTTCCAGGGAAGCGTTATGCTTTATTAGACTACAGGTCTGTTACCATGTCCACAGGGTTATTGTTAGGGATGACAATAGGGCAGAAACATCCCTACATATAGCAGGATGAGGCAAATGGCTAAGCAAATTCAATCAGAATGCACGTGGGAATTCTCCCGGCGGGAGGTTACATAATAAGCGGGAGAGTCTCACCGCCCCATGAGAGCCGAAATATTCACACCAGCGGTGGAACGCAAGCCCTCCCTCCGTCACAAGGTCAGACAGATAACTCATTCCGGCAGCACTGGTTCTAACGGTCTCCCTATCGCTATTTACAGCAAGCGTGCAGAGCAGCAAGCAAGCTATGAAGCATGCACCGTAGCACCAGGGTCAGAGAAGGAAGCATGAAAACATGGCAGCTAGCTGACACCTGGTAATCCTGTTTATTATCACCCAGTGAGCCCGAAAGAGCAGCTGCTGTATCCCAGGTTGATTTAAAAGAAAACATCCATGGCCCCGGTCACATGAGTGGGAAAATCCCCACTGGAAGGGAGGCCTTTTAGAGGCGGAGCTAAAAGAATCATAATCTTACGCTCCCCCGTGGCTCCATTCTCCCTCCGTCAACACCCCATCATACTGGGGAGGCAACGGTGTAGTCCCAGTGAGGCAACACGGCGGTCCCACATTAGTGCGCATGTGTGGGTCGCGGACAGCTGCAGGATGCTATGGGCTGCTGGTGCGTCCGCGATCCCACACCCGCCGTTGCTGCAGATCTTCCGGTAGGTACTCCATTTTCCCTAGTACCTTTTCGATCTGCATTTTCATCCAGATGCGACGGGTTAGGGGCGGATGCGTGATGCTTGCCAGATGTTGGCATCTGATCACGCCGGTTTGATCCGCCCTTAATCTGTCCCCTCCGCGTACCTAATTCTCCATGTGACTGGGGCTCATGATTCCATACTGGATGAGGGGGCTGACCTGGTATGTAGCATGGAGGACACAATGGGCAGGGAAGGTGGCTCTGTCCCAACTTTGCCCCCCAGGTTTCTTGCTGAAGCATCAGCCTAGGTTTGGTGGGGACGGAGGGAGAGTGGCCATGATCTACTGGCACTCCGTGGCACTCATCAGGTTACCCAATCTCATGTCTGTGTACCTGATGCTGGGAATTCAGGATAAGACAGGGATTCTGCTTTCCCACCCTACTGCTCAACAGCCTCCCTGCTTGAGTTGGTGGAGACTGTCTCAGATTTGGCCCTGAGGACTCCAAGGTTTTTTGCCTTTGGGGACATCAGTATCTATGCTGAGGCTGCCCTGATGGGAATAGCTCAGGATTTCATGGCCATCATTCCCAGGGAGCGGTGGCGCAGGCAGTAAAGGGAGCCTGCAGGTAATTCATCTATGAACAGCCTTAAGGCTGTTCGAGTCCCACCGCAGCCAGGGTGAGCTCCCGGCCCCTATCCTAGCTCCCGCCTACCCAGCAGTTCGAAAGCCTAGCAAGTAGATAAATGGGTACCTGCCATAGGTGCAGGGGGGCACCTGCCTTCCGGCATTGTGGCGGCGAGGAGGAGTGGAGAAGTGGTGCCGGCGGCAGCAACGACAGCGACGGCGGCGGAGCGATCTGATGAAAGAACATGGCGGCGATTTAACACCAAGCAGCAATCGTTCCAGGCGGGGATTGGCCCTGAGACACGATAATACGGCGACACTGCATGGCCGGAGCCAATTGGATAGAGGCCAGTGCAGGAAGTCATCGCACAGTCTCAGACTATGGGAGCTTCCCCAGAAGGAGCTGCTGCGGAGCCCGCCGAGACAAGATTCCACCATAAGGAAAAAGAACACACACGCTGGCGGGGTGCCTGGTAGGCACCCACCTCCCTATATATATACATTGTATGTGGCCCTAGTTAGGAAATGTAAAATGCTTGTAAACCGCTCAGAGTCTCTGGGATTGAGCGGTATAGAATTTGAAAGTATAAATAAATAAATCATGACAAGCATGGGGCTGTTCCAGACTATTGTCATCACTCCATATATCGCAGAAC
>NW_015166177.1:0-3347 GCF_001447785.1 Gekko japonicus | reverse complement strand
TTCCACTAAGGATGACATTTGCAGTGAGAATCATTGACTGTCATGTTTTAATCCAGGTACCATCACATGTGAAGACTGTGTTATTACCAATAGCAGAAAATGCATTCCTGAAGGAAAGACATGCGAAGGAGTGGGCTGCATTACAAGTAACTTTATTTCTTGTAAGAATCTTTGCCTTGATGCATATATTGTAGATGCCAACCTTGGATGACCAGATGCAAAGGAGGAGGTGGCCCCTCCATCTCCACTGGCGGTCCATAAGGGAATATTTTGGCAGGAGCATCATTTACATGATAAGCTTAGTTTGGGCAAAGGAAGCTGATGTTATCACCTGTGCATTAGTTAAAAAAAGGACATGGTACTCTTTGTTCTTCTACTGCAGAAGACTAGTCCACTCACTTCTCTCCCCCCCACCTTTATATCATCATTAAAGGAAGAAGCACCAGTCCTCCTTTGCATCTGGCCACCCCAGCAATGCCTCTCTTCTCTTTCCTTCCTAGGACTTGATTTAGATTGAGTGTGGTGGCTCATCAATCCCGCTTTGGGAATGGAAGATTAAGAACGTGATGGAGTTTCCCTTTGGAGCTCAGGTCTAGCATACAGCATTATTTTTTAGTGATGGGAATCTCTTAAATCAATTAAGTGAGTCCACTGAGGGCTACAGAGGACTCATGAGATCTTTCTTGGTCCATGCTCTCTCAATTCATCAATGGAGGCAAGACTTACAAGCAGAACCAGCGTAAGTTATTAGATGGGAGAAGTCAAAACGTGAGGGGGCTTCTCTGCCTGGATGTAGCCATAGAATCAGTTCATGGTTCCCTTTAAACACCACCATATATAGAATAGCAGCATAATGCCAAACGGGCACCCTCAAAAGTCTATACTGCCCTGTCCTATTTCTTTGCATTGATGGCCCTCCATGTTCTCCTGGAAACCAGAAGTGTCATGCCACTTTCAGTAGGTCTGCACAATCATGGTGTCATTGGCCGCGGAATGCCATCTTTGTATTGGAGATGAGCTGCAGCCCAGCTGAAAGCTACACAAAAATCAAACTTCCACACTGTTTCCTACATCCCATGCAATTTATGGCTGTACATCTTTAAATTATCTAGTCACTAACAGTTGCATGCTAAGCGGAGTTTCACCCTTTTAAGTCCATTCACTTTAATGGACATAGGTAAAGGTTCCCTTGCTCGAAAGCCAGTCGAGTCCGACTCTAGGGTTGCGGTGCTCATCTCCGTTTGAAAGCCGAAGAGCCAACGCTGTCCGAAGTCATATCCGTGGTCATGTGGCCAACATGACTAAACACCAGGGTGCACGTAATTCTGCTCAGGACGGCAGTGTTATCCTCATGTCATTCTTTGCATGTAAGCCTGGTGTGTCTGTTCCTAACCCTGGATGAGGAATCTTGCTATCTCTGTGGCTCAAAGTGATGAACATCCTGGATTAGAGGGCTCACTAAGCCTTGCAATTTGGAGTGACACTTCCAAACAAGATAGGTGCTTGGGTTGAAAAAAGACTCCTTAATTTAAATGTGCCACACAAGTGACTTCTCCATACAGAGGCCAGTTTGCAAAAGTCCGTCACAAGCAATCGTCCCCAAGAGATCAAACCCACAATAGGACTAGGAAGTGAATATGAATGGACTTGATCATCAGTTGCTGAGGTCTCTTGGGTCATGAAACATGCAAAGCCCCCAACCCAAATGAGACTATTGTTCTTCCATATTGCTTCCTCATGGGGGACAGTGTAGTATGGGACCAAGAGTGTTTTAGTGAGGATCTTCCCTTCTGAGCTTAAACTGGCTGACCTATCCCTTGCGGATGGGGATCCTGCATATCTTGCCTCTGCCACATCCTTCTTGCTTTATGTAAATTAAAAAATTTCCTCTTCTCTCCTCCCTCACAGCATTCCGTCAGCTCAAAATGAGGACGTGCTATTCTGAGGACAAGAATTGTGGGAAGAAATTGAGGTCTTGGAGGGGTGGGCTAAAATATGAACACAAATGTTGTTCTGATAAAAACTTTTGTAATATTAGTATGTAGTTCAGACGAGAATGAGTGAGAAGACAAAAAGCATGTTAAGAGGTCTTTCATCCCTGAATTGAGGTGTATATCTGTCTTCTTCACTTTGTCATAATTCAAATAAGAGATGGACATGCAGAATGTCAAACACTGGTTCAGCCTTTCACTTGACCCCCTTCCCCATGCTTCTATATCTATTTTTTAAAATGTTATTTACATTATTAACTGTATAATATTCCCTCTGCCACAATTCCATCTTACACATTCTGTGGCATGAGAGAAGACAGGGCGTCTTTCTGACCTTCTTGGGGAGGCCATTCCACAAGGTGTGAGCCAGAACAGAGGATGTTCAAGTATGAGCAGCGGTTGATCTTACCCCGTTGCAGGGTTGGACCTCCAAAAGACTTTGTTCAGGTGAACATGGTTGTCACAGTGGGGCACACTGGAAGACCCGAAAAGGTGGGGGGGAATCAAGGGAAAAGTGGATCTGGAACATGAAGGGTAATGAGGCAGTAAATTCAAAACAACTTTAGGATGGGTCAAAATTGTGTGGGAAGTTTTATAAACATAGATGATTTAAGAACGCCAATGTGGCAGAAGTGGTCTCTGTGGCATTATACATTGCGATGTCCCCTTCTTCTCAAACCTGGCTTTCCTCCTACACTCTCCCCCCAAATATCCAGGAAATTCTTAACCTGGAGCTGGCAACCCTAATTAACTTGCTTCTCCAGCAATAATGCTGAGTCCAGAACAACCCCCAGACTCTTCGCTGAGAAAGCAAAGGTCAGCTGAACCCAATATGACCATTCCAGAGGACAGATTAGGACTGCTGTTCAGATAGATTTTTGCAGTGATTATTTGTAGTTTGCTTGAGGAAAGGTCCAGCCAGACATGAGAAACTGTATCCCGGAGCTACAGTGAAATATTTCTCTCTACCAAATGACTACCCCAATTTCCCTCCCTTCCCCCATCGGCTTCCCGCAATGCATTTCCCTTGTATATCACAAAATTAGTAGATCTTAAGATAACATTAGTTGCATCAATATTGTTCTAAACATAGTAAATTGTGTCTCACATCCCAGTTTTTTTCCAAGTACACTTTAAAGTCCTTCCATTCTTCAAAAAATTCTTTGTCTTCTTTGTTAAGTTTTCTGGTTATTTTATCCATTTCTGCCATGAACAGAACTTTTTGTATCCAAACGTCTATTTCTGGTATTTTCTCCAGTTTCCAGTATCGTGCATATATCATTCTTGCCATTGTTATCATATACCAGAACAACGTCTTTTTTTCTACATTCACTTCTTCCATTTTCAGTCCCAAGA
>NW_015166176.1:0-3153 GCF_001447785.1 Gekko japonicus | reverse complement strand
TACCTGCAGGACTGCTTCTCCTCCTGTGCCCCACCACAATCGTTTGCTCGTCTGAGTAGGACCTCCTTGGGGGTGCCACCCTGCAAATGGGCAAGATCAACAGCAGATCAAACATGTCCATTCTGTGTCATGGCCCCAAGATTGTGGAAAGCCCCACCTGAGGAGGTCAGCAAGGCTCCCGGCCAGTGTTCCCTCTGAGTTGAGTTAGTGTGAGCCAGCTCACAGTTTTTAAGGCTCCAGCTCAGACATTTTTGTTTCAGCTCAGGAAGGATGGCTCCAGAGCAAACTACGTTATGCAGTAGCCAAATTGCTTGCTCACAACTTTAGTGCCAGTAGGAAGGATGGCTCCAGAGCAAACTACTTTATGCAGTAGCCCAATCACTCGCTCACAACTTTAGTGCCAGTAGCTCACAAGGTAGAATTTTTGCTCACGAGTCTCCACAGCTTAGAGGGAGCCTTAGTCACAGACTTCTGTAATTCTGCAAGCTAGGGAAAACAGAATTCTTCAGAGAGGCACCTCTTTAAAGGTAATTGAGCTATATTATAACAGAAGAATTCACACAAGTGCTTTCCTAAAGGGAATGTGATTGTGGACAATAATATTATACATTGTATCTATTTTCTGCTTGTGTTTACAGTTCTGCTTTCACTGCATGAAATTGATACCTGTAATACTCTTTTCTCCCTTACCTGGACGGACCAAATTGAGCTGGTCTCATCAGATCTCAGAAGCTATGCAGGGTTGACCCTGGTTAGTATTTGGAGGGGAGACCGCCAAAGCAATCCAGGGTCGTCATGCAGAAGAAAACAATGGCAACCTGCCCCTGAACATCTCTTGCGTTGAAAAGACTTCGTTGTTGTCATAATTCAGTTGCAACTTGAAGTCACGCTGCACACACAAGACCATTTTCTCTCCTGTTTAACATATCGGGTCTAATACTTTATGATTTGCTTTGGAATTCTGTAATCCTAGTTTTATTATATTGGTTTTTAGATGTCTTATCCCATTGTCTGTATACTGTGTACATTGAGTTATGGTGTCTTATCCTGTTGTCTGCATTGACTTGCAGTGTTCATTCACTTACAAGGACTTATACTACTGCTGTCAGCTAATGCTGCCATGGTTTGGAGTGTGTGGGTTGCTCCTCCCACCCACCCCTTCCCCTTCGGCTGCACTCTATCTGTCTAGTGTCCTTGAAGACTATACTCTGCCTGCTCCTAGTTTCCCACTGGGAATGTAACCATTGCTTTTTGCCCGCGTTTTCAGGTGCTTGCCTGTTGGCTTTACTATATCAGGGGTCATGTATGAAGGGGGTATGTCTGAAGGTCCTAATCATTTGCCCGCCATTCCTGACACAAGTGTTCATGGTGTCCTACTAGCGCTCAATAAACTGACACTTCTTTTTTTTAAGTTTATTTATGTATTTTCTGTTACAAAAAAGAAGTAGAATTTCTTTTTATACATAACACTTTTTGGAGTGTACATTCTACATTGTTTTCCATCCACGTATTTACTTTAAACCACCTTTTCTTAAAAACATTGTCATCTCTCCCTGCTAGTATCAGGTTTAATCTGTCCATTTCCGCTATTTCAAGGATTTTTTCCGTTAATTCTTCTCTTCTTGGTATCTCATCTGATTTCCACTTTTTAGCTATGAGGATCCTGCTTACCGTGAGAATATATAGAATAATGCATAAATCTTCTCTATTTGTTCTGTCTGGAATCATATTAAGCAGATAACTTTCTGGAATAAGTTGCAATTCTATATCTGTAATCTCTTTTATCAATTTTATTAATTTTTTGACCTTTTTCCAAAACTCAGGAAAGAAAAAGAAAAGAGAACAATTTCAAACTTAAAGAACATAAATCAAGAAATAAAATATAAGAACCAAGACTTGAAAAATATCGTGGAAGAGTTTTATAAAAAGTTATACAGCCAAATAGAAACAGATCCAAAGGAAGTCCAAGAATTCATTACAAAATACAACACAAAGAAATTTAATGAAGAACAAAGAAAAATTCTAAATGAGCCTATAACAACCTGTGAGTTAGTAGAAGCAGTTAAAAGACAAAAGAAAAAGAAATCTCCAGGACCAGATGGTATCCTGGCGGAGGTCTACCAGAAAGTGGAACACGAAATACTTCAATTATTTAAAGACTTGATTCAAGAGGCTATGAATAAACTGAAACTTCTGAAGGAATACTGTTGAGTGTCTTGACTGGGAAGCCTGACAATTGCCCGCACTGACTTACAGTGTGTAATTTATTGACATTATTTATAGTCCATCTGTGACTATACAGTTTGTGAATGTGAATTGTGAATAAATATTGAATAATAATGTGAATAAATCATCATGCTGCATTTAAGAATGTAAAAACTGCAACTCCTTCTTTGTGGAAATCTTCATTACAAGTCTTGTTGGGGTCATTATTGTTTCTCACCTTCACATTCGATCTGCTTTTCTCAGGTTCCCCTTCAGACACATGGACTGTCCCATGTTATTTTCTGTTCATTTTTGTTTTAAAAAACAATTGTTCTTTTAATTGATTTGTTACAGCTGTTCATTCCTTCTCTTTAATTAGGTTTTATTTTTCAACGGCTTTGGGGACATGAGTTTCCTTTGTAAAAACGTTGACTGTCAAAAACGTATCCCCCACAAAATCCCATTGGTCTACTGAGGGGCTACTGAACTGGAATCCAGGTCTTCTAGTTTGGAGCCAGTTTGGTGCTGTGATTAAGTGTGCGGACTCTAATCTAGGAAAACCGGGTTCGATTCCCCACTCCCTCCACTTGCACCTGCTGGATGACCTTGGGCAAGCCATAGTTCTGGCCCAGCTGTTCTTGAAAAAAGCAGTTTCTGTCAGAGCTCTCTCAGCTCCACCTACCTCACAGGGTGAGTCTGTTGTGGGGAGGTGAAGCGAAAAGGAGTTTGTAAGCTGCTCTGAGACTCCTTTGGGGAGTGAAGGGTGGGGTATAAATCCCATCTCTTCTTCTTCTGCAGACCAACATGGCTGCCCTCGAGAAACTCAAGATAGGTCTCTAAATTATTAACCTGAGAACGAATGAGCTTTCCCTTGCTATTCCTATGTGAAGCTACATGGCAAGAGGACAGCCAACCAGACGTCATCTACAGCTTTTTATTTGCATTAGA
>NW_015166175.1:0-3121 GCF_001447785.1 Gekko japonicus | reverse complement strand
ACCCTTGAGTCACAGGGGGAAAAAACAATGGAATTGTCCTGATGTTCCTTTTCATTTGTAATATATGCTGTGAGTCTTTTCCCACCAAGGGGTTGTTTTCTGCATCCTGTAATTTTGCTCATGTTCATTAGCCTTTGGTGTCAGAATACTGTCTAACCAGTCAGAGAAGCTGGTAAATTCTTATCCTCCAGTATCATCTATACATGAGACAAATGGCCTGTCTAGTACTGAAGCAATTTCTAAAATATAAGGGAAATATTTTTCTTCAGAAAGTGGGAAATTGACAACATTCTGTTCTTTCAGAATATTCAGACATGGGTAGTAACAGAAAATTGGGATGAATGTACAGATATTTTAAGTGGAGTGAAGGCATAACATAAAAACTTGTAGGAAAGTGCGTTCTTAATACCTCTGCAAACGTGGTTTTGAAATGCCAATTGCCTTTTGCGCTATTTGTTTAGGGAAGAAGCAAATATTTTATTTTCCAAATCTTTCCCTCTATAAATCCTTAGACTTTATCTGCTTACAAAAACATCTCTAACAGAATCCCTCATAGTACTGCTTTTCTAAGTCCCTAAAGGTTTCACAAATGCTGCTGAATTGTTATGGTTATGTAGCCTTTTCTGTACCTGATTAGGGTGTGCACTGAGAAAAAATGGAACTGGGCTTTGGGGTGATTTTTAACATGATTGTTTATTTTGTGTTAGGACATTACTGATTCAGGATTTAAATCTGTGTAGTTCCAGAGTTTGGGACCATTATTTTCTATGTGGAATGTATATGAGGTTCTGTGGAAACTGTTTATAAATATAATGGCACCAAACGTGCACAGAACACAGTACTCCCTGTAAGCTAAAAGACCCTCTAATTTTCAAACAGATTGAACATAGGGCTTCTATTTTACAGACCCCCAAAGCAGGTGACTGCACAGCCACACATCTCTGTAATGACTCCCAAAATGGCAGTCAAGTGGCAGCCTGGCAGGAGAGCTCTGACTGGTCGCAGCTTTTAAATTGTGAATTTTCCTACTCTTACAATGACTTTTCTTTCCACTGGAAACTCTGCATTTGCTATCCTTCCTTTTACTGGTCCACTTGTTTCTTTTCACAAAGTGAAAGTGGCTTTCTTTGCAGTACTCCTCTATAACTTCCTGTTGGTCTGCCATTTTTCCCTTTGTGGGATTTTTTGGGATGGCTGGAGTGCTTGCTTTTCAGCCAAATGACACCTAAATTGCAGCAGAGTGAGCAGATTGCTTCCTGTCCTGTAAAGAACCTCCAAGTTTCAAGCACATTGGATAAAGCAGCCATTGAAAATCTGCCCCCTAGCTCTCTGTTTTCCCAGCCATGGTTCTCACAAAAAATGAAAGGAGGGATTTGAAAGAGAACTGCAGGTCCAAAGGCTATTGGCTGGAAGTGCTCTGTGCTCCTGCCTTGCAAGCATCTAGTCATTTCCCCAGAAAGCACTTTCCTGGGGGCACCTTCTTTGGGGGACCGTAACTCAGACCCCATACATCGAATCATCACTGAACTTGGAGGGCAGAGGAGAGTCAGCTGGAGATTCCCTGTGTATTTGGTGATCATTTTGGTGTCAAAATGATCATTTTGACAGCTGCAGGTTCAGGAGGTTCAGGAGTGCGTAGAACAGATCCTGTGCCAGCTAGAGAAATCCAAGTCACGGGGACCAGTGTTCCCTCTAAGCTGTGGGGTCTTGTGAGCAAAAATTCTACTTTGTGAGCTACTGGCATTAAAGTTGTGAGCAAGTGATTTGGCTACTGCATAAATTAGTTTGCTCTGGAGCCATCCTTTCTGAGCTGAAACAAAAATGTGTGAGCCGGAGGCTAAAAAACTGTGAACTAGCTCACACTAACTCAGCTTAGAGGGAACCCTGACGGGGACTTCCCCCAGTGCTCCTCTACATGTCCTCCAAGTTGTTGCTTTGAAGTTTTTTAAACATTTTGATTGAGTGGAGACAGTCTATTTGGAAATGTAACCACTCATAAACTGGCCCAAACCTCCATGAACAGTTTGAAAGTTTGAGGAAAGTTTGTGCTAGTCGCCCTGCAACAAACTTGACTTCATGAAGCTTGAACCTCCCAAAATTCATTTTGAACTTTAATTTGTGAGCTGGTTCATGTCCGTCTCTATTTAGCTCTACCTCTGAGAGAAAACAGAATACCCAACTGTTAAGTCCATCTCTTGTAATGAGCAGACCTTGTAACTTTTAGTCTGACTGTTGGGAAAGGGCAGGCTGGTGTGGGTGGATTCCTGGGTGTGTTAGCATCCAACCTAGTAGTTAATTGGTAAAAGCCTGTTTATGGTTGAAAGTATTAAAGAAAATTGAAACTACTGATGCCAATGCCCTGAGGGCACTAAGGTTCTTTGATTTGTGTCGCTAGCCAATAAACCACACAGTGAAATAAACTATTTCAGGCAATAAAGGGTAAAAAAAGATTTATTCAAATAAGGAACATCTCATAGCAAAGAGATTCAGCGTGGATGTTCAGTGAGCAAATACAGGGAGCAGACTTATATACTCTTCTTGCTCCTTCCAACTTTACATCATTGTTGACATCATTTAGACATGCTCAGTTCAGATTTCTTTGTCTGGACAGTCATCAATCACATATCTGAAAAATAGGATGTTACTTGGCTGTGTCTCAACTGTACAACGCAGGTGCTTGTCTTGTTATATTGATTTATACATCTGTTCATTTTCTTTTGGCTGTCTACCTAGACTCCTTTCACCTTTGAATGAACTCTATACACATAAAAGGGCTAAGTTCATTTTCAGTATAAAATCTATCCGTTCTGTTACAAAATTGGTTTTCTTATATTTATACAGGCATATATGTTACATTTTGTTGGCATTTTGTGATCTATCTCTATTAAAGAATATATGGATACATTGAATTTCTGGAAAAATACAGTATTATGGCACTGTTTTCACAATTAAACTCTTATATATACACTTTTATAACATTATAAAGTGGCGAATGGCATGAAGCTTCTGTAGATACATTGAATTATACATTATTCTTCATTTTTGCTTCATCAGGGAATTTTAACAGAATATTTAAAAATCTCCTTATTTTGTCAAGATGTGTTATTTTACTTTAACCAGC
>NW_015166174.1:0-3180 GCF_001447785.1 Gekko japonicus | reverse complement strand
CCGAGGCCCTTTCCAGGGGGACCCGGGGTGCTGGCCACGCAACCAAAGAGAGGGGACACCTCCACAAAGGGGGGAGGGCGAGGCCGCAGTAACCATTGGGCCAGCTGCCAAGGTCACGATCAATGGAAAGCCGGATGGAAGGTCAGCTTCCCCTTACAAGTTGATATGGAGCCCCGTTTGGTGGCTCGATTGCTTTAAGGAGTGGGTGGTGGGTGGAACAGGTGTAAAGGCTGAAGGAAATAAAAGGCAAGCAGGTGAATCCGATGAGGATGATGGAGGAGAGGTGCGATGCGAGTGAGGTACTAACTCGGGCTCGTCAGTCGACCCCCCCCATCATCAAAAGAGAGTGGTGTTAACTCTCAAAAGACATCTCTGAGGTGAACCTGAAGCCTGCACCTTCCGCCAGTACATCCTGGATCTCACCCATGGCTCAACCGACCCTCCGTTACAACCCAAGGCTGTCACCCTGTTTTTTGTCCTCCAGACGAATTTGTTGGCCACTGTGTGATTCAGGATGCTGATGGACTATTGGTCTGATCCAGCAGGGCTCTTCTGATGTTCCATCATTATGAGTGGTCTTACCAGGACTCTCACTACACAGGAAGTCTCCTACGGACAAGCACCATTGCCCACTGCTCTTCTGAGAGCGGGCAGGAGAAGAATTTAAAAACAGTGATGTCACCACTGTTGCTACGTCACTACTGGGTAGAACCTGGAAGTACAAAGGGTAGCCCTGGGAATTGCCAAAAACTTGATGGTAAAACCACAGGGTTTCCAGCAATTCCTAGAGCTACCCTTCGTCACTTCCAGGTGGCACTGAAAAGTTAGGAGCTCTATCAGTGATGTCACCAACAACACGCCTACTCCCCCCTGTCCCTTCCTCCAGCCCTCCCACTGGTGCCTGCTACAGTTGCCGTCCCTCCAATGGGGGGGGTTCTCCTGATTTTGGGGGCCCCAATTCACTGTTGGCAAGCTGGCCAGTGGGGAGCCCCACCCCTGAAGAGCCCTGCTGCGCCAGGCATGTTACACAGGGAATGTGCTAGCATTTGGCTAAAAATTCTACGGTGACCATAGAGTTTTTAGCCAAATGCTAGAGCGTCACCTTCAAGACATGCCTACTGCAATGATGTCACTTCCAGGTGAAGACCCAGGAGAGCAGGCTGGAGCCCCCTGCTGGCAGAAGGGAAGGACCTGGCAACCCTATTGCCTGCCCAAGCGTTATGATCTGCTTCAAAGGCCTTGCCGCTTGCATCCCTAAGCTCAGAGGTAAAGCAGGTAGTACAAAGGACAGAGCCTTTGGAAAACCTTCCATACCATAATGCAACTGCCACCTTCCTTACTGAAATTTAGATGCCAAGTTAAAGCATGTTTACATATTTAGGCATTGAGTGCTTAATGTGGTATTCCATGTCGGAGTGGACTGGCCACTGTTAAGACCTCTGCTTTGATTTGCGTCCATATCCATTTTATTGGTTGCAAAAGTGTCTCATATTTGTATCGCTCGTGAATGCATTTTTAATTTACTGCTATAATTTTACACTGTTCCCATCTGCTCGGGCCTTTTTTATCTTGCATTTTATCATCCTCATAGCTGCTTATTTTGCATTATTGCTTAATTGTTCATTACCTTTTTGAAGAGTTTACTGCTTTAATCTATGAGCTTTAATACATATTTAAATCTACCTTTTAGTGGTTTCCCACGCCGAGGGGCTCTGCGATCACACGGCAGACAAATAAGTTAAATGAATAAATAGATGAGACAAGAAATCTGTAAATACGTCAAACAGAACTGTTTTTCAAATATTAGCATTGGAACCGGGGGCGGGGGGCAGTTGATTAATTGTGGCCCCGGTCACACGGAGCATTAGGCACGCTAGAGAGATGGAAGATAGGCGGATTGTTAAGACCTCTGCTTTGATTTGTGTCCATATCCGTTTTATTGGCTGCAAAAGTGTCTCCATTTTGTATCGCTCACGAATGCATTTTTAATTTACTGCTATAATTTTACACTGTTCCCATCTGCTCGGGCTTTTTCTATCTTGCATTTTATCATCCTCATAGCTGCTTATTTTGCATTATTGCTTAATTGTTCATTACCTTTTTGAAGAGTTTACTGCTTTAATCTATGTGCTTTAATACATATTTAAATCTATCTTTTAGTGGTTTCCCACGTTGAAGGGCTCTGCGATCACATGGCAGAGCCCGCGTGCGGGGAGGGCGGGGCATAAATGGAATAAAATAAAATAAATAAATAATTTAAATGAATAAATAAGACAAGAAATCTGTAAATATGTCAAACAGAACTGTTTTTCAAATATTAGCATTGGAACCTGAGGGTGGGCAGCTGCTTAATTGTGTAGCTCAATCCACATTTATTTATACCACTGCTGCCTCTTTTGCATGTGTGTGCTACACGTCACATGCCAAGTCACTTCAAATATATAGTGATCCTATGAATTAATGGCTTCCAAAACATCCTATCATTAGCAGCCCTGCTCAGGTCTTGCAGACCGAGGGTCATGGCCAGTGTTCCCTTTAAGCTGAGTTGGTGTGAGCTAGCTCACAGTTTTTTAGACTCCAGCTCACACGTTTTTGTCTTCGCTCAGGAAGGAGGGCTCCAGAGCAGTGTTCCCTCTAAGCTGAGTTAGTGGGAGCTATCTCGCAGTTTTTTAGCCTCCGCCTCACATGTTTTTGTCTTGGCTCAGGAAGGACGGCTCCAGAGCAACATAATTTATACACCATTCTGCAGAAGCCAAATCGCTTGCTCACAACTTTAAGGCTAGTAGCTCACAAAGTAGAATTTTTGCTCACAAGACTCCACAGCTTAGAGGGAGCCTTGGCCGTGGCTTCCTTGACTGAATCAATCCATACCATGCTGGGTCTTTTTCTTTTCCTGCCGCCTTAAACTTTTCCTAGCATCGTTGTCTTTTCCAATGACTCTTGTCTTCTCATAATGTGACCAATACACGCTAGCCTCATTGGAGTCATTTTAGCTTCAAGGGAGACTTCGGTCTTGATTTGATCTAGAACCGACGGATTTGTCTTTTTGGCAGTCCACGGTCTCCGTAAAACTCTCTTCCAACATAAGGTTGTGGCCACATAGGCGACTTTCTACACTGTTGGTGGTCTTGCCCTCACATTAAACACTTCTGGTTGTAGTAGAGATGGGACTATAAAGAT
>NW_015166173.1:0-3208 GCF_001447785.1 Gekko japonicus | reverse complement strand
AACAGATGAGTTCGACACCCCTGGCCTAGCGCATCCCTAATAAGTCTTTGTCTGGCCACTGCTTGAAGACTGCCAGGGAGGGAGAGCTCACCACCTCCCTGGGCAGCTGATTCTGCTGTTGCACAACTCTGACTGTTAAAAAAGTTTTTTCTACTATCCAGCCAGCACCTTCCCGCCCTTAATTTAAACCCATTATTGCAAGCCCTCCTCTGCTGCCAATACGAACAAAAATGTACAAAAATATTCACAAAACTTTCAGTCAGAGACTGTTGAGAAAGAAGTGTTAAATTAGATATAAGTTGTGGAGGGGTTTCATTTCTTTCTCTTAGTCTTTCAGCTTGAATTCTCTAATTGTATGTTGCTGTATTTAACTGTCATAATTTTATATAATTGATAATGATGACAACAACGTCGATGACTGGTGTAGTGGTTAAGTGTGCGGACTCTAATCTGGGAGAACCGGTTTTGATTCCCCAGTCCTCCACTCGCAGCTACTGGATGACCTTGGGCAAGCCATAGTTCTGACAAGAGCTGTCCTTGAAACAGCTCTCTCAGCCCCACCTACCTCACAGGGTGTCTGTTGTGGGGAGGGGAAGAAAAAGGAGTTTGTAAGCCACTCTGAGACTCCTTTGGGTAGTGAAGGGTGGGGTATATATCCAATCTCTTCTTCTTCTTCTTCTTCTGGAAACACAAGGGGCAGTTGTTGGGGGAAGGGAGAACACATCCCTGTGATACAATCTGTCTGATGCTTCCTTGCTCTGACCCAGTTGCACATAGATGATTGCATGGAGAATGGGCAATAATGGGGATACACAACCAAAGGTGCATCCCATTGAAAGTAATGGAGTCCAGATGGCTTCTTGGACTACTGTGCTTTTGGGAAGGAGAGGTCTTGAGAGGGTAAGTGCAATGAACCACAAGATGAGAAGAGAGAGAAGACTCAGCTAATGCATCCACAAAACTTGTCTCGTTCACGTTTAACAAAGGTCTCTCCCAGATTCCATTCCAAATCCGAACCATTTAGTATCATTTAGAACCAGGAAAAAGGGAGTCCCGAATATTGAAGATTGGATTAAAAAATTATTATTTTCAGTTGAAATGGACAAACTGACAAGAAAGTTGAATAATATGGAAGCAGAAGATTTCTATAATGACTGGAAGGATCTAAAAGAATACTTAGAAAAGTATTGGGAAGTAAAAGTCAATTTGTTTAGTTTTAATAATTATTAATCATAGAATGCTTGGGAGATAGGATAAGTTAAAAATTAATTACTATAGTGAAATAATAGTTACCTAGTGAATTACAAAAATAAAATTGTTGTTGTAAAAATTAATAAAGAGATGGGCAGGAGGTCAAAGCACTGTGGGAAGCCATATATTAGGGAGGGGGAAAGGGAGGTGGGCAGGGTATGAAAGGGACAAATGTAAAAAAAAAATGTTGATTATGAATGTTTATATCCTAAATAAAAAAAATTGACAAAAAAAAAGAACCAGGAAAAAGGGGGGAGGGAAAGAAAAACACCAAAAAATGTCACTCCGCCAAACGACTGTCAAACTCGTGTGCTGATTGCTTTACTGCGAAACGCACGGGTAAAAATAATTAACATTCAATTTTATCTTCACCTGAGGATTTCATAATGGCTCGTGGACAGTTATTAAATGCCACCGTGCGTCTGCTTCAGAAAGGAGCGACTCTGGGAGAAGAAAAGAGTTTCAGCGGCCATCACAGATAACTGCTGGGTCCACGTGCCACAGTTCAACGGTGGCAGAAAGGGTTGACAAGACACAGGCAAATTGTTGGGACCCTGTAGTGATGTCAAGGCAAGGGATGGACAAAGGTGGTTTGCCATTGCCTGCCTTTCCAGAGTAACCCTGAACTACCTTGGTGGCCTCCCATCCAAGTACTAACCAGGGCCGACCCTGCTTAGCTTATGTGCTATGATGAGACTGGGCTAGCCTGGTGGCAGAGGAGGAGGAGGAGACTCGATTTGTACCCTGCCCTTTACTACCCGAATGAGTCTCAGAGCGGCTTACAACCTCCTTTCCCTTCCCCTCCCCACAACAGACACCCCGTGAGGTAGGTGGGGCTGAGAGAGCTCTCTCGAGAACTGCCCTTAGGAGAACAGTTAGGGCCTGCAATTCAGTGCTGCAGCTAAAATAGCGAATGTGATTCTCAGACAATTGTCAGGTAGGGGTATAGCCAAGCAGAAAAAAGGCAGAGATAACTATCTGCAGTATCTTTCAAGTATATTGCTCTCCTGTCCCTCCTCCAAGGAGATCAGGATACCATGCTAGGTTATCCCTTCCTGTGAACTAAGTTAGGTTGAATGGGTGCCACTGCTCCAAGGTCCATCAGTGGCTATTAGCCACAAAGTATAGATAGGGGCTCTGGGGCAAGGGATGCTCTGTCTTCTTGGTGCTTGGGGGGGGGCAACAGTGGGAGGGCTTCTAATGTGGCCCCACTGGTGGACCTCCTGATGGCACTGGTATTTCTGGCCACTGTGTGACACAGAGTGTTGGACTGGATGGGCCGTTGGCCTGATCCAACATTGGCGTCTCTTATGTTCTTAAGGTCACCCATCAAGGTTTAGATGAGGGGAGGTCTTGAACTCAGGTCTCCCATGAACTCAGGTCTCCCAGATCCTAGTCTAACACTTCAACTATTACTCCATATGGTAGCATTGCCAGGTCCTCCCGTGGCCACCGGTGTGTGTGTGTGTGTGGGTAACCATTCCAGGTTGGGAAACTCCTGGAGATTTGGGGATGGATCCAGAGGAGGACAGAGGCCTCAGTGGGGTACAATCCCACAGAGCCCACCCTCCAAAGCATCCTTTTCTCCAGGGGAACAAAACTCTGGAGTCTGGAGATGAGCTGTAATTCCAGGAGATCCCCAGGTCCCACCTGGAGCCTGTCATCCATACCACATAGACTCTCTGGAACACACCCCATGAAATAATATCATTATGAAACAAACCATGGCAATGGTCTACAGGACTTTAGGAGGTCCTGTGGAAAGTCTTGAATTGGCAATCTGAGGAATATTACACCGAACGAGGGATCCGCAGACACAGACACCACCCACATCAGGGGAACACCTTATTATGGCTTTGACTTGGTAACTGGCATGGCTGAAAACTATACTGCAATAACCTGACATCCCAATCTAGCCTGATCTTGTCAGAGCTTTGAAGCTAAGCAGGGTTGGCCA
>NW_015166172.1:2747-3205 GCF_001447785.1 Gekko japonicus | reverse complement strand
ATTGGATTCCACAGAGAATTTCCACAAATGGTGTGGGGAGAAGTTTTTCATTCCTCTGTTTCGCTGCAGACCTCTTAACTCCCCACTCTTGCCATTTCTGGAAGCCCTCCTGCCCCCCCCACCCCGGATCGACATTCTGGGGCGCAGCTTGGGGGACGTTTGGGGGATGAGTTTAGGCTTCAGGAGGAGGAGGTGATATGAGAAAGTTCCTTTCCGCTGATGGAAATGCCTCCTGTCAGCGGAGGTTTGCTCTGGGGTCCAAGACACAAACCCTCGTGTTAGGCCATTTAGGCACAAAGCAATGGACTGGATGGCCTTTTGGATTTTTTTTCAACTTCATGGATCTACCAGCAGGTCCTCAGGCCTTTCCCCACTTTCATTTTCTTCACTTGGGTGTTCCTGTGGGTTCAGTGGTGTCCCCCCCCCCGCCATTCTCTTGTATTTTGCTCCCTCTAGTG
>NW_015166172.1:0-2717 GCF_001447785.1 Gekko japonicus | reverse complement strand
CCTTTTGGTGTTCCTGTTGGTTCAGGTGTGCCCCCCCCCCCCCGCCATTCCACTTGTATTTTGCTCCCTCTAGTGGCCAATTCGACATTACATTGCTTTATATCACACATAAAAACCTGCCGTTTAAATCTGCAGGGAGATATGCCGGACGTACAGTGATGTAATATCAAATCGACCACTAGAGGGAGTAAAAGACTTGTGGAATAGGAAAAAAACCCCAAAGCAACGAGAACACTCTAGTGAGTAAACCGAGAATGCGGGAAAACCTCTAATTAGGAATTTAAGCCAATTTTGTGAGTGTTTTAGCTGTCATGGCTCCCAACCAAGCCCCCGAAACTGTTGTTCTGAGGTCAAGGGATCTCTTAACAGCTCTGTTTTCTGGGGGGGAAACCCCTAAAATTCTCAGGACTCTCTTTGGGAGGAAGCTGTAATTTGGGACCAGTTTAAATCTGAAGTGCAGACATGCCCAAGAAACAGAGTGCTCCAAGTTCAGTTGGGGGGGCTCATCTATAGAGTTCAATGATATACAATATCACTCCCGAACCCTGTGTTCCTGTGTAAGGAAAACAAAATACATAGTCCATATACACAATGATACAGTCTTGGAATCAGATTGCGATGTTTGTGAAAAGCAAAGCGCTTCCACGACGCCGTCAGGAACCTACCTCCTGATATACTAAATAGCTTTTTTTTAAAAAATGTACAGGGTACATACATTACATTATCTTTGCCCAGTTCTGTAGACCCAAGTCTCCACAAGGGGGTTTGACAAAATAGAAACAAAGGCACCTGAGGAGTAATTCACATCTATTTACATATAAACAGAGGAAAGGGGGGGGAAATTTGATCTGTGGCAAGGCCTGGGAGGTGTTGAAACAGAAGGACCACCATCTTTGTAAGGGACCACCAGGTGGGAGTAGCCCCATGAAACCCAAGATCGCCCAGCAAAGGACAGGAGGGGATTTTACAAAACACAGATTAAGTGAACATGATAAAAGGTGAGAAGACTGTGTATATCTGGCTTACAGCCCCTGAATTCATTTTAGCTTTTCCTCTGTTGAAACATCCCAAGGGTCAGTCCAGGGCAGGTTGAAACATCCCAAGGGTCAGTCCAGGGCGGTGATGGGTTTTGTGTGTGCGTGTGTGTCTAAAGTGCTGTCATGTTGGTGAATTCATTTTAGCTTTTCCTCTGTTGAAACATCCCAAGGGTCAGTCCAGGGCAGTGATGGGTTGTGTGTGTGTGTGTGTGTGTGTGCGTGTGTCTAAAGTGCTGTCATGTTGACTTCTGGTGACCTCAAAAGGGGCTTCCAAGGCAAGTGAGAAGCAGAGGTGGTTGGCCACGGCCTTCCTCTGCAGAGCCTTCCTTGGTGGTCTCCCTTCCAAGACTTATGGAGGGTCCCAACAAGGGGCTTTCAGGGCAAGTGAGAAGCAGAGGTGGTTGGCCATTGCCTTCCTCTGCAGAGTCTTCCTTGATGGTCTCCCATCCAAGACTTATGGAGGGCCCCAGCAAGGGGCTTCCAAGGCAAGTGAGAAGCAGAGGTGGTTGGCCATGGCCTTCCTCTGCAGAGTCTTTCTGCCAATCTGTGTCCAGCAAAAGACATAATGCAAAAGAACCCCCCCAAAAGAGCAAAACATATCCAAAAGAGCACGTGTTTGCTAAAACTAGTTTATTTTGGTCAGACAATCCGGGGCAGAATCTGGAAGGGAAGGGAGGGGAGAGAGGACAGGGTGTAGCCAAACGAACCTTCGCAGTCCCAAGCTATTGCTCAATGGGCGTTTAGTAATGCCTGCCACCCCATTAAAGGATGGGCAGATGCGCTTAGTTTGCCCCGATTGGCTAGTGGGAATGCGGCTCCCTTCCTTTCCAGATCGAGACACGCTTCACGTCGCGGTTCCCACGAAAGGGCTGCTGAAAAGCCCTTCCCTCTGGAGACGAACCACGCAGGGATTAACATTTTAAAATGCTTTACCGCGCATGTGTAATGCTGGCATATCAACACCATATCAAGGCACTCTCTTCTCCCAAGCTGAAACGGCACCCGTCGCCTCCTCCCGTGCGAATACGTGGAGCCCTGGTAGAACTGGTCACAGTTGGCTTGGCCCAACTGGCTGTAGCGCAGGTCTGGAAGGTGGAGACAGGTGTAGCAGGCCAACATGCAGTCTCCTCCTACTGCGCCGGAGGTGGGGTGCTGGAGCTCTCCTCACTTTACCGCCTGAGAAACAACTTGTGTAGCGAACCGGCTCTGACGCTACCCAACCGAGGATATGTGGTGCAGCCATGGGGAGGCGGAGTTTCGATGGCCTCAACATTTAAACTGGCTTTAGGGTTGCCAGTTCTCTACTGGCATCTGGTGGGGAAACTCACCAGAAGCGGGAGGGAGGCCTAGGCCTTGTGGCCGGTGATGTCACTTCTGCCGTGCACAGGAAGTGACGTCATCATATCGCCTGAGTCATGGCGACACTCTGGTATTGGGGGGGAAACTCTATGGTAAAAATGGTTTCTACTGTAGCGCTTTTGCTCAAATATCAGCGAGTGCAACAATGTCACTTCCTGTACATACAGGAAGTGACATCGCTGTGACGGTGGCCTATGGCTATGTCCCCTGCTGGTAAGTCCCCCCCCCTCGCCAGCTGATTGGCAACAAGAGCCAGCGCTGGGAGATCCCCTGTCCCCAATTTGGAGGGGGCTGGCAACCCTACCTTTGTAACTGTGCTGG
>NW_015166171.1:0-3245 GCF_001447785.1 Gekko japonicus | reverse complement strand
TAGGATATAGGGTATTCGTATGCACCTCCATGGCATGGGCCAACTAGATACCCTCCTGAGCGCGGAACGAGTTAGGAAACCGTTAGGTGGCTAAAGCTTGGAAACAGGAGTCTCTCACGGTACATAGGAGACTTCCAAGACAACACAACCCCCTCTAGCACATCTGTAGAGATAAGTGTTTCAGCACAGGCAGAACTGCAGGGATAGGAATGCAATAGCAATCCACCAGACACAGAATGAACTCCCCAACCCCCATGGCAGCATAGCTGACAACCACCTGTGCTCATCTCTTGCCCTCAAGACCCCAGAGGGTCAACAGAAGTCGGCAGTGACTGGATGGTACTTTCACCAAAAACCTACTTCCATGCATCAATCACCTTTGCCGCCACCACCATTGGTGCTCAGTGACGGCTTGCTAAGAGTCCTCTGCCAGTATAGTGGGGACAGGCAACTGGGACTCCGACAGATATACGGGAGCTTTCCATGAAGCCCCAGCATGGGTCTTCATCCCAAGGACTCATCCCATTAGGGTTGCCAACTCTGATTTGGGAAATCCCTGGAGATTTGGGGGTGATGCCTGGGGACCATTTTCTCCAAGAGAAGTGGAATAAATGTTTTAAATAAATTGGTAATAAATGAATTAAGTAATCTCTGAGGTCTGGAGATCAGCTGTAATTCCAGGAGAACCGCAGGCTCCCCCTGGAGGTTGGTAACTCTACTCCCCTTGCACCTCGAGGACCCAAGCACATGCAAGCAGGCAGCCAGTTTGGTGTGGTGGTTAAGAGCGGCCGACTCTAATCTGGAGAACCGGGTTTGATTCCCCACTCCTCCACATGCAGCCAGCTGAGTGACCTTGGGTCAGTCACAGTTCTCTCAGAGCTGTTCTCTCAAGAGCAGAGCTCTCAGAGCTCAAGGGCAGTTCTCAAGAGCGCTCTCTCAGCCCTGCCTACCTCACAGGGCGTCTGTTGTGGGGAGGGGAAGGGAAAGGAGATTGGGAAGCCGCTCGGAGACTCCTTAGGGTAGTGAAGAGCGGGGTATAAAAAACCAACTTCAACTCCTCCTCCTCTTTCTCCTCCTCCTCTTCTTCTTCCTCCCCTCCTCCTCCTCCTCCATCATCTGAAACCATGGGAGACCCTTCCTCTTATGCATCAACTGCTCATGCCTATGTGTAAGCCAGTGGGAGTGGACTTATAAAAGGGCCAAAATGACATACAACAAATACATCAGATGGAAGATCTACTGGCCGAAAGAACGCTGCGTCTCGACCTCTCTAGGAGACAAAATAATCTCAAACTATGAGGCCTGGGGGAGAAGATTGAAGAGAGGGGAGATTTGGCTTGTCATATCTCTTCTTGGTTAACACAGGCGGTAGCTATAGAGGGAGATCAATCCAGAACAGTCACAAAAGCTTTCCGCCTTGGCCCCACTTCTCTCTTACGCACAAGACCAGCCCGAGACATCCTGATCACCCTCCTTGATGTAAGATACAGAAAACAAATACTGTCAGAACCAAGGAAAAAAGGTTACCTAACCTACCAAGACTCCAAGATAGAAATATATCCTGACTTGCCAAAGGAAGCAATGTTGAAAAGAAAGGAAATGAAACAAATCACCAGTTGCTTGCTGGAAGCAGACATAAGATATACACGGGCAACTCCACTGACTCTACAAGTGACCCATCGAGGAAAACAATATAAAGTATCTACTCCTGATGAAGGCTTCAGAATCCTGAGAGCGTTGAATGTAGAAATCCCGAAGGACTATTCGAGGCAAACCAACAAACGCCGCCATTCATCCTCTACATCTCTGCCACAACTACAGGCAGCGGGAACCTCCTCATTGGAAGGATAAGTAGTAATGCATAACAAAAGAAAGGACTCTGAAAGAGCTATTTTAATACTGTTAAAATGTTAAAGAATGCTAACCGAGTATTACTTAAAATAGACTAATCAAAGCCACTTACAAATGTTTTTGTTAGAAATTAAAAGTTAATGGTTAGGAACGGTTCAAACTTAAAAGTCTGATTTTGCACTGAGTCTAAGTTCCTCATTTAATAAATGTGTGTTTTCTCTGAATGCTACTTACAAACGTATATGGAAGCGTTATGTTTGTATTTACAGTTTATTATTGGGGGAAGGGGTGTTAAATGTTGTTGTTCAAAAAGACAGAAGTTTTTACTCTCTAAACTTGAAAGCTGGGTGGTGTAGAGAGCGCAAGTTCACCCAGCCTCCCGTTTTCGTCATTCTAAATGGGGGAAAAGAGAGGGACTTTCACCAAAGACCTTGCAGCTACTGAAGCATTACTTAACTCCCAGAACAGTCTGCTTCAGTTTTTCAGCAGACAACTTGATTTTTCCACTTACCTGATTTTATTAATAACATTTAGCAACAACTACTTTGGTATTATCTGAGTTATAAACACATTATTCTTTAATATCTAACTTTTCAAGATACCTGATAATTACAAAGGGAATTTTTATTGGTTCTTATTATCTCCTTATCATAACATTGGTTTCAAAAATTTAACTGTTGATATAGTACAACTCATAGGCTTGATTCCAATCAATTTTACAGAGCAGGTAGAGAAAGAGGTACTTTTCTCCCTTTCTCACAATACAAGAACTTGTGGGCACTCCATGAAATTGCTGAGTGGTCGGGTTAGAACGGATAAAAGGAAGTACTTCTTCACCCAAAGAGTGATTAACACTTGGAATTCACTGCCACAGGAAGTGGTGGCGGCTACAAGCATGGATGGCTTCAAAAGGGAATTAGATAAGCATATGGAGCAGAGGTCCATCAGTGGCTATTAGCCACAAGGTATAGATAGGGACTCTGGGGCAAGTGATGCTCTGTCATCTTGGTGCTTGGGGGGGGGGTCAACAGTGGGAGGGCTTCTAATGTCCTGGCCCCACTGGTGGACCTCCTGATGGCACTGGTATTTCTGGCCACTGTGTGATATGGAGTGTTGGACTGGATGGGCCTTTGGCCTGATCCAACATTGGCATCTCTTATGTTCTTATGTTCTTATGTAATCCATGTGCCCCCTGCTGGAACAGCTGAATAACTTCAAGGAACAAATGTCAATAATGACGCAATGTATCACCTCTCAGCAAAATCAGATAAATGAGACATTGCAAATGATGAAACAAAATACTGAGAAGGTGAATGAAGTGGATGCAACAACCCAAATGGTGAAGAAAAAAGTGCAAAAGCGGGTAAGGAAACAAATCTCCATGGAAGATCAGC
>NW_015166170.1:2140-3242 GCF_001447785.1 Gekko japonicus | reverse complement strand
CAAGCAGATGCTCTGCCATTGAGCCACACCAGGGAAATAGTAAGATACAAAAAGAGAAAGAAATAGCCCCTCACATCTATCTTCCCCTGTTATTCTTCATTCTGCAAAAGAAAAAAAAAGCCCAGGAAAAAGAATAATAAAACTATATGTAATGTGTATTTCTGCCCTTAGCAGTACATTTATGCCTGGACTGTGAATATCTCAAAGTGGGATTCACAATTTATTTATATCCCATCCCTAGGGTGTAAATCATATTGCCAACTTTTTTTTGTAATGGTTGTTTCCAGGCATGCTGATGCAGTGATGGGAAAAATCTCTTTGGCTCAATTCAGGCTTGCTAGACAAGCTGTTAAGGCCAGATGAGCCACATCAGGGGGAAAAATGGACGATGCTAGGATTTAAAGAAAGAAATAAGGCCGTTTAGAATGATTTTTCCTCCTGGAGAATAATTTTCAAATGTGCTACTGCAAGCCTGAGGACCCTTTCCTGAGAGTAAGCCCCACTGAATAACATGGGACTTACTTCTGAGTAGACCCACTTTGGATTTCTCCCTAAGCCTAGAGACGGACAGTTCCCTCTCCCCCTACCCAAGAACTGCTATTTAGAATAATAGCATGATTTATTTGTTTACCAAAATTGTATCCCACCTTCTGCCCTCATAAGGGCCACTAAGGTAGCTAACAAGTTAAAATATGCATCATAAAACCCCATTTTAAAAGCATTAAAGTCACCCCCTCCCAAAAATGCAGCATTAAAACAAGTAAAAAACAATAAAAATATATATACGACCAATAACCAGATTGGTTAGGAAGAAAGAGATCATTGAGGGAACGCCAAACAAAACAAAAAGTCTTCACCCACTGGCAGAAGATAGGAAGATAACTGTCAATTCAGTTTCATAGCAGTGCAAACAGCTGGGGGGAGAAACAGGACAAAATAAACGAGTGTATACCCTAAGGGGGACAATGCCCCCATCACAAGACTATCTTAAAAACCATTATTTTCTCCAGCTTTAAAACCCCCCAAACAATTTAGGTGTGAACAAGTGGGAACTCGCAAGGACTTGCAGGAGGCGTCTCACTTTCCCCTTTCCCACGGGTTC
>NW_015166170.1:0-1109 GCF_001447785.1 Gekko japonicus | reverse complement strand
GCAAACGCTTACTAGTACTTTGGAGGTACTACTTTTTTAACGCGCATTTTCGGCGGTAAGCCACGGGTGCGCTCCACTTCCCAGATGTTGGGGTGTGATCGCGCCCGGATAATCCGCCCACCATCTGTGCCTCTTCCGCGGCAACTTTGCCGTGTGACTGGGGCCCTAGTCTTTATTTACTTCATTTGTATCCCATATTTCTCCACAGTGGGGACCAAAGCTGGTAGGTTAGGCTGAAAGTATGTGACTGGCCCAAAATCATCCAGTCAGTTTCCACAGCAAGATGAGCATCTGAACCTAGATCTCGCAGACCCTAATCTGAAGCTCGAACTGCTACACTACCCTGGCTTTCATGGGGTGGCTGCTGTAGAACAGTAGCAAGCAGCCAGGCCTACTTGAGTCATGCAAGGCAGGTGGCATCAAGCCCCCCAGAGGTTGCTCCCAGGCCTAGGAGATCCTGCAGAATTACAATTGAACTCCAGACATCTGTCCCCCTGGAGAAAATGGCTGCTTTGGAGGGTGGACTTTGGCCTCTCCCCTCCACAAACCCTGCACTCTGTTAGTAGTCAAACCCTTCCCGCAGATGGGTAGTTGGTGTTGGAAGAGAAGGCCTTGACACTGTCCCTTAGCCTCAACCTCCAGAAAGGGGGTCACAAGAGACAGACAGGCAAACTGTGGGTTTCTTTACCCTACGGCCTCTATCCCTTTGATGTGTAGACCAGGGTTCCCTCAAAGCTGAGTTAGTGTGAGAAAGCTCACCGTTTTTCAGCCTCCGGCTCACACATTTTTGTCTTTGCTCAGGAAGGGATGGCTCTCGAGCAAACTGATTTATGCAGCAGCCAAATCACTCGCTCACAACTTTAATGCCAGTAGCTCACAAAGTAGAATTTTTGCTCACAGGACTCCTCAGCTTAGGGGGAGCATTGGTGTAGACTGATAACACAGGGGAATCACCTTCCTTCCGTTCTCTCTCACACACACCCACACACAAAGAAGGAGCACGTTGCTCTCTTCTTTGCCACGATGTAGGCAGGATGCCCCTCAACATCTGGATGCATTCAAGGTAGCTAGATTAGAATCTATCCCTATTGCCAGGGCTATTTTTGGGC
>NW_015166169.1:2804-3330 GCF_001447785.1 Gekko japonicus | reverse complement strand
GCATACATCTGTTTGTAAGAAAGAGCCAAAGCACATTTGCTTTCATATGAAACCGGGGACCAGTACATCAATAAATGTGGCATTTGGCTGTGCTTAACATGAGAATTACATGGATGTAGACAGAAAAGTCAAGTGTATGCTGTGCATGGAACATATGAGTCCAGTGCCACTTAACAGGGCTAAGCCTTTGCCACTTCATTTTCCTGCATGTGGAGAACAGACCTGAAAACCCATCAAATAGCTGCAAAGTTGAGGTGGGAGGGAGGAAGATATGACATGAGAAAACGCTGGGTAGGAGGGGGATGCTGACTGCTTGCTGTCTTCGCCCCACGACTCTTTGCTCCTCTCTCCTCCATCCAGGGTATATCATTTTCAAGAGAGAAAACACCTGTTGGGAGGAAAGCCATAAGTAGGGAAGGATTCAGCACCCACTCCACATGAAATAGTTCCTTCCCCCAGTTGCATCTTTATAGCTGTTCAGCAGTGACCAGCTTTCCAAGTTTTGGATTTCTGGCTCAGTATATAA
>NW_015166169.1:0-2220 GCF_001447785.1 Gekko japonicus | reverse complement strand
GGGGAACGCGGGGGAACACAGTTCCCCCGGGTGAGGTGCAGGGGCGGGGCACACGACGAAGCCCCACCCCTTCTTCCGGCCGCCCCCTTCTTCCAGCCTCATTCTGTTGCAGAAGGAGGAAGAAGCAGGAGGGTAAGTTGGCGTCCTCCCCCTCTGCCTGGCCGAGGCCACTCCACGTGGCCTCCGCAAGGACTCCCAGCCCCATCCAGGAGCTTCCCCGAGGTAGCTGTGTTAGTCTGTTGCTGCAAAATAGTCCAAGAGTTCAAACAGCACCTTTAAGACTAACAAATAGCACCTTTAAGACTAACCTTTAAGGCTAAGACTGAGTGGTGGGTGTGGCCTTATGACACACTTCCAGTGATGTCAGGGGGTGTGGCATATGCTAATGAGTTATGCTAATGAGTTCCCCTAGCTCTTTTTCTACGAAACGACCCCTGCACCCAAGTACTATCCAGGGCTGGCTCTGCTTAGTTTCTGAGATCTGATGAGATCCAGGCAGCTTGGGCCATCCAGGTCAGGGCAGTCCTGAGAGAGGTCAGCCAGTGATCTGACTCGGCCTAAGCGGCTTCGTAACCCACAATGGCATCCTTCATTCTCTGATTAGATGCTGGTTAGTAAAAGGTAAAGGTAAAAATTTCCCTTGCTCGAAGGCCAGTCGAATCCAACTCTAGGGATGCGGTGCTCATCTCTGTTTCCAAGCCGAAGAGCCAGCGCTGTCCGAAGATGTTTCCGTGGTCATGTGGCCGACATGACTAGACGCTGAGGTGCATGGAACGCTGTTACCTATTTATCTATTTGCATTCGAACTGCTAGGTTGGCAGAAGCTGGGACCAGAGATGGGAACTCACTCTGCTATGCGGCATTTGGGTCTCGAACTGCTGAACTACCATCCTTCCAGTCTGCAGTTCAGCGTCTTAATCACTTGAGCCAAGCAGCAAAGTTCTTCTTTCGCTCTACAGATAACTGCTTTGCTCTTCCTGTCCTCATCCCTCTAGTACCCAAAGAAGCCCAAATGTATACAGGAGGAAACTGAGCCAGGGCTCCATTAGTACCAGTCTGGTCCACCATGGCTGATGTGGCAAAAAGCCCCAATATTGGTTCCTCTAATGGAAATGAGAATTTCTAATGTCATCTGAATGGGAGACACCATGCAGTTGCTCCTTTTCTGCTAAGGTGTTTTCCACACAGGATTGCCAACTCTGGCTTGGGAAGTTCCGCGAGATATGGGGGCAGAGCCTGGGGGGGGGGAAAGGATTTGATTTGAGTCCGCACACTTAACCACTACACCAAACTAGGAATAGTAATAAGTAGCTGCGTTAGATTCTGTTTATTTTTCCTTTTAACCACTGTTATATCTTTTTAAAGCACCTTGTCTTGTCTTGTTTTTCCCCTGCCCAGTACTGTAAAAATAAACGCTTTCTGTTTCACTGTTTCTCTGCCTTGGTCATCACGCTCATGATTTCTCGGCTGCAAAAGTTGTGGGGAGGGGAAGGGAAAGGAGTTTGTAAACTGCTCTGAGACTCCAAGTGAAGTGCGGGGTATAAATCCAATCTCTTCTTCTCTTCTTCTCCTTCTTCTTCTAACTGGTTACTACTTCCAGGCCTACAGCCTGCCTAACACTCACGCTGAGCCAAGCGGGGGATCTTTTCCTCTCACCAGACCAGCCTGTCCCCACAGTGACCAGGCCACAGAGGGAGATGAAAGAACCATTTCCCACAGTTAATAGCTAAGACTGACTCTCCTCACAGTATGCAACAGTCTCTTCACAGAATCTCTGTACTCTGACTGGCTATAGCCCGTTGCTAAGTGAAAAGTACTGGGTTCGACACATGGAGAACTTGAACTATGACACGTGTTCAGACACAGTTATTGTACTTCACAACAATCCAAAGAAAACGGCCCTGCAAGGCCAACTATATACACTCCACCTATGTCCCCATAGGAGGGTTTGAATTTCCCGCCAAGGGTGCTATTGGTGGACTCGAGGTGGACTAGGATCCTAGGTCCCCTTTGTGTTTGGGGACCAAGCTTCTGCTTTAGCCGCGAACCCCTGGTGGCGATCCGTGTACATTACACTAAGCCTTATGGGGATTGTAGGCCATCTGCTTTCACTGCCATGCAGGTCTCTCCTGGGACCAGGCCGCAGGAGGCCCTGCTCCCAATCCTGCACACATCATGACACCCCCCCACCAGACCAGATCATGGGGTCCAGCCATCAGG
>NW_015166168.1:0-3347 GCF_001447785.1 Gekko japonicus | reverse complement strand
CTTCCACTCCAGGCAACTGCAACTGTTTCTACGACCTTATCAGAACTCAGCCATAAGCAGCACCATTAGATCTTGCATTGCAGAGGCATACAAGAGTTTGAATCAGCAAGTTCCGGACGGGATCACTGCCCATTGTCTACGCAGCACAGCAACTAATGCAGCTTTCGCCAATAGGGCGTCGGTGGAGGAAGTGTGTAAGGTGGCTACATGGTCTTCCTTGTCCACATTCATCAGACACTATAAATGTCTTCGACTCTGCTGACACAGCATTTGGGAGACGGGTGTTGCAATCTGCCCTGTCTCTTGATGACGACCTTCCCTCCCAATTTTAAGGGACACTGCTCTTGGAGGTCCCACAAGATGGCCTCCACCTCAGAGGGAGAACAACCATTGGTTACTCACCATAAAGGGTCCTTTTCCTCTGAGGCTTGGAGGACATCTTGGCCCTCCCAGGTCATCACACTACTCTTTACTATGTACGTATCTCTTTCTGTCCTATCTCTAAGTCTGAGTTGCAATTACAAGTTTGCATACTGTTTACTTATACTGTTTCTTTACTGTTTACTGACGTTAGATTGCTTCAGGAGTCCTGAAACTGAGCCTAGGGTGACTCCCAGCACAGAAAATAGGAAATAGTTGAAGTTAATCCTGCTTCTCTAAATGATGGATGGGAATCACCCACAAGATGTCCTCCAAGCCTCAGAGGAGAAGGACCCTTCATGGTGAGTAACCAATGGTTGATTTCCCAAATCTAAAAAAAACTTATTTGCCCTTTGGTGGAATAAAATAGTTTGTTGTAATGGAACAAAATTTGAGCTGCTCTAAGCTGTGGGCATTTTTGTGAGCAAAAATTCTATTTTGTGAGCTACTGGCATTAAAGTTGTGAGCAAGCGATTTGGCTGCTGGCATAAATTAGTTTGCTCTGGAGCCTCCTTCCTGCACTAAGACAAAAATGTGTGAGCTGGAGGCTTAAAAACTGTGAACTAGCTCACATTAACTCAGCTTAGAGGGAACACTGCCTGTGAGCATAATAAGAAAAATTTCCCTTATGAGTTTTAGTGGTGGATGCCTATGAATATTGGCTGGTGATCACATGACTTGGTAGACTGAAGAAACAGCTATTAGCCATTTCTTAGCTCTGGTACAAAGTACTTTAGGTTCTGTACTTGGTTCATCTTCATTCTAATTAACCTGCAATTTGTCTGTACATTATCATGCAGGACCACCAAATGTAGCTGCAGTTCAATTTGTTCGATGGAAAAACTAGGCAATGTACCTTATTATTGTACCATAAAATTGATTAGCATGTCAAAATGCATTGCACTGTTTCATAATAAAATATGCTGCTGGACATGCCCATTTGCCAAGCAAGGAGCAAAAGCTGCAAGCTATTTATGACATTTACCAGCCACATTAACATCCTTAATTGTAAGTGACAATGTAATTAAGGCTGGAAAACATCCCCCCCCCCAAAGTTTGTTCATCAAGTACAATGCTTCTGTTCATTCTGAAGAGCCACATACCCTTGAATATGGTGTTGAACGAGACTGACATCTCTCAGTGTGAAGAAGCCCAGGGTTGCCAGCAGTGTTCCCTCTAAGCTGAGTTAGTGTGAGCCAGCCCAGTTTTTTAGCCTCTGGCGCACACATTTTTGCCTTAGCTCAGGAAGGATGGGGCTCCAGAGCAAACTAATTTATGCAATAGCCAAATCGCTTGCTCACAACTTTTAATGCCAGTAGCTCATAAAGTAGAATTTTTGCTCACAAGACTCTACACCTTAGAGGGAGCATTGGTTGCCAGCTCTGGACTGGGAAATACCTGGAGATTTGGGGGATGGAGCCCAGGGAGGCAGTTGCAGGAGATCTCCAGGCCCCATCTGGAAGTTGATAACATTATTTATGACTGCTTAAAAATTGAAAGTAGCTGCCAGACAGTTTGCAAAAACAAAAGTCATATATTATCTTTATTGGGATCGATGGAAATGTCACTAGACAAAGTGAATCACAAAGGAGTGAGTAACCTCTCACAATCTCTAGAGGGCTTCATTGTAGGTGGACATGGAATGAGTAGAGAAAACACACGTTTATTTATTGCAACAGCAAGGTCTGCAATGGGCAAAACAATCCCTCCTGTAATATGCAATGCCGGTGTGGGTAACTACGTGAATGCAGAAGAGTCAGGCCTGTTTGTGTCTTCCTATTATGTGAGGGAGTCTATCCAGACAATAAGCCAAACCTAGTCTAGGTGACTCTTTGGGCACATTCCCATCAAATTTCTTGCTTTCGAACAGCTAGGTTGGCAGGAGCTGGAACTAAAGACGGGAGCTCACTCCATCATGTGGCACCCGGGTCTCGAACTGCTGAACTACCGACCTTCCACAGCCTGCAGTTCAGCGTCTTAACCACTTGAGCCACCGCAGCTCAGAACTTGCCTTGTCCTGATCTGTTTATGTATGTAAGATCAAATGTGTCTGGGTTCCTTTCCTCTGTCATTCCTTGCTGTATGTTATTTCATTCCCCCCCCCCACTTTTTCCTTGGAAGATGATAGAAGGCATGTTTTGTGTGCAGATCCCAGGATAAAATCCTGGCTCTTTCATTCATGTTAAAGGACCTCTTGTGAGAAATCTCTCTCTTTCTCAGATCTTGGAGAGCTAATGCCAGGGTCTATTATATTGAGCTACACAGACCAATGGTTTGACAGAGTTTAAGACCACTTCAGACATTCATATCTTTTCAGAATGACAGATTGGTATATATGGGATCAGACTTAGTCAGGTGGGAAGAAGGGGGAGTTAAATACAAATTTATTTATTTATTTATTTATAAGTTCAATTTATAGCTCGCCCTCCCCACAACGCGGGCTCAGGGCGGCTCACAATCAGGCATAAGCCAGCACATAAAACACATTTAAAAACCATTTAAAAACAATTTCTACAATATTACGACATTATTATTAAATGCTCTGGATGTTCCGAATTGATCTTCCATAAAGATGACGTATAATGCTGTTATATCCACTCAGTGCCATCTGTTCCGCTTGGCGCTGTCGTTCTTTCTCCCAGGGCCAGATGATGATGGTACAGTAGTGGCGGCTCCTACTCAAATGCCTGGCGGAAGAGCTCCGTCTTGCAGGCCCTGCGGAACTGTGCGAGGTCCCGCAGGGTCCGGGTCTCCTCCGGGAGCTTGTTCCACCAGGTAGGAGCTGCCACCGAGAAGGCTCCGGCCCTGGTAGCAGCTAGCCTGGCCTCCTTGGGGCCTGGCATCGCCAGGAGATGTTGCATCCCCTAAGAATTTAGTGTGCGTATTTGCAAACTATCACTCTGTGTGAGTGCACATGAAGTGTGAGA
>NW_015166167.1:1016-3635 GCF_001447785.1 Gekko japonicus | reverse complement strand
GAAGAATCATTGGCCTTACAAGGGAGACTCCAACACACTTCACTATCACGAAGGTCTTTTTCAAATTGAGACAAAACCTTTTACTGTGGTATATATCCATTAGTCCAAGTCTTGTCATCCAACATGACTGAAAACATAAGAGCCCTGCTAGATCAGACCAGTGAGGGTCCATCTAGTCCAGCCTCCTGTCTCACACAGTGGCCAACCAGTTCCTCTGGAGAGCCAACAACAGAGCAGAGAGGCCGAGGCCTTAAGAACACCAGAAGAACCCTGCTGGATCAGACCAGTGAGGGTCCATCTAGTCCAGCATCCCGTCTCACACAGGGGCTAGCCAGTTCCTCAGGAGGGCCAACAACAGAGCAGAGAGGCCGAGGCCTTTTTAAGAACATCAGAAAAGCCGTGCTGGATAAGACCAGTGGTCCATCTAGTCCAGCCTCCTGTCTCACACCGTGGCCAACCAGTTCCTCTGGAGGGCCAACAACAGGGCATAGAGGCTGAGGCCTTCATAAGAACCAGAGTCCATCTAGTCCAGCATCCTGTCTCACCCAGGGCCCAGCCAGTTCCTCAGGAGGGCCAACAACAGAGCAGAGAGGCCGAGGCCTTCCTAAGAACATCAGCAGAGCCCTGGTGGTGGCTCTCAGGCCATCTAATTATTTTTGGCAGAGGGGAACTTCCTGATTATTAGCTGCTGTTCTATATCACTTAAAATCAGGCATGAAGACCACGGGAACTTAAGTTCTCCGGGTTCTGTGCTAGTTCCGGTTTCACACGCCTAGAACTGTTTAGGATGGGGTGCCCTGGCACATGGTGTAGGCACACAGTGGGCACCTGTTACCTGCTCAGCTCGTAAGTTTCGGTGCAAGAGCTAGTGTGGCCCACCCCTCCATTCTTCCCTGGGCCTTGTAGGTTCCCTCCAGACTGGCTGTGAGGGCCTTCTTTGAGTCTGCCTCCCCCTCCCGTTGCCCAGAAGGGTCGGGGGCTGGATTGCCAGCTCTGGGTTGGGAAACACCTGGCGATTTTGGGGGCTGGAGTCTGGGGAGGGCAGGATTTGGGGAGGGGAGGGGAGGGGCCTCGGCAGGATGTAATGCTGTTGACTCCACCCTCCAGTGGCCAGTTTCCCCAGGGGAACTCGTCTTAGTCATCTGGAAATAAGTACATGAGAGAAGCCAACGTTGGATCAGGCCAATGGCCCCTCCAGTCCAACACTCTGTGTCACACAGTGGCCAAAAAGACCAGGTTCCCTCAAGGGGACCAGCAGTGGGGCCAGGATGCCAGAAGCCCTCCCCCTCTTGCCCCCCAAGCACCAAGAACACAGAACATCCCTTGTCCCAGACCGAGAGTTCGTATCTATCACTTGTGGCTAATGGCCACTGATGGACCTCTGCTCCATATGTTCATCCAGGTCCCTCATAAGAACATGAGAGAAGCCAGTGTTGGGTCAGGCCAATGGCCCACCCAGTCCAACACTCTGTCACACAGTGGCCAAAAACACCAGGTGCCTATCAGGAGGTCCAGCAGTGGGGCCAGGACACCAGAAGCCCTCCCACTGTTGCCTCCCCCCCCAAGCACTAAGAAGACAGAGCATCACCTGCCCCAGACCGAGAGTTCCTGTCTATACCTTGTGGCTAACAGTCACCGATGGACCTCTGCTCCATATGCTTATCCAGTTCCCTCTTATAAGAACATCAGAGAAGCCAGTGTTGGATCAAGCCAATGGCCCACCCAGTCCAACACTGTCACACAGTGGCCAAAAATACCAGGTGCCACCAGGAGGTCCACCAGTGGGGCCAGGACATTAGAAGCCCTCCCACTATTGACTCCCCCAAGCATCAAGAAGACAGAGCATCCCTTGCCCCAGACTGAGAGTTCCTATCAATACCTTGTGGCTAATAGCCACTGATGGACCTCTGCTCCATATGCTTATCCAATTCCCTCTTATGAGAACATAAGAGAAGCCGATGTTGGATCAGGCCAGTGGCCCTTCCAGTCCAACACTCTGTGTCACACACAGTGGCCAGAAATACCAGGTGCCTATCAGGAGGTCCAGCAGTGGAGCCAGGACACTAGAAGCCCTCCCACTGTTGCCCCTCCAAGGCACCAAGAATACAGAGCATCACTTGCCCCAGACTGAGAGTCCCTATCTATACCTTGCAGCTAATAGCCACTGATGGACTTCTGCTCCGTATGCTTATCTAACTCCCTCTTATAAGGACATCAGAGAAGCCAGTTGAATGATATTCAACTGCCAATTGAAGGAAAAAAACACCTGAAAAATGATTAGGCAGGCTTTCCCTTTTTTTGCTAAGTTCTGTCGTCTTCCTTTAAATGAGATGCCTGGCTTCTTGATGACCTGGACGGCCCAGGCTCATCCAGTCTCGTCAGTTCTCGGAAGCTAAGCAGGTTCGGCCCTGGTCAGTGTTTGGATGGGGTCATTTCGTAGATAGAGGTGCAGGAGCTCATTAGCATAGCTCATTAGCATAGCTCATTTGCATATGCCACACCCCCTGACCTCACCGAAAGTGTGTCAGAAGGCAACACCCACCGCTCAGGCTCCACTGGACTCATTTGGATTGCTAGCTCTTTTTTTTTGGGGGGGGGGGGGACGCGCATATCTGTCCT
>NW_015166167.1:0-879 GCF_001447785.1 Gekko japonicus | reverse complement strand
AAAACTTGGTCTTAAAGGTGCCACTGGACTGTTTTGGACCGGGGGACCGGGGGGGGGTGCTCTGCAATTTACCTGGCTGCTTCTTGCTCCGACTGAGGGCTGCTGGGAGCAGGGGGTGGGGCTTGTTGCATGTGCCTGCCCCCTGGGCTCCTTACTGCTGGAGCTCCGCTCCTGTGCGGTCCTGCAGGAAATATCCCCTAGATGTGAGACCGCCCAGGACGTCCAGGGTTGTGACTCCGAGGCAGGCAATGGCAAAACCTCCTCTGGACGTCTCTTGCCTCGAAGACCCTCCAGGGTCGCCACGAGTCGACCGTGGCTCGACGGCACTTCCCACCACCCTGTTCTTGAAGCACGGCCACCTGCCGTGAGAATTTGGGTTTGGAATGAACCGGGGGAAATCCCATCTCCTGAACGTCCCGAAATGCAGTGCCCGCCCTAGGCACCGGGAATATTTCCCCAGCCCTGCCTAAGTCAGTACTTTGCTTCTGAGGCTGAAGAGGCCAGCGGTCCTGCGTTGGTCAGGCTGCACCAGGAGTCTCGTCTGCAGTTCTGGAGACCTCCCTTCAAAAAGGGATGTGGAAAGAACGGGGTGGGTGCAGAGGAGAGTGACAAGGGTGATCGGGGGGCCTGGAGACCAAGAAGCCCTAGGAGGAAAGGCTGGGGGAAGTGATGCACTCTCAGTCTGGGGCAAGGGGGGGGGAGGGGGGGGGACCTGATTGGTCTCTTGAAGTATCTGAAGGGCTGTGTCACTTTGAGGAGGGCAGGGAGCTGTTCCCGTTGGCAGCAGAGGAGACGACTCGCAAGAATGGGTTTACATTAAGGGCGGGGAAGGTACCGGTTGGATATTCGGAACTTTTTGACAGTGAGAGTCGTGCAACA
>NW_015166166.1:0-3464 GCF_001447785.1 Gekko japonicus | reverse complement strand
TAAGTGTCTAGCTAATTCATCCAAAATACGTCGCCTTTGGGTCCTTTTTACAGCTCTCCCAGCAAAGCCCACGGTGCTGTCAAGTGCAAAAGCACTTCCTGGATCTCTTCGCTAACCCTTGATATTATTCAAGCAGGCCAGCATGCATTGAGGGATACGCTCACATAGCTTTTTCAGCAGGGAATCTCTAATGCAGATAAATATCTCCATTCCAAACATTAATAAATATAGGATGGGAGAGACGTACCCAGCCTTATCAGTTCTCTTGTATGGACTCATACATATTATGATTTCTTTTCCATCCAGCTCCCAATGGCTTAGGGCAAGAAACTCTTCATCGCTTTTATCCTTACGACACAAGCCTGCGAGGTGATTAGACGGAGAGATAACGATTTTCCCAAAGCCACCCACCGAGCTTCATGGCTGAGTGGGGAATTCCTCCTCAGTCCACATCTTAGACTTCATCCATTCGTTGCAGCACTCTAGCTGAGCTGCATATCAGTGTTTGAGGATCGTACCTTCAGATCCTGTGGGCTTGCATCTCCCACGGACTGTGGCCCTAACTGGCAACTGGGAAACAAGATCTGTTCCATTAAGGGCATATCTCCATTTCCTACATCAAGAGGTTTACCGCCAGGAAGGACATGGTTGGGTCTGATGTCCCCACTCCATAGGCACTTTCACACATGCTGAATAATGTACTTCCACACATGCGGAATAATGCACTTTCATTCCACTTTTAATGTACTTCCACACCTGTAGACTAGTGCACTTTCATTCCACTTTTAATGCACTTCCACACATGCGGAATAATGAACTTTCATTCCACTTTTAATGTACTTCCACACCTGTGGACTAGTGCACTTTCATTCCACTTTTAATGTTCATCCACACATGTGGAATAGCGCCCTTTCATTTCACTTTTAATGCACTTCCACACATGTAGAATAATGCACTTTCATTCCATTTTTAATGTACTTCCACACCTGTGGACTAGCGCACTTTCATTCCACTTGTAATGCACTTCCACACATGCGGAATAATGCACTTTCATTCCATTTTTAATGTACTTTCACACATGCGGAGGAGTGCACTTTCATTCCACTTTTAATGCACTTTCACACGTGCAGAATAGTGCCATTTCATTCCGTTTTTACTGCACTTTCACACAAGCAGAGGAGTGCACTTTCATCCCACTTTTAATGCACTTTCACACATGCGGAACAGTGCAATTTCGTTCCACTTTTGATGCACTTTAGTGATTGCTCGCAAGTGGATTTTTCCATCTCTTCCGCACACAAAAATCCAGTTGCACAGTGGATTGAAGGAGCATTATTCGGCATGTGTGAAAGCACCTTTTTTTTGTCTTGCACAAAAGTTGCACTAGAGTTGCAGACTGAGATTCAAGTCCAGTAGCACCTTAGAGACCATCAAGATTTGGGGGGGGGGGGGATAAGCTTTCAAGAGGCGAAGTTCTAATGAAGGGAGCTTTTTCAAAGTTCTGACGAAGGGAGCTTTGGCTCGTGAAAGCTTAGACCCCAAAAATCATCCTGGTCTCTAAGGGGCTACTGGACTCAAATCTAGCTCTTCTAGAGCCAGTTTGGTGCTCTAACCTGGGTTTGATTCCTCACTCCTCCACATGCAACTGATGGTGTGACTTTGGGTCTGTCACAAGTTCTCTCAGAGCTGTTCTCTCAAGGGCAGTTCTCGAAAGAGCTCTCTCAGCCCTACCTAGCTCGCAGAGTGTCTGTTGTGGGGAGGGGAAGGAAAAGGAGATTGTAAGCCGCTCTGAGAGTCCAATCTCCTCCTCTTCCTCCTCTTCTACTGCAGACCAGCACGGCTGCTCTCCTACAGTTACAGGTTGTCAGGGCTCTTTTTGTAGAAAAAGCCCAGCAGGAACTCATTAGCATATTGGGCCACACCCCTGACAGCACAGCTCATTGGCACGTTAGGCCGCACCCACATGTTACCAGAAGTGTGGTCATCCAGCCACACCCACCTTTTGCTTCTTATTCTGTTTACCTTGTTTGTTGTCCAAACCCAGGGCTTTTTTGTAGCAGGAACTCCTTTGCATGTTAGGCCACCCCCCCCTAATGTAGCCAATCCTAATGAGTTTCTGTTGTTGGGTGTGGCCTGTTATGCTAATGAGTTCCTACTGGCCGTGGCCAACTTGGGAGCCAGCCAAAACTCCGTTCCTGTGCGTTCCTGGCCAAAAATAGCCCTGCAGGTTGTCCTCAATGCACTCATGTGCAGAGCCTGATTTCGATCTCAGCTGCAGGACACAAAGGACTTCTGCTTCCACCCCCCCAAAAAAAATAATTGTTCTGACCTGAAAAGGCCCTGGGGTGTGCTACTTGGACTGTTGAGGAAACCCATGAATGGATATGTGAGTTTCTCCTTTGGGCCAAATTTGGCATCCCCCCACAACTAATGCAGGATAGGGAATAGCACTAGGGGAGGGCTGAAGCCCTTGCCCCCCTCCTGCCACAGTCATGATTTGAACCCAGCACTGTGCAGAGAGAAACTGGAGAGAACCCATGGCTTTGAGAACATAAGGGAAGCCAATGTTGGATCAGGCCAATGGCCCATCCAGTCCAACACTCTGTCACACAGTGGCCAAAAAGACCAGGTGCCATCAGGAGGTCCACCAGTGGGGCCAGAACTCCAGAAGCCCTCCCACTGTTGCCCCCCCCAAGCACCAAGAATACAGAGCATCACTGCCCCAGACAGAGTGTTCTATTTGTACCTTGCGGCTCATAGCCATTGGTGAACCTCTGTTCCATAAGTTTCTCCAATCCCCTCATAAGAACATAAGAGAAGCCAGTGTTGGGTCAGGCCAGTGGCACCCCCAGCCCAACACTCTGTGTCACACAGTGGCCAAAACCCAGGTGCCATCAGGAGGTCCACCTTTGGGGCCAGCACTCCAGAAGCCCTTGTACGCTTGCCACCCAAACACCAAACTTTCATGGTCTCCCTCCAAGGAATCCCAAGAAGTATGGTGCCATGAGGATGCCAGCCATCTCATAAGAATTAAAAACATACAAAGTGTCCTGCTAGCTCAGGCCGGTGGTCATTCTATCTAGCTATTTATTTATTTATTTGCATTATTTGTTCAGTTCAATTTTATTGCACAGGGGCCAATGGTCATTACAAGCGATAGGAAATAATATACGATAGAATGCTGTCCAGTAAAACCAGATTAAGGCACTATAAAAATTACATTCTAAAACTTATTTCATAAGAAAAGGAAAAACTCCCATAAACGTCTATTGAATACGAATTAAAACCTTAACTGGCCTGTACTGACACTAGCTTAGCTCGAATTTTCTTTGCCGCTAGGGCAAAAAGGACAGCCTTCTAAGAAACCTCTGGTTCCACATCTGCAAGGGAAAATATAACTTTTCCCATCATGGTACTATGGCCTAAATTGGCCAGGATTGTACTTAAGAATTTCTTCCTTGGAG
>NW_015166165.1:0-3478 GCF_001447785.1 Gekko japonicus | reverse complement strand
CCTGAACCACGCAGGCATTTCATCTGTTAGACTTCCATCTTTACTGCGCACTTATAAAATGTGCCCATTTTAATTATACCTCCCTTCATTTCTCTTCCCCCATATATCTTTAAAGGTAAAGGTTCCCTTGCTCGAAAGCCAGTCGAATCCGACTCTAGGGTTGCGGTGCTCATCTCCGTTACAAAGCCGAAGAGCCAGCGCTGTCCAAAGACGTTTCCGTGGTCATGTGGCCGGCATGACTAAACACCAAGGCGCACAGAACGCTGTTACCTTCCCACTGAAGTGGTACCAAGGTGAATTCTAGGGTAAAATAGTCCCTTGCATTGTGACAACCAGTATTGCCCTAGAGCTCATCCCCGGAACTTGTTTTTTCCTCAGACATATCCCAATGGTTTTCCTGGGCAGGAAAACTGAAAACATGGCGGGTGTGAGGGGAAGTGGGGTGAGGTATTGGATTTGCTCTCCTCATATTTTTTTTAAAAGGGGGGGCGAAGGTGTCTGATCGATTCATCACGTTATTGTGGTGGGTTCAGGATGGAATGTGTTATTGAACAAACTCCATCTCAGGGAGAAATGGATTATTTAGCAGCATTTGCAGATTGCGTTAAGGCTGGCATCTGACAAAGTTGTGAGCAAGCGATTTGGCTGCTGCATAAATCAGTTTGCTCTGGAGCCCTCCTTCCTGAGCTGAGATGAAAATGTGTGAGCCAGAGGCTAAAAAACAGTGAGCTAGCTCACACTAACTCAGCTTAGAGGGAACACTGGTGGAGGCTACCATAAAATCCAACAATCAAGGACAGGGAAAGTGGCATGCAGTGTTCCAGCGTGGGTTTGGTAAAACAGCAGAGCAAATGCTAGATGCGGAATGGGCCACCCAGCTATATCTAAAGATCTTTTTTTCTTACAATGTTTCTACTTCCCTTCAGTATACTGTCAGAAATAGGTAGGGCAAGAGGTACTTTTTTTTCTCCCTTTCTCACAATATAAGAACTCGTGGGCACTCCAAGAAATTGCTGAGCAGTCGGGTTAGAACGGATAAAAGGAAGTACTTCTTCACCCAAAGAGTGATTAACACACGGAATTCACTGCCACAGGAAGTGGTGGCGGCTACAAGCATGGACGGCTTCAAAAGGGAATTAGATAAGCCTATGGAGCAGAGGTCCATCAGTGGCTATTAGCCACAAGGTATAGATAGGGACTCTGGGGCAAGTGATGCTCTGTCTTCTTGGTGCTTGGGGGGGTCAACAGTGGGAGGGCTTCTAATGTCCTGGCCCCACTGGTGGACCTCCTGAGGGCACCTGGTATTTCTGGCCACTGTGTGATACAGAGTGTTGGACTGGATGGGCCTTTGGCCTGATCCAACATTGGCGTCTCTTATGTTCTTATGTTCTTAATTTATGTTCTCTGCTTTAGAAAACGCTTTTAAAACTTGTAATCGGTTTTAGAAACATTCATGAGGTGACCCCGCTCCTCTTAATTTCAGAGCTTCCTGTCACTTTTTGCACGACTAATGTTAGTGCCCGCTAGTAGGAGAACTTAGGCTGAATCTGCATTTGTCTTTCCCACCAGTGTCCCAGCCTTTTGACTCCGTCTTCAAAAAAGCTGTCTACATTTGGTGTCATTTTCACACCTCAAGAGTGCTAGCATACTTTTGCAGGTCCCTTTATCGTCCTTTGAGGCAGCTCCACTGTCATTGCACCTCTGCACTGCTTTAAAAGAATCTTCTCCAAACAACATTGAAACAAGCATAGAGAAGGACGGCGTCACAGCAGCACGAAAATGATTTAAAAATGCAAATGCAGTTTCGACCTTAGAGTGACCATCTGTGACCGCTTGCGGTTATGGAACAGACACCACATTCCTCAGTCCTGTGATGTTTGGCTGAGCGGCCCTGCCCCACATTTACCAAACTGCCCATGCCATGTCAGCACAAATTGGGGGGTTTGGCCAATGCTCCCCCTAAGCTGTGGAGTCTTGTGAGCAAAAATTCTACTTTCTGAAGAACGTGAAAGACACTGCAGACTGGGCCAACCGGAAAAATCAGCAGTGGCTGAACATAGCCTAACTCAAACAGGACACAGTATTTTGTTCCAAGACACTGGAAGGCTGGACAACACTTTCAATGACCATGTCAGATTACACAAGGAAGCCATTGAAATTCACAAACATAAACACAGTTTCAACAGGAAAGAAGAGAGTTTAAAAATAAATAGGACATGGCGTCCTGTCCTGAAAAACACAAAAGGCTTTACATCAGACAATAGCACTACAGATAAGAGTAGAATTTCAACAACCTCCTCAGGAAGCAGGAAACCTCCTCAGGAAACAAAAGAACCTCCTCAGGAAAGCTCCTCCATTAGCACGTCCATAGCTTGGGGAACTCCTACAAGACAATGACTCTGCCCTACCCCACCTTCCTGAGTAGATATAAATCACCTGCCTACCATTTTGCTTCCTCTCGCCTTGACACAGAGAGTCCTCCACCTTTCTGTGTTATACCTCTGAGGATGTCAGTCACAGCTACTAGCGAAACGTCAGGTTCTACAATGTCAAGACCACGGCCACACAACCCGGATGTTCTATAAGATGTTCTCACTGCTCCCGTCCTGTGCCATGTTTTTCTTTCTCATTTCTGCTCAATGCGCAATGTTTTCTCATTCTTTTTAGAACTCTGTGTGCTCGCTTGCTCTTTTTCTCTGATCGTATGATTCTGCCGCCCCCCCCCCCCATTCTCCCCTGTGAATCCCTTTGGTCTCTTTCGTATCATCATGGGACTCTCCCCTCAGTCTCAGACAACGATCTGACGAAATCAGGCTAGCCCCGGCTATCATATATAGGTAAAAGGTAAAGGTTTCCCTTGCTCAAAAGCCAGTTGAATCCAACTCTAGGGGGCGCTGCTCATCTCTGTTTCCAAGCTGAACAGCCAGCGCTGTCCGAAGATGTTTCCGTGGTCGTGTGGCCAGCATGACTAAAGGTCAAGGCACACGAAATGCTGTTACCTTCCTACCAAAGTGGTACCTATTTATCTTCTTGCAATTTCTTGCTTTCGAACTGCTAGGTTGGCAGGAGCTGGAACTAGAGACGGGAGCTCACTCCATCATGCGGCGCACTTGGGTCTCGAACTGCTGAACTACCAACCTTCCACAGCCTGCAGTTCAGCATCTTAACCACTTGAGCCACCGCAGCTCCAAGTTGTACCATATATACCAGGTGGTAAAATTCCTAATGTTCTGAGAAACGACTATCTTTAGGACTGCTGTTAAACATGACTTCCTCAGGCCTCATCCTTTCTCATAACAGCCCTCCAAAAGAGGCGGAGTAACAACCGGCTAGCCAAACAGGGCAGGCACCCGTGCTAATGGACACTCCCTCAACCACCCCTCCATGTTCGCTGGTAGTTCAGTGGAGCCTCGTGGCTTAGCAATTTTTTCCCCTTGCCCCACAACACCCCCCCACCCCCGTTCTTTTTTCTTTCTCT
>NW_015166164.1:3201-3709 GCF_001447785.1 Gekko japonicus | reverse complement strand
GAACAGGGATGCTTTTCGCAGGCTTGCAGAACTAAGCTAGCATTGGCGGAAGGTCCCAGGTTCAATCCCCGGCATCTCCAGTTGAAAGGACCAGGCAGGAGGTGATGGGAAAGATCTCCACCTGAGACCCTGGAGAGCGGCTGCCAGCCTGAGTAGACAATACTGACATTGGTGGACCAAAGTCCTCATTCAGTGGAGGGCTGCGACATGTGTCATGTTTGGAAAGACTGACCTTGTTATCAAATGTGGAGGAAGTCTTTGTGGACTGGAGACAAAACACAGAGGCTTCCTGGATTTTCTGGAAATCGGTTGCATGGATGCAAGGAAGAAGAGCCCTTCTGGATCAGATGAATAGTCCCTCCAGTCCAGCCTCCCGCCTCACACAGGGGCCAGCCAGTCCCTCTGGAGGGCCAGCAACAGGGCAGAGAGGCCGAGGCCTTCCCCTGATAGGAACACCAGAAGAGCCCTGCTGGGTCAGACCAGGGAGGGTCCCTCTAGTCCAGCCTCC
>NW_015166164.1:0-3163 GCF_001447785.1 Gekko japonicus | reverse complement strand
GGCCAGCAACAGGGCAGAGAGGCCGAGGCCTTCCCCTGAGAAGGACACCAGAAGAGCCCTGCTGGGTCAGACCAGGGAGGGTCCCTCTAGTCCAGCCTCCCGTCTCACACAGGGGCCAGCCAGTTCCTCTGGAGGGCCAGCAACAGGGCAGAGAGGCCGAGGCCTTCCCCTGATAAGAGCATCAGAAGAGCCCTGCTGGGTCAGACCAGTGAAGGTCCATCTAGTCCGGCCTCCTATCTCACACAGGGGCCAGTCAGTTCCTCTGGAGGGGCAGCAACAGGGCAGAGAGGCCGAGGCCTTCCCCTGATAAGAGCATCAGAAGAGCCCTGCTAGGTCAGACCAGTGAAGGTCCATCTAGTCCGGCCTCCTATCTCACACAGGGGCCAGTCAGTTCCTCTGGAGGGGCAGCAACAGGGCAGAGAGGCCGAGGCCTTCCCCTGATAAGAACCTCAGAAGAGCCCTGCTGGGTCAGACCAGGGAGGGTCCCTCTAGCCCAGCCTCCCGTCTCACACAGGGGCCAGCCAATTCTTCTGGAGGGCCAAAAAAAGGGAGTGAGGCCGAGGTTTTCCCCTGATGTAGCCTCCTGGCTCTGGGACCCTGAGGTTGATTGCCTCTGAACGTGGAGGTTCTCCTCAGTAACCATGGCTAGTAACTATTGAGAGACTTATCCTCCATTAATGTATCTAACCCCCTTTTCAAGCTGTCTGTTCCTGCAGCCATCACTACACCCTCTGGCAGCGAATTCCACATTTTAATCACTCTCTGTTTAAAGTAGTATTTCCTTCGTCTGTCTTGGACCTACTGCCCATCAGCTTGAGGACACGAACAAAGTCTAGCAATCGCAGTAGAACAACGTTTGAGGCCAGTGATACCTTTAAGAACAAGAAAGTTTCATTCCAGATGTAAGCTCCTGCGTGCACGCACACTTCTTCAGATACATTGAAATGGAAGTTGCCAGTCCATACATATATCAGCACAAAGCATAAGAAAGGTGTTTAACCGATGCAAGGACCAAACTGGAATAACAAGCTTAGTTACCTGAATCTAGGAATTGAGGTGGATGCTTATGTCTGCAGATGCAGCTTTAGTGACACCTAGTGGCAAGGCAGGGGAAGGCATGCTGCCACACCAGGTTAAAAAGGTAAAGGTTCCCTTGCTCGAAAGCCAGTCGAATCCGACTCTAGGGTTGCGGTGCTCATCTCCGTTTCAAAGCCGAAGAGCCAGCGCTGTCCGAAGACGTTTCCGTGGTCATGTGGCCGGCATGACTAAACACCAAGGCGCACGGAACGCTGTTCCCTTCCCACCGCAGCAGTACCTATTCATCTACTTGCAATTTCTTGCTTTCGAACTGCTAGGTTGGCAGGAGCTGGAACTAGAGACGGGAGCTCACTCCGTCATGCAGCACACTCGGGTCTCGAACTGCTGAACTACTGACCTTCCACAGCCTGCAGTTCAGCGTCTTAACCACTTGAGCCACCGCAGCTCCGTCACCAGGTTAATTGTTCCTAAAAGAAATCGACCCTGACTGTTCCCTGGAAGGCCAGATAATGAAACTGAAGCTCAAATACTTTGGCCACCCAATGAGAAGGGAGCACTCACTGGAGAAGACCCTGATGCTGGGAAAGATTGAAAGTCAAAGAAGACGGGGATGGCAAAGGATGAGACGGTTAGACAGTGTCATAGATGCAACGAACATGAAATTGAGCAAGCTTCCGAGGACGGCGGAGGACAGGAGGGCCTGGCATGATCTGGTCCATGGGGTCATGGAGAGTCGGACTCGACTGTGCGACTGAACAACAACAAAAGTACAGGGCATCCCTGCTTCAGCAGACTTTTAGAGTAGGGGTGGGAAAAAATGCTCCTCTTTTTTTAAAATAATTTTTTAATTAGTTTTTTCTCAAAAGTAATAGTCAGTAGTATTAAACTTACAGAACAGCATAAACAGCATACATAGTTTGCAAACCAATATAGTACTAGTAGTTTTACTTTGTTGTCAACAGCTCAATGTAGTACCTGTAACCCTTGTGTTTATTTAAATATAAAAATTAGCCGATGCAAAGAAGTTATAACTTGTGTCCCCTTAAATTATATCAAAACAATGTCACAACTAGGCATTGCAGTATGGTCAAAGAGGTAAAGTTTAGTAGTCTAGTAATTTTAAGTATAAAGAGTTTTGAGGTTGAGAATCCGAAGCTGAGATATATTCCATGAATGGGGTCCATTTCTCCGTAAAATTGGATGTTTTAGGACTGATGTCTGATTGAAGTAAACAGTCAGTGATTTTTTCTAATATAAGGTGATCCCAAACTTTGTTTAGCCAGTTGGTACGTTTTGGAGCCTTGTCCGATTTCCATTTAGAGGCTATCGATGTTTTAGCAGCCACTGTGAGGCTAGTGATCAAATTGCGACTGGACAGTGGTATGTTTTTTGATAAGTTAGCGTTTGCCTTGTTGGCCGTCAAAAGGAGTCCATTGGTACGGTGATATAACGGGAATTCCCCCCCTTCCCTTGGGAAAGCGTTGAATGGTCGTGTGTGTAAATGCCGTGAAGTCGCTTCCAACTAATGGAGACGGTGCAAATTAATGTCCTCCAGAACGTCCTGCCGTTAGCATCCTTGCTCAGGTTTTGTAAACCGAGGGCCGTGGCTTCCTCGACTGAGTCAAAACCCATCTCCATGTTATACAAATTAATTTCCAGTCAAAAATAGAAGATGGAAGTCAAAATGAGGAGGAAGTTCTTGTATTTAATTGCAATGAAATATGGAAAACAGGCCAAAGGACCCATCAAAGTTGACTGCTTTCTCAGCCCGATCAGGAAATACATGAAGTTAAATACTTAATATGACATCATCGTACCATCATCATGAAAATAATATTCAGAAGGCATAACCCTTGTGGTGTAGCGGCGGCACGACGGCGGTGGCGGAGAAACATGGCGGCGGCTGGCGAGGCAAAGCGAGCGAGAAGGGGCAGGGCCGGCAAAGCACAGAGGTGGGGCGACGCAGCGGGCCGGAGCCTACTGGACAGAGGCCGGCAGCAAGCATGCGCGGACGTGCGCTCGACCAAGCCAGGAAGGAATCGCAACAGCCAGGAAGTCGTAAAAGCTATCAAAAGACCAGCGCCAGAACGAAGCCCGCAGACAACAACAAACGACCCGCTACAGG
>NW_015166163.1:2025-3668 GCF_001447785.1 Gekko japonicus | reverse complement strand
GAGTCCGCGCACTTAACCACGACACCAATGTGGAGGGCCCTCCCCTCCCACCTCACTGCACCCAGTATGTCCTCTTACAGACTGGCCAAGGGAGATATGCCAGACATACAGAGATGTAATATTGAACTGACCACTAGAGGTCAGTGGAAAAGGGGGGAACCCTTTTCCATACATGTGAAAAGAAAAAAAACCCTGAAGCCATAGGAATGCACAAGCAACAACAATGACAACAGTGACAATGTGGAAAGATCAGATGTTAGACGGCTACCAGGATTCTAATCTCAAAATAAACGCTCCATCAAAATTTGGTCTTCAGTAGTGACCTTTTTAAAAAAAATCAAGAGATTTATCTCCTCTTTCTTTCAGCAACGGTTAAAACCATCAGAGCGGCTGGTCAGAGAATCTCAAGCTAATAAGAGAAGAACGACAAGGGATTGTATGAAATGGTGTCCTACCGGAGGGCCAGGAAATCCACGTGGTCCTCTTGGGCCAACCCTTCCAATGCCCATCTCCCCCTGCAAAACAGAAACAAACCCATGGTTCCTCAATGTGAGCCTTTGAGGATGACACAAGCCCCCTCCCCCATTAAAGTTACAATAAATATTAGACAGGCCACCGGAAGAGGCTATGTGCCTGTCAGAACATTATTAGAATATGCCATCCTTAGAAAGTGAAAAGGGGAGGATGCTTTGGAGGTATACTGCCTCTAAACATGGAGGTTCCATTTTGCTGGCCTGATCAACAGCCGTTGAGAGACTCTCCGTGAATTTGTCTAATCCATTTTCTAAGCCATCTAAGTGGCTGGCCCTCCCCTCATTCTACATCTGCATGCTTTAAGCCAGGGGTGTTGAATTCATTTGTTATGAGGGCCAGATCTGACATAAATGCTGGGCCACGTGTGTCATAAAATGTCATGCCAGGTAGCGGAGATATAAACTTTATAAAGGACACAAACACAAAGGGTTTTTTTTTTTAACTTAAAATAAAAACATGCTTAAAACATGGGCACTCTTGCAATATTTCGTTTATTTAACCGTGTCTGATAACGGACACCTCTTGCTCTGAATGACTGCATCAAAATGTCTGTGCTGTTGCAATCTTGAGTCTGCTGTTCAGGTGCGTATCTGTAAGCTGCAAACCTACGATGACGCAGCAGCAGCAGAACTGGAAGAAGAAGCAGAAGACAGCCAGTTCCACTGCGGGCCTGATGGAAGCCCTCCGGGGGCCTCATCCGGCCCCTGGGCCGCATGTGTGACACCCCCGCTTTAAGCAGTTAATTGTGTGTTGTATCTATTTCCTTTTGCCTGCCCTCAACCGTCTGCCAGTCAGTTTCGCCGAGTGAAAAATTTTCGACTCACTTTGCTGCCCTTGATCCCCGGATCGCCTGGCATCCCCTGCAGAGGAAAAACAGAAGCCTTGGGAGTGGCTGAAATATGTGGTGTATGGCCAGGGGTCATTTCATAGAAAAAGAGCTAGGGGAAGTCATTAGCATAACTCATTAGCATATCCCACACACCCTGACATCACCAGAAGTGTGTCATAAGGCCACACCCCCTGACATAACCGGAAGTGTGTCATAAAGCCACACACCCCGCCCCCAACGGTCCCGGCCGCCGCCGGCCTTGCAGCTCCACTGCCGAGCC
>NW_015166163.1:0-1992 GCF_001447785.1 Gekko japonicus | reverse complement strand
AGCATAACTCATTAGCATATGCCACACCCCCTGACATCACCGGTAGTGTATCATAAGGCCACACCCCCTGACATCACCGGAAGTGTGTCATAAGGCCACACACACCGCCCCCAACGGTCCCAGCCGCCGCCGGCGGCCTTGCAGCTCCACTGCATGAGGGGCCCGGCGGTGGACCTGCAAGGCCGGCGGGAGTGCAAGGAAGCCCCACGAAGGCCCTCCCTGGCCCCAGGCAGGCAGGGGTGGGGAGAGGCAGGGAGGAAGCAACTTACCCTCCCTCTTCTCCTGCCTCCTCCTGGCTGAATGAGGGCCGGAAGCAGGGCGACCGGAAGCGGGGGGCGGGGCGTCGTCATGTGCCCCGCCCCCCGTATCTCACCCGGGGGAATTGCGATCCCCCGCGATCCCCCCCGAAATGACCTCTGTGTACGGCACGGCTTAGGCAGATGGTACAGGGAATATGGAGGCGGATCCAATGATTCTTCCAAGGACAGCCAGGGTGGTGCAGTGGTCACAGAACTGGACTGGGAACTGGCAGACTGGGAACCCCACTCACGCATGAAGTCCCTCATCCAGCAGCATGAAGGGGAACAGAAGGAAGGTGGCTGCCAGCTTAAATCATCCAGGCCAAGGGTCCCCAACGTGGCCTCCGTGGGCACCATGGCACCCACTGGCATCGTTCCTTGTGTCCACCATGTGTTTTTAGAAAGTACGCAGGGCCACGTGTGGCCTTTGTCCAGCAGGTCTTCTGACTGTCCACTGAGAATACGATCGGCTGTGCCAACTTAAAATAAGTTGTGGCTGCCCAATGTTCCTGTGAAGTCCTGTGAGCAAAAATTCTGCTTTGTGAGCTACTGGCATTAAAGTTGTGAGCGAGCGATTTGGCTGCTGCATAGATTAGCTTGCTCTGGAGCCATCCTTCCTGAGCTGAGACAAAAATGTGCGAGCCAGAGGCTAAAAAACTGTGAGCTAGCTCACACTAACTCAGCTTAGAGGGAACAGTGGCTGCCACCACATCACAAGGGACCTCACTCCATGACCAACGGTAAGCTGAGCGTATGCAAGAGGGTATTTTAAAATAATGTCAACTGTAAAGCCGTCCGGTTAAGCAGAGCCTCTGCCCGAAATCTTGAAGAGTTACTATTAGAGTTATGCATGACCTCTCTTGCTGACATTTTGCGGCTGGCACCACCTCCTCCAGCAGCCATTTTGTGGTTGTGCTCCTCACCTGGTGTCCGAATTCCAAAGGCGCCTGCAGGCTCAAAAGGTTGGGGACCTGTGATCTAGGTGGTGTATTTCCCCCTCCTCCTGTTGCCTGCATTTATAGCTGTCTCAGGATGATTCTCACATTACACGGTGCAAACGTCAGTTGTGGGGTGCCCCCGACATGTGTAAAAGTCAGACACAAGTTGAGGGTTCTCCTCAATTCCTGCATGGATGGTGCCCAATTCAGATTGGGACTGCAGCTCGCATGGGGAGGAGGCTTCTGTATGCTGTTTACAAAAACTGAAACAAGTGTGGGGGGGAGGCACAGCTCAGCGCCCCATCCAGGTCCTGCCACCCCATCCAAGGCCCGGCGCTCTAGGCGAATGCCTTGTTCGCCTAGTGGGTGAGCCGGCCCTGAAGGCATTGGTTCGGTTTAAGCTGTAGGCTGTGACTTCTGCTCAGTGGTAACCTGACCTCTTGTTGCTCTCCTCTTGGCTCAGAGCCAGCTGCAGCTGGCTGTTCAATTACTGGCTGAGGGCCAGCTGCAGGTAACTCTTCATCTGCAGAATCTGTGCTGTCACTGAGCACAGACTGACTTACAACACAGTTTCAGGTTGCAAAAACAGCATTGGGTGAAGAGATGAAAGCTTCCACACATGCTGTGTTTTCGATCTGAATGAAGCACTATGTGTGCAGAAACGGAAGAGAACCCACAACTCATGTCTGTTTGGTACACAGGGTGTGGACCCCAGACCCTAGACTATGTAATGTGTGAATCAGCAGTTTTTCCAC
>NW_015166162.1:0-3645 GCF_001447785.1 Gekko japonicus | reverse complement strand
ACAATAACATCAGGAATACATAGTCACTGCTTATGTTATACCATTAGTGTGGGGTTTTGCCATAACCAAGGAGTGTATTAGCACAGACAGAAAGGTCAGTGGATAAAAATAATGATAGAACTAAATTATCCTTGAATGTGTCTTATATCCACCGACGTCTGCTATTATGGGATAAGTCTGCAATGGCTGGGGTGTCCCAGATTATTCTATTGCCGCCCTGACCTGGATAGCCCATCAAATGCTGCTGACAGTTCTAACAACACCAGCGCTGCCACACCGCCTCGATCCAGATGTCTCCGGAGATCGTCAGTCAGGGCGACCAAAGCCGTCTCGGTCCCGTGGCCCGGGCGGAAGCCGGACTGGAAGGGATCTAAGACTGAAGCATTCTCCAGAAAGCCCTGTAACTGTAATGCCACCGCCCTCTCTATCAGTTTGCCCAAATAGGGCAAATTAGACACCGGCCGATAGTTGGCCAATTCGGCCGGGTCTAGAGATGGTTTTTTTAAGAGAGGGCAGACCATCGCTTCCTTGAGCGCCGTCGGGAAACGCCCCTCCGAGAGGGACGTGTTGACAATATCTCGGACGGCGCCTCGCAGCCCCCCCGGGCTCACTTTAATGAGCCAGGAGGGGCACGGATCAAGGTCGCATGTAGTTGGGCGTACTGAAACGAGCAATCTGTCCACTTCGTCCAGACTGAGTAGATTGAAACACACTAAACCCGGCCCCGAAGACATGCAACGGGCCTCAAGTTCACTCACTGTCTCAAAAGTGGCGGAGAGGTCACGGCGGAGCCCCAAGACTTTATCTGCAAAAAAGCTCACAAAAGCCTCACAGCCAAGTTCCAATTCCTTAACTTTTTGCTCGCCCTGAGGCAAGGTTGTCAAATTCCGAATTACTCTAAATAATTGGTCCGGGCGCGAGCTCGCAGACGCAATCTCAGCCGCATAGAAATCCTTCTTAGCGGCCTTGACTGCCATCTCATAGGATCTCATAAACGTCCTATAAGATGTTCTCGAGGCCTCGTCGCGAGCGCGGCGCCACCGTCTCTCTAATCGTCTAAGTTCTCGCTTCAGCGCCCGCAGCCCCTGGGTATACCAGGGGGCGTGCCTAACACGAGTACAGAGACGACGCCTGGGAGCGATCTCGTCAATGGCCGCAGAGAGTCGGATATTCCAGTCCTCCACCAGCTCATCCAACGAGCCGCCAGGGGGCCTAGGATCCCGCAGAGCCATCTGGAACCGCTCTGGGTCCATCAGGCTCCGCGGGCGAGCAAAAATACGCTCACCGCCCAAACAGGGTTGAGGTGGAATGCTCAGACGGGCCTTCAGGGCCAGATGGTCCGACCATGGCACTGCCTCGGCAGTGATCCGGTCCACCTCCACACCCGCCGCAAAGATCAAGTCGAGCATGTGACCAGCCCGATGCGTAGGGGCAGATACGAACTGTGAGAGTCCCAGCGCCGCCATGGAAGACACCAGGTCCTTAGCCCGGCTGGAGGCCGCGTCCTCAGAATGGACGTTGAAATCACCCAAGACAATCAGTCAAGGGTGATCCAACGCCCAGCCTGATACGGCCTCCAGCAGGGACGGCAGGCTATTGGCCGGTGCATTAGGCGGTCGGTACACCAGCCAAATCGCCAAACTCTCCTCGGCCCCCAGCAGCACGCCGACACATTCTGTGCCCGCAATCTCTACAGCTGGGAGTGCCCTGAAGGAGTAAGCCTCCTGAACGTGAATAGCCACCCCTCCCCCCCGCCCCCGATTCTGAGATTGGTAAAGGACCGAGTAACCCGGGGAGGCTAACTGTGTGAGAGCCAGAGTCTCACCTTCCCTCACCCAGGTCTCAGTCATGCACGCCAGGTCCGCCTGATGTTCCATCACAAAATCCCGTAAGGTTGTGACTTTGTTGTTAATGGACCTGGTGTTGCACAACACCAATGACGGAGGAGGGTCCATCCTGGCCTCACTGCCAGCCACCCTTGGGATGGGCCGTAGGCTGGAAGGGCACCGAGCTCTCTTGTTTCTCAGTGGCCTTCCATTAACACTCTGCCTAGGCCCACCGCTAAACTTCCCCCTCCCCAAGAGCACCGGAATCTGCTGTTCGCACATGCTGTTGTATTATTCAATGGCCGTCTCCGAGGTTTCAGACCACCAAATGCACTACACAGCGAAAGGTCTGTCACCACCAATTGGTAGCAGACACGCGTCACCAGTCCTGACCGTGCAATTATACTTGCAAATTACAATTACAATTTCAATTAAAGGCTGCACAAGACAACATTACACTAACATCAGATCAGCTAAGCACAACAATCACCTGCACCAACAATAAAATCCATACAGACAGCCAGCCGACAGACTTTCCAACAACACCCAACAGCCAGACTAACACCATGTCTTCTCACACATTCATCTCAGTCTTCACACTGGTGACTCTCCACACATCTCTCTCTTGTTAATCGCAAGAGGGCTATGCTGGAATCAGCCCTCTGCAGGCGAGGTTCCCTTTTCTGTCCACTAGAGGGCTCTACTGTTGCAAGATCTTCCGGCCCTCTGTCGTTCCCAGACCAGCTGGAGAAAAACCTGGGCTCCGCCAAGCACACACGGGCCCCGCCAAAAAGGCACAGAACAATCCGGTATGGCCCAGCAGACCCGGCCCCAATCACCTTCCGAGTCAGGACCCCCGCGTTGGACCCTCCACTCAACCAACCGGCCCCCAATCGTCCCAGCCGGGCTCTCTGCGCCGCCGCTGCTCCACACCGCGCCCCCGCTCCAGACCCCCGCTCTCTAAAACCGCCGTTCAGCCAGCAGGCTCCTCGGCCAACCCGCAGGCCACCCCAGCACCTCCGAGGGCCCTCCGCGCTGCCCCGAGGCACCACCCAGTGAGCTTCGATGGTTCAGTAGGCTTCGGTGGTTTGTAGTGCGGTTTCGTGTGGTTTTTTAGTCTCAGGCCGAGAGTCCCGGGCTGGGGGTCCTGGACCGCTCCAAGGGGAGACAAACGAAGATGCAGGGGAACTCGGTGCAGGGGAACTCGGAGGGGCCTCAAGGATGAAAAAAAGGGCACCCGCCAGGGCCCCCACGTCGCTCCGTCCTTCCCTTAGTCCAGCCGGCCCTACAACACCGGCCAGCTGATGGCTGAGCCGGGGAGCTTGTAATCCAAACCGCGGTTCCTGCGCAGCCGTTGTTCTTCGCAGGCCTCGCCGGAGAAAAATAAGAAAAGTCTCACAGCGCGGCAGAATGTCCCAGTCTTTACCAGAGGCTTGCCCAACATAGTCCATAGATGGGAGAGAGGGTCACAGGTCTTTAACCCCCCCCCCCACTAAAGCTAGCAGCAGATTTAATACTGCTTAGTCGCTGAGGAGCTTGAGCACAGAGCTCCTCCCGGCGCCATCTTTAAATCAAGCTGGGTAGACGTGTACTTCACCTTCCTCTCCTAAACATTCCATGTGGGACACAATGAATGACTGGGTGGTGGCAGAGCAACTCCAGGCATACCTGAAAGGCTACTCTGCTTTGTCTTCAGGATGAGGTAACAGTATGGAAACAGCATGGGTTCTACTGGTGAACGATCACCATTTGTACAGGATTTAGTTGTTTGTTAATTTTCCGTAGCTCCATCACCTTTGATACAGTATACCACCCTAGA
>NW_015166161.1:2791-3858 GCF_001447785.1 Gekko japonicus | reverse complement strand
TTGTAACTCAATATAAGTGAAAGACAAAACCCATATCTATTTTTTCTACAGTGTTACCTTCTCTTATCTAATATCTTCTCTCCCTATGAATCTTATTATATTGTCACTTCCCTTTTTGAATCACATCTTAGATTGTGTTAGACAATCATATATTTAAGTTCATATTGGTTATGTATTTTGTTTCTCTTCCTTTGTTATTCTTTACGTTTCCACCTCTTGAGCTGTTACTCAATTACCATTACTTTTTAAACAAATAAATAACACATAAACCAGATATACTGACTTAGTTTATAACAATCTCAGTTTCACTTATTTTTCCAATTTTTAACCTACCATTTGCCCTGCTACTAAGTTTCTCTTAATTTTGTCACTAAGTAGTGTCAGCTAAAGGTACAAATATTTTCTTGTTTTACATCAATTTCCATCTCTCTTGTTTTCCCTGGCTCTTTACCCGGTAGTTCCTCCAATTTAATTTTCCAGTCTTTTAATCTATTCCTAAATTTCCATTAGTTTCCCACAAATACATATCCCTTTAAAAAAAAAGAAAAGCTCACATTTCATCCAAACTTACATAAGAACATAAGAGATGCCAATGTTGGATCAGGCCAAAGGCCCATCCAGTCCAACACTCTGTATCACACAGTGGCCAGAAATACCAGTGCCATCAGGAGGTCCACCAGTGGGGCCAGTTCAGTCTCTCCTATTTCTCCCTGGCTCTTGACCCAAAACTTCTATGATTTTTATCTATTACTAAATTTCCAAAAATTTCCTTCCAATAATAGCAACAAAAAGAAACACACATTGTCTTTATTTACCACAATTCTCCTCTTGTTTTCCCAACTCTTAAGTAGAACTTCAGTTTAGCAGCAGTCCAACTTTGGTGAGTCCCTCATGTAGCGGAAATGATAGTAATAGTAGAAATTAATTGCTGTAGGTTTTCCGGGTTGTGTGGACATGATCTTGGCATTCAAAATCCCTTTGTAAAACAAGCTTGATTTTCTTTTTCTTTTTCCGTTTCTGTTAAGAGCTCTCTCATCCCCACTTACCTCACAGGGTGTCTGTTGTGG
>NW_015166161.1:0-2781 GCF_001447785.1 Gekko japonicus | reverse complement strand
AGTTTGTAAGCCACTCTGAGACTCCCTTGGGTAGTGAAGGGCCATGGGGTATGAATCCAATCTCTTCTCTTCTCTTCTTCTCTTAAATCATCCCAAGAAAATTTATTTATTTATTTATTTAAATTTATAACCCGCCCTCCCCGCGAACGGGCTCAGGGCGGCGTAAAGATGGGGCCAATGCCCAATACATAAAACATTAAAACTGCATTTTAAAAACATTCAGTACAACATAAGTGCTCTTCCACAATAACTAACAAGGGAACAGATGACGTCATCAGGATTTTATCCTTAGTGGCCACAGCTCCACCCAGTACCACCATTTTTACGCTCACGGCGAGTTGGTAATAAGGGCATGGATAGATAATGATAGTCGTAGACAGATGGTAACAGTCGTGGCGGCTCCTACTCAAACGCCTGGCGGAAGAGCTCCATCTTGCAGGCCCTGCGGAACTGTGCAACGTCCTGCAGGGCCTGGATCTCCTCTGGGAGCTCATTCCACTAGGTAGGAGCCGCCAACCGAAAAAGCCCTAGCCCTAGTCACCGCTAGTCTGGCCTCTTTGGGACCCGGAACCACCAGGAGATGTTTAGACCCGGACCGTAGTGCTAGTTGAGGAACATATGGGGAGAGGCGGTCCCATAGGTATGTTGGACCCTGGCCATCTAGGGCTTTAAAGGTAAGAACCAGCACTCTGAAGCGAATCCGGTATGCTATTGGCAGCCAGTTCAGCGCTTTCAGCACAGGCTGGATGTGTGCCCCCCTAGGAAGGCCCATCAACAGCCTGGCTGCAGCATTCTGCACCAGCTGCAGCTTCCGGATTTGCGACAAAGGCAGCCCCATGTAGAGAGTGTTACAATGGTCTAGCCTCGAGGTGACTGTCGCATGGATCACTGTGGCTAGGTCGTCGTGGTCGAGAAAGGGAACCAACTGCCGAGCCAGCTGAAGATAGTAGAAGGCTGCCCTGGCAGTGGCTGCTACCTGGGCCTACATAGATAATGTGGAGTCCAGGAGCACCCCCAAACTCTGAACTTCTGACGTTGGCACCAAAGGCGCCCCCTCAAAGGTCGGGAGCAGGAGCCCCAACCCCAAACCACAATGACTCAAACCCAGGACCTCTGTCTTTGCTGGGTTTAGCCTCAGCCGACTTAGTCAGAGCCAACCAGCCATGGCTTGCAACGCCCGGTGCAGATCTTCTGGGCTGGAGTCCGACCAGCTGCCCAACATCAGTTAGAGCTGGGTATCATCCGCATATTGATGACACCCAAGCCCAAACCTCTGGGTAATCTGGGCAAGGGGGCGCATGTAGATGTTAAACAACATCAGGGATAATACAGCCCCTTGGGGCACCCCACATTCAAGGTGGTGTCTCTGGGACTGCTGTTCCCCTATCACCACCCTTTGTCCCCGACCTTGTAGGAAAGAGGCAAGCCATTGAAGGGCAAGTCCCTGAATCCCCGCGTCGGCGAGGTGGTGGGTCAGCAACTGGTGGTCGACCGTATCAAATGCGGCCGACAGATCTAATAACCACAGTGCCGCCACACAGCCCCGATCCAAATGCCTACGGAGGTCGTCAGTCACAGCGACCAGTACCGTCTCCGTCCCATGCCCTGGACGGAAGCCGGACTGGAAAGATAATATTGTCTATTTAAGTCGCCCTTCGCTCATTTTCTGCTAGAGAGTGCATTGTATAAACACTGTCTGCCGTTCCCCTCGTCTGGTATCCCTTTAAATTTTGGAGCTGGAGGGGGAATGTGCTTCATTGCCAAAGCCTCTGAAAAATAGCCTCTTTTATAACATAGGTTTGGGGAATGAATTCTTCGGCAAGTAAATTAAGGTTATCTTCTTCTTTAGAGTAAGGTTGCTTAGAAATAATACTTAACAAAGTTACAAAGCCACCACACCCCATGTCCTGTAGTGACAGCTGAAACTCCGCGAAGGGAGAGTCTGGTCCGCTCGAAGCTTCAGGAAACACCTGGTCACTCCCGTCACTGCTGCTGAATGGAGTACCAGCCAAAACTCCCCTGCTCCCTACCCTCTACCTGAGGGAAGGGGGGTTCTCTCAGAACTAGAGACCCACAAATGGAAGTGAAAAAGCCAGAGCGGTGGGAAAGCAACTCTCCGCCACATCTGCAACACTGCACTACAACCGGAAATCAAGGTAATCTATGTTGACAGCATTCCCCTGATACAGCAAGGTAGTAACATTCTCAAAAAAGAGAGATAAGGCTAGTCTGACATGACTTGTTCTTGAGAAACCCATGCTGGCTCTTCGTGAGCACAGCCATCTTTTCTAAATGCTCAAGGACTGTCTGTTAGATAATTTGTTCTAAAACTTTCCCAGGTATAGACAGCAAGCTGAGGGGTCGGTAGTTACCTGGATCCTCCTTTTCCCCTTCTTGAAGCTTGGGGGAAAGTTGACAGGAGACGAAAAGTCTCTGGTTCGGGTTGGTTCATCCCAGAGAGATGAGGGGGTAGCTGTTGCTTTTCTATAGGGGGGTGGATTGAAATTGTCCACCAAGACCATGGTTAGTGACATGGACTGCCTGACAAGGTCTTGAGATAGCAAGAGGAAGGTTGCAGGCTTAACTTGTATGGGAAATTACAGCTGTTTCTATATAAATGCTAGAAGTGTCTGAGGAAAAATCGGGGAGTTGGAGTGCTTGGTGTTGGAGGGAAAATAGACATTGAGGGTATTTCAGAAACTTGGTGGGATGAAGAAAAGCAGTGTGATACAGTGATTCCCAGTTATAAATAATATCGGAAGGATGGGGGGAAGGGTTGGA
>NW_015166160.1:3258-3617 GCF_001447785.1 Gekko japonicus | reverse complement strand
GTCACAGACCAAGACTCTGGAGAAAATGGCAGGACCTCCTGCTCAATGGAGATAAACTTGCCCTTTCTGTTGAAAACCACTGTGAATAATTATTATAAACTGGTAACCCAAAGGTTATTGGATAGAGAGAAAGACCCCGAGTATAACTTCACCATCACAGCTACCGATCAGGGCTCTCCCAGGCTCACTTCAAGAAGAACGCTTAGGGTTTTGGTCTCAGACATCAATGACAACTCTCCAGTGTTTGAGAAGTCCAAGTATGAAATGCAGGTGTGGGAAAACAACATTCCAGGCCTTCTGATGGGTTTGGTCCGTGCTGTCGATCTGGACGTGGAGCAGAATGCCAAGGTGACCTATTC
>NW_015166160.1:0-2809 GCF_001447785.1 Gekko japonicus | reverse complement strand
ATTCTCAGAGTGGATCACTTTCCCGGACCTACCAGTATGATGTTTGCCTAACCAGTGGATCCTTAAGCAGCGATTTCAGATACCTTAGGCCTCTCATTCCTGTTTTTTCTATGGGGGATCCAAACTTTTCTGAGAATCACAGGATTTCTTCTGGCTTTCAAGAGACTCCTGAGCAGGCAGAAGGCCAAGAACAAAGAGAACAGGTGAGTAAATAGTTGTGATTTCTTTATTGCCCCGTGTTCTAGGGAACGTTCCACTGGCTTATATGACTGTGGAAATGCTTTTTGCTGAACTGTCAGTCATATTTTTTAAATTTATGAATTTCTTCTCTTTGTTGATTCATTGTGTTTCTCCTTATTGGAGATGTCTATCATGGCTAGATAAGTGTCATTTAGGAACAGTGCATGTATTTGCATTTAGTACATGACATGCAGCTCTACTCCATCTTCTTTGGGCTGTCCCTTTATGGTCCCTGTTCCTTTTGTCTGTAGGCTATTCTCTTTGCTGTCAGATTTTCCTGTGCCTAAGGCCTTCGAAAGATTTTTCTATTGAGCCAACCATCCTTTTGAAGCTGGCTCATCCTCATAAGAACATGAGAGAAGCCAATGCTGGATCAGGCCAATGACCCATCTAGTACAACACTCTGTCACACAGCGCCTCAAATATACCAAGTGTCATCAGGAGGTCCACCAGTGGGACCAGGACACTAGAAGCCCTCTCACGACTGCCCCCCCAAGCACCAAGAATACAGTGCATCCATTGCCCCAGACTGAGAGTTCCTATCTATACCTTGTGGCTAATAGCCACTGATGGACCTCTGCTCCATATGCTTATCTAATTCCCTCTTGAAGCTGTCCATGCTTGTAGCTGCCACCACCTCCAGTGGCAGTGAATTCCATGCGTTAGTCACTCTTTGGCTGAAGTTCATGTGTTAATCACTCTATGGGTGAAATCCTCCTATTTTGGTGGTCCTATTTCCATTGGACCTCTTCTTCCACAGATCATTTCCCCAAGCCTGTTGCTGAATGCTGGGATTCTTTCTTCAACCCTCCTGCCTCCCGGTCATTAGCTTTCTGACTTTCTGAAGCTTATTACCGTCAAGGCTGATTCCTGACTTTGTGAGAAAATTACAACTTCTCCATGTATTCCAGTATGTCACACAATAAAGCTATGAAGTTTTAATAATATTTTTGCTTTTTCACACACAAATCCATGTGGCTGGGAATACAGGCTTTTTACAATGTGGGCATGTTATCCTCACCTTTCATGTGCTCCTTATATTTGCCTCATTTGGTATGGATCTCCTCCAAGATTGGTGTTATGTATTCTTCTTGTACCCTAGTTCTGTTTAGCCTTGTTCCTTAACCACAGCCATTGTGACTCAGGCGTCTGTCTGCCTTCCCTCTATTTCCTGGGAGCTTCAGCAATGCCTGCTCTGATGGCTGAGCCTGTCAAAGTGCACAAGCATCTTTAGAAGAACAGTTAGGCTTAGAGAACCTTGAATAGGGAAGGTATTTTAGGAGGTGGGGACAGAGAGTGACACATTGCCAAGAATTTCTGCTTAGTGTGAAAGTGAGAGAAAGATAACAGAGGAGACGAGAGATGCTGAGGGTGGCTTATCAGGAAATGTTTGGAATGAAGAACAAATTCAGGAGAGAAGAACAAAGGAAGCTGCAATGGAGATGGAGGAAAATCTCACTCAAATGGAAGCAGAATTGGTGCAGCCTTGGAGCCTTGGTCATGGAGGGAAGGAGCGGTGTGCTCAAGGCTGAGTGGAGACTGGCACCGAAGGGAGTCCACCCTTGCAGAGCCTGCTCTTTGAAACCAGCAGGACTTCAGGTTCTGGCATTCAGGAGGAAGGCATCAAAAGCAACAGTCAAGACACTGCTGGCCCTCTTTCTATTTGTGTGCATGTAAAGGAGGGACCGTGATGGTGTGGAGAGAATGGCAGAGCCAGGGCTATTTTTGGGCAGGAACGCACAGGAACGGAGTTCCGGCTGGCTTTAGAGTTGGCCACGCCCACTACAGCTAATACCTCTGCGTGTGTGGCTACAGAGGGAAGGCCTGGAGAGCGACCCCCCAGTGACTCCGAAGCGGGGGGGCCAGGGGGCCCCTGGAAGGATCGGGGAGGCATTTAAGGGCTGGCTTGCCAGGCATCACACAGCCGTGGGGCACCTGGGCAAGTCAAGGGAAGACATGGGGTGTGGCCTAATAAGCTAATGAAGTGTGCTGTTGGGGGTGTGGCCTATTATGCTAATGTGTTCCTGCTGGGCTTTTTCTACAAAAAGAGCCCTGCCGCAGAGTTGTTGAAGTACTGGAAACCAAGGGGGAACAAGTTGGGGTTTTGGGTGTGTGTGTGTGTGTTTTACTTTGGGTATATGAGTGTTTAACAGCCACAATTGGCAGTACTGTTTCGTACAACATCTAAAGAAAACTAGTATATGTCGATACACATTTCAGTCACATATTAAAGTTCCATGAGACCATACGTCTAGGGTTCAAGACCACTTTTAGAGAAAATTCCAGAAATGACACCAGTATGTAGCATGCAGCATACCTCAGTTCTTCACTACTGGGCAATCCGTTGTGTCCAGTTATGGAAGAATGAATAGAAACTTTAAACGAATTGAGGGAAAATAGTTAGAGCATGAAAGGAACCTGGCTGAATTGTACCAGATAGCAAAACCAAGTGGAGTTTCTCGTCTACTCTTGACTTCTAAAGAGCAGTCGTTACCCTTAAGGTGGCAATCCGTAATGGAGTCAGGATCTCCCCTTCACAGTAAAGTGTCTGCTACACTACAAGAACACG
>NW_015166159.1:0-3798 GCF_001447785.1 Gekko japonicus | reverse complement strand
AAGAGCAGGACCCAGGAGGACCTGGAATTGGCAAGAGAGCAAGCGAAGGCCCCCTTCTCCTCCAAGCCGGGAGTGGTGTTGAATTCTGGGAAAGAGCTGTGCCAGAGACCCTGGCTAAAGACACCATGACCTCAGACTTACATGGCCGGCGCTTCCGGCAATTTGGCTACCATGAGGCCGATGGGCCCCGAGAGGTCTGCAGCCGGCTCCATGGACTTTGCAGCCACTGGCTGGAGCCAGAGAGGCACACCAAGAAGCAGATCCTGGACCTGGTGATCCTGGAGCAGTTCCTGACCATCCTGCCCCAGGAAATGCAGGGCTGGGTCAGAGGATGCGGACCGGAGACCAGTTCCCAGGCGGTGGCCCTGGCCGAAGGCTTCCTCCTGAGTCAGGCAGAGGAGAAGAGGCAGGCAGAGCAGGTGAGGGGATTCCCTCCAGATATGTCCAATTCAAGCAATGCTATCTGGCCTTATCCTAAGGTATCCCTGAGAGATATTTGTCCAAGTGTTAATCATCCAAAAGGGGAATTTTACAGCCTGCTTCACCAGCCTCTTCTATTAGAGGATTTCTCATCCCTCCAGATAAAAGACCAACTCTGCTGATAGAAGGGTGCAGAGAATTGTAGAAGAGTTGGAAGGGGCCATACAGGGCATCCGGTCCCACCCCCTCCTCAATGCAGGATCAGCCTGGAGCATCCCTGACAAGTGTTTGTCCAGCCGCTGCAGAAAGACAGCCAGTGACGGGGAGCTCACCACCTCCCGAGGCAGCCGATTCCACTGTTGCACAACTCCTACTGTAAAAAGTTTTTCCTAATATCCAGCTGGTACCTTCCTGCCCTTAATTTAAATCCATGATTGCGAGTCCTCTCCTCTGCTGCCAACAGGAACACCTCCCTGCCCTGCTCTAAGTGACAGCCCTTCAGATACTGAAAGGGAGCAAATCATGTCCCCTCTCAACCTCCTCTTCTCCAGACTGAACATTCCCGGGTCCCTCATCTTAGGGCTTGGTCTCCAGGCCCCCGATCCTCCTCGTCACTCTCCTCTGCACCCGCTCCATTCTGTCCACATCCTTTTTGAAGTGAGGCCTCCAAAACTGCAGACAATACTCTAGGTGCAGCCTTACCAATGCAGTATACCGGGGGATGATGACATTTTGCAATTTGGATGTTATGCCTCTCTCTTTTTTTAAAAAAATATATATTTATTGGATTTTTATACACAATAGACAAACATACACACAAACAAAACAACAAACAACAATTTTCGTTATTCTCCGTACATCACATTGATTTTACAATTTGATTATTCTTACATATATTACCTATCTTCTCTATCCTTTTGCTAACCAACTATAATCATTACCTGACTCAAGATCTTTCTCAACCACCTTTTACTCATCATTTCTGTTCAATCACTATCCACCCTTCATTTTTAACCTGTACATAGTTCCTAAGCTTCATCTATCGACTCTTGTCCTTTAATTAGTTCTGTTCCAACGTGCCATAACTTTTACCGGAAACTCCTACAACATCCCTTAACCTTTACCATATTAAACTGTTACCTACATTTCTTTACTTTTTCCCTCGTTGTATTTTACTAAATAATCAAAATGAGACAACTCACTAAGTACAATAATCTACATATAACTGTTTGACAATACAATCATAAATCGAAACAAATAGGTTTGCAAATAGACAAACTACAAGGGAAACATCCCAAAATAAAATGTTATCACCATCAAAAGTTAATATAACCAAATCCCCTGCAATTTAATCATAGATATAACTCATTCTATTTTTGCCAGCATTAGTTTCCTTTTCAATTGATTTAAAGATACCAAAATAACAGCCAATTTTATCATAATTATATTTCCTTATTGTACATTAATAACCATCCGGGGCTTTATTTCAAATAATTTACATTTCTTTACCCCTCATTATACTAAATAACCAAAATGAGACAACTCACTAAATACAGTAATCTACGTATAACTGTTTGACAATACAATCATAAATCGAAACAAATAGGTTTGCAAATAGATTACTAAATAATCAAAATGAGACAACTCACTAAGTACAATAATCTACATATAACTGTTTGACAATACAATCATAAATCAAAACAAATAGATTTGCAAATAAACAAACTACAAAGGAAAACCCCCAGAATAAAATATTATCACCATCAATTATTAATATAACCGAATCGCCAGCAATTTAATCATAGATATAACTCATTCTATTTTTGCCAGCATTAATTTCCCTTTCAATTGATTTAGAGATACCAAAATAGCAGCCAATTTTATCATAATTATATTTCATTATTATTCATTAATAACCATCCAGGGCTTTATTTCAAATAATTTAAGACATCACCCCTATCCCATAATAAGTTATATTCTTTTCCATCCCATCTTAACCAAGGCAAACAGACTCATCAACCAAACAAACTTCAAAAACCCAAAAATTCTTATCTCACCTATATTTCTTGTGTTTTATATATTTTTTTATTTTTCCTTTCTATATTTACATCCCAATCCCATATATCATCCTCACCAATACTTAATATAACAAAATAGTCAGCAAGTTAATCACAAATATGACTTCTTCTATTTTTGCCAATCCGCAATTCCATTTCCATTGATATAACCATACGACTATAACAACCAATTTAATCATGGTTATAATTCATTTTTAACATTCAAAGATAGCACCATTAACACAACACACATTATTTCCTTGTCAGTCCAGTCTTATTTTTTTTTAACAAGTCACTTTCCTCTCCCTTCGTCATCCATACTTTATACCTTACAGCCAGCTTTTCCAAGTTATGAGGCAGCCAGTAACCTATACATTATAACAATCAACACAAGAATCCTGTACGCCAATTCTTTTTTATCTCGATTTTCCCCTTCCTCTTCAAGATGCCGTAAATCTTTGAACTCTTGCACTTTCTCTCCCAAAACATCTCTTACACCATCATTCACCTTTTTCCTTGGTTGTTTAAAACCTTTGAAAGTCTTTAACGCTTTCTTTAGTCCTTTGTCTTTTATTGATATTTTTTTCCTTCTCTGTAAGAGTTTTAGGGTACCTGTTTTCAAGTTCCGTTTCCTCTTCTTCTCTAACCCCTCTATGTGGAGATCTATTTTTGTTATCTCAGCACCTGGCAGCACCGTCCGAGTATCGAGAGTCTCTCTCCCTTGCTCCTGTTCTCGTTCCTTCTCTTCCTCCATTTTTCTCGTTTCTTGCAATATCCCCTTTAAAGACATGTTCTGCAAGCTTTCCATCATATTCTCACAAGCGTTTCTCAGCACATTTTCGCAGGCTACTTTATAAGCTTGTTTCGCTTCTTCGAAGAATTTTTTTTGAAACTGTTCCCACGTGGGGTCACATGTTTTAGTATCTTCGCTCATTTCCTCGTTAACCCCTCTTCTCCCATTTTCTTAACTTTTAGTTTTAACACTCCACTTAAACTTCCATTATATTGTATCACTCCAAAAAGATAGCTTATATTCAGCGGTAGGCGAGCTAGTCCTTACCCCGTTTCATTCTTTCCAGCCTCCATTCCCCCAGCAATTTTCCGGCCGTTTTTTTAATATATATATATATTAGGGGTTGCTTCTCCACGAGGTATAATCCAGTTCGGTCAGCAACTGAATTTTCCAACGTGATGTATCTCTCCGTTCCCAATGAGAACGCCAAAAATAAAGTTACAAAATCCACAGTTAAAGATAAAATACGGATGGTCGTTTCTAATGAGCATAGCGGCCATGCTCTCCTGTCGCTTGCCTCCGCGTCGG
>NW_015166158.1:0-3846 GCF_001447785.1 Gekko japonicus | reverse complement strand
CAGGCAAAGACAAGGCCCAGCCAGCTAGGGAGTTCAGCAGCCCTGATCTGGCTCAGAAGGGTAAGGACAGGCAGGGGAGGGAGGTGGGTGGAGAAGAGAGCCACTTGCCAGATTAAAGGCCTGCGCAGGCCGATTCCGGCCCACAGATTGTTGGTTTGACACCCCTGATATAGATTGTATATATCCTAGGATTAGATTAGCTGTGAGGCTTAATTTAGTGAATAATATGAGATTAACTCAAGATATAACATCTTGCCAGAAATGCGCAATTTTGGGGCACCCCTGAACATGTGGACCAGTAGGCTGCCAAGTCCCCCCGGGGGGCAGATAATCCCCCACTTTGGAGGCCCGATTTCCGCCGCCGCGGAATCGGGCCCCGGGGGAAACCCCTGGCGTGCACGTCAGCCGGATGTGACGTGATGACGCCGGGCACACTGGGGTCGGGGCCACGGCCATCTGAGGGGAAAACACTATGTTTTCCCCTCAGATGGCTGTGGCCCCACCCCCAGCGTGCCCGGCGTCATCACATCACATCTGGCTGATGTGCATGCGGTGCATGCACGCTTCGCGTGCGCACACTCAAAACGCCATCCGGGAGCCCCCCGCTTCGAAGAAAAACAGACTTGGGAACCCTATGGACCAGGTTGGCTGTAGGAGTTTGGCAGCACCAACAGGCATCATTCTCAGTAAGACCTAGGTGGCTAAATCTAGCAAGATACCAATCTGGTAATGATTGCTCAGGATCGGCAGGATCGGACAGCAGAACCAAAGCATTATCTGCATACATGAGTTTGTAACAAGAGGACTTTAAAAGGCTTTACCTATGCAAACCCTTTAGCAACAGAGTTCTCATTAATGGAGAACTATCTATTAAACCTTTACCTTTTTATCTGTTAAAGGATTATTGTCAAACTTTACATTTGATAATACAAATTAGTAAAGTGTGAATTTGGTTCTTTGAACTTTAAGCAGCAAACCACACCAAAAACCTGTAGAGACTTTTATTGAAAAAATATATTGTTCTCTTTATCGTGCAAAACAGTAAGAAATAGACATGTAAAAATTAACCCCACAATTCTGTAAAAATAAGTGCTAAAATTATCAAAGTTCCTAGCATTGCTTAATCAATGAGCCAGTTTGGTGTAGTGGTTAAGTGTGCGGACTCTAATCTGGGAGAACTGGGTTTGATTCCCCACTCCTCCACTTGCATCTGCTGATGTGACCTTGGGTCAGTCACAAGCTCTGGCACAGCTGTTCCTGAAAGAGCAGTTTGTGTCAGAGTTCTCTCAGCCCCACCCACCTCACAGAGTGTCTGTTGTGGGGAGGGGAAGGGAAAGGAGTTTGTAAGCCGCTCTGAGACTCCAAGTGAAGGGTGGGGTATAAATCCAATTTCTTCTTCTTCTTCTTCTTCATATGATAGAAAATAATAGTTTAAAAAGCAAACCAGGTTTCAGGTTTTTGTCTCACTGCTTTTGTCTCTCCACCTCCCTCACAGGGTGTCTGTTGTGGGGAGGGGAAGGGAAAGGAGATTGGAAGCTGCTCTGAGACTCCTTTGGGTAGTGAAGGGCGGGGTATAAATCCAATCTCCTCCTCCTCTTCTTTCGATTATAAAAAAAAAACCCCACCCCAAGTCACATAGAGAAAAAGAAATCTCACTTGATCTTCTTCTGAGGCATCCAGCCTCAGAAATACGATGTGCTTGATCACGCTGGTGCATATTTGTAGACAAATATCAATCTTATCTTTTTCAAAAACTGTTCTGTTATTATCAAGTGATTATTATCTAGATAAGTGATTCGTTCTTAACTAAAATGAGATGATCAACACAAGGGCAAATGAGCCAATCAGCATGTGCATATGAGTTACATCTGACATAGCAAGATGGGGCCAATTTCAACTCTTAACCTCTATTAAAAAGCAATTAATCTAACTGTTCTGTAACTGTTTCAATTAACGGTCAAAGATTAAAGTAACTTTAAGCAAATAGAGTTCACTGACACTTGAAGAGTGCTTGAACTCTCAGTTAACATGGAAAATCAGCAGGGGAAAGTTGGTAAAGTAATCTCAGTTAACATGCAACTCTCAGTTAACATGCTTGAACTCTCAGTTAACATGCAAAATCAGCAGGGGAAAGTTGGTAAAGTAATGGCTACCATGACAGTATCCCATACTTCAGGGGTGGCCAAACTGTGGCTCGGGAGCCGCCTGCAGCTCTTTCACACACATTGTGCAGCTCCCAGCAGGGCAGCGGGGGAAGCTAAATATCATTAGCAAACAAATATCATTGGGCAAATAAATATCATTATCAATATCTATTTTTACCGCTTTTGTTATTATTTTTGGCAGTCTCATTTAATGTTAATAAAAAGCAAATTTGCATATTTCCCAGTAAAAACGTGTAATTTTTGTTCATATCTTGCAGCTCCCAAACATCTGAGCATTAAGCAAGTTTTGCCACCCCTGCCATACTTTAATACCTTTAATGCTCACTGATTGCCAGATGGCACATACCAAGGGCTCTAGTCAGGTCAAATCGTAAAGGTGAGAGAGGGCAACCTTGAAGGAAAGGATCACATCTGTGCTCCGTAGCGGCCAAAATATCAATCAGGTATTTGAGATGATCAGCACTTTGTCTCCTTGGGGCAAAACCTACCTGATCTGGATGGAGCAACACAGGTAGCGCATGTTTTAATGCATATTGCAAATGCTATTGAAAGGATTTTACCATCAACATTTATGAGGGATATGGGCCTCTAGTTTGAGCAGAGACGTGGATCTTTCTCTGGCTTAGGCAGAACTGTAATGGATGCTTCATACATTGACTCTGACAAAACACCTAGAATCTTGTGCATCTCCTACAATCTGAACCAAGAAGGGTACTAATTTACTGTTGAAAGTCATATACTATGCCACAGGACATCCCAGAGCATTACCATCTTTCATATTTTTTATTGTTGTATGAATTCACACTGTTGTGTTCCAGGCATAGTGAGCTTCCCTGTTGCCCCTCTGTGTCACTGCACTCAAGATTAGTCCGAATAGGCATGGTGTGATTTGTTGTTGTTGTTGTTCAGTCGCACAGTCAAGTCCGACTTTTCGTGACCCCATGGACCAGATCCCGCCAGGCCCTCCTGTCTTCCGCCGTCCTTTGAAGTTTGCTCAATTTCATGTTCGTTGCATCTATGACACTGTCTAACCATCTCATCCTTTGCCGTCCCCGTCTTCTTTGACCTTCAATCTTTCCCATATTTTTTTTATTCTTAAAGGCAGAAATTTGTCAGCTCTCCTGACTCCATATCATTTTGTTTAATACAGGCCAATATGAATTCATCTTGCAATGAAAACAATTCGTTAATTTCATATCTGAGTCTCCTCATGTTATGTTTGTTGGAAGTGGAGGACTGCCTATGAAGGCAGCACTATAGGCTATCTGATACTATCTCTTTGATGTAGAATGCTATTCTCAGGGACAAACGTCCTTCATTCAATCTTGACACCTCTCATGCACATTTTGCCTCTCTCCACCATGGCAACATGGATGCATCCGAGCCAGATAGATTACGTTTCTATCGTATCTTTAATTTTTTTCTGTCTAAAATGGAGTTCCATATAATAAACTCCTTTTATTAGTTTGAAATCTTAAAGAGGCTCCGTGAAACTTTTTTTATTTACGTTCCATATAATAAACTCCTTTTATTAGTTTGAAATCTTTAAAAGGCTCCATGCTACTTTGTTCATCTTCATGGCTTCTGTGCAGTCCCACATGCTGATGTTGGGAAGGGGAGCATGCTTGGGACACTAGAAAATTTGAGACCATGCTAGCTTCCCTTGGTGGCAGACCTGTGG
>NW_015166157.1:0-3832 GCF_001447785.1 Gekko japonicus | reverse complement strand
GATCAGGCCAGAGGCCCATCCAGTCAAACCCTATGTGTCACATGGTGGTGAAAATCCAGGTGCCATCAGGAGGTCCACCAGCAGGGCCAGAACTCCAGAAGCCCTCCCACTGTTGCCCCCCAACCACCAAGAATACAGAGTGACACTGCCCCAAACATAAGAACATAAGAGAAGCCATGGTGGATCAGGCCAGTGGCCCGTCCAGTCCAACACTCTGTGTCACACAGTGGCCAAAAATACCAGGTGCCACCAGGACAACTATCGAGGCTGGACAAGTAAACATCACGGTGTTCTAAGTGATTAGCATGTTCTACTTGGCATCTAAGAGACATCTGATCAACTGCCGGCTGCCTTCTTTCCTCCTCCTTCGCACAAGGCCAAAGGGGCAAGCTAGGGATTTATTTAATTATTTATTTATTCTTTCTTTCTATTTATATCCCGGCCTCCCCGAAGGTTCAGGGCGGCTAACAAGGGCCTAATAAAACAATAAAAACAATATTAAAATACAGTACAATATACAACATAATACACTCAGTGCTCCACTACTCGCTCCAATTTATAAATCAAGATGGTGTTCTGCAGCTGTATATCAATCAGATGACCATATATATGACCCTGCAGCCCTATCATCTGCCAGGTACATCTCGCACCCCCGATGGTACCCTCACCAGCGGTGGTAAGGGTGCGGTGATGGAAAAAACGTTGGTGGAATAATGGTGGCGGCGGCTCCTACTCGAAAGCCTGGCGGAAGAGCTCCGTTTTGCAGGCCCTGCGGAACTGCCCAAGGTCCCGCAGGGCCCGGATCTCTTCTGGGAGCTCATTCCACCAGGTAGGAGCCACCACCAAAAACGCCCTGGCCCTGGTCACAGCGAGTTTGATGGTCCTGGGGCCTGGAATATCCAGGAGATTTTTGGTCCCCGACCATAGTGCCCTTGGGGGAACATGCGGGGAAAGGCGGTCCCTTAGGTAGGCCAGACCCTGCCATACCTTGACAGTTCTCCAGGGTCTCAGGCAGAGGTCTTTCACATCACCTGCTGCCTGGTCCTTTTTAACTGGAGATGCTGCTGGGGACTGAACCTGGGACCTTCTGCATGCCAAGCAGAGGCTCTGCCACTGAGCCACAGCCCCTCTTTACAGCTCTCCAGGGTATCAGGCTGAGGTCTTTTGCATCACCTACTGCCTGGTCCTTTTTAACTGGAGATGCTTTTGTTGTTGTTATTCAGTCGCACTATCGAGTCTGACTCTTCGCGACCCCATGGACCAGATCACGCCAGGCCTTCCGGTCTTCCGCCGTCCTCTGAAGATGCTGCTGGGGACCAAACCTGGGACTTTCAGCAAACCAAGCAGATGCTCTACCACCGAGGCACAGCCCCTCCCCAGAGTCAAGCTTCCTCTTCGTGAACATTGACAGTTGTGGTAGCCCAGCAGCCAAATTCCACACTAGAGTCTGGCTTCCGTGCAGGTGTGTTGGAATGTGTCTCTCTCTGTGAATGGTTTCTTTTTGAGTCACTGTTTGGGTGGCTACGCCGTCTTTTGTTTCAAGGGCTGAATGAGTGATTCACAGGACCTGCGGTTCCGCTCCACCATACCCATCTCTGTTTATGTTTTGCTACTTAGTTCCAGACAGTTACATCTTTTATTTGTCTCCGGGGAGAGAGAAGATCCCCCTTCGTTCCTACACATCCAGACGCAAGCGCTGGTCTCGACACACTAAGAGCCAAACTCTTCGGGTGGTGATGAGGAATGAGAGAAATTGGCGTTTCTCCCATAACACCTGAGAGGAAAAATCCGGCCTGTGAAAGGAACTGGGAGGCTTCCCAAAGCAGGTGAACGTCAAAGAGGAGGAGGAGGAGGATTTGGAGGAGGAGGAGGAGGAGGAGGAGACTGGATTTATACCCTGCCCTTCAGTACCCAAAGGAGTCTCAGGGCAGCTTACAATCCCCTTCCCTTCCCCTCCTCACAACAGACAACCCTGTGAGGTAGGTGGGGCTGAGAGAGCTCTTTTGAGAACTGCTCTTGAGAGAACAGCTCTGAAAAAACCTGTGACTGACCCAAGGTCACACCAACAGCTGTTTTTTGGAGGTATGGGGAATAAATCCAACCTCTTCTTCTCTAACTGTTATAGGCTCTCCTCCCTGGCAGTCTTCAAGCAGGACGAATACTTGTCAGGGATGATCTAGGCTGATCCCGCATTGAGTCGGGGGTTGGACTAGATGGTCTCTATGGACCCTGCCAGCTCTCTGATTCTAGGATCTTGTCCAGTTCTCCTCCTCATGTAGACCCCATCCCTCCCGGCTGTTGGTCTGTGCAGGGCCCACAATCTCCAACAAAGTAGTTTCAGGGATAAAAACGCGGTCTCCCCCATTTTTCACCAGTGAGAAAAGCGGATTCCAGTCTTGATTGGAAACAACTCTGGAAGCACATCTACAGGATGTTTGCATTCCACTCAGCATCAGCTCTGCCACATGGGGAAGCTGTCTACGACGGCTGCTTTTATAGCTAGAATCTGCATTTGCATTTTTAAATCAGTTTCGTGATGCCGTGATGCCGTCTTTCTCCATGCTTGTTTGAATGTTGTTTGGAGAAGATTCTTTTGAAGCAGGACAGAGGTGCAATGACAGTGGAGCTCCCACGAAAGGGCAATAAACATATGTGGACGTGCAAAAGTATGCAAGCACTGTTGAGGTGTGAAAACGACACCAAATGTAGACAGCTTTTTTAAAGACGGTGTCAGAAGGCTGGGACACCCTTGGGAAAGACAAATGCAGAGTCGACCTATTAAGCACTCTTTCTCCTTGGGTGTACTTTCCAACATCGGGTTAAACGTCTCCTCCCTCGTCTTTTGTTCCTCATCTAATGCCACGGACCCTTTTGATCAAGTTCTTTGTTTTAATCACACACACACACCGCTAATTTTGCTCTAAGATGTTTGTTCTCATTGACCTTTCATAGGCTCTGCTGCTTTCATTAGTCAGACTAATTAACCGACACCGACATAAGAGCAAACAGGGAAAGGAGCACTACGTGCTGTCGTCTGCACACTGACTTTCTCGTGGGCAGCTATATCTTGTAACGAGAAATGGGAACCTCCCAGAACTAAAGACAACATCCAGTTGTGCTGGAAGCATGACACAGAGGCCTGAACTCGGAAGCCAGAAGCTCACAAACTTTCCTCCTGTTGAGAATAAGACAGTGCCCATCCATGACCCATGGCACCGTTCACCTGCCCTGCTTTGTGTGGCATTTGCCTTCTCACTTGGAAGGAAACAACCTTCAGATAAGAGCAGGGGCCATTTCCTGCAGGAGCGCACAGGAGCGGAGCTCCGGCAGTAAAGAACCCAGGGGGCAGGCACATGCAACAAGCCCCACCCCCTGCTCTCAGCAGCCCTCAGTCAGAGCAAGAAGCAGCCAGGTAAGTTGCAGAGTTCCCCCCGGCACCCCGGTTCCAAAACAGTCCAGTGGCACCTTTAAGACCAAGGTTTTTTTTCAGGTACAAGCTCTCCCTCCTCTGCAAGGACAGATCTGCACATCCCCCCCCCCAATAGCTAGCAATTCAAAACAGTCCAGTGGCGCCTGAGCGGTGGGTGTTGCCTTCTGACACACTTCCGGTGATGTCAGGGGGTGTGGCATATGCAAATACGTTATGCTAAGGAGCTATGCTAATGAGCTCCTGCACCTCTTTTTCTACGAAATGACCCCTAGATAAGAGCATCTGGTAACATCCAGGCTGGATTACTGCAAAGTGTTATGCAAAACACGGTTTTTGTATTATCTATGTATCTAATACTGAAGTCGCCCCCTGAGTGCGGATACTTATTTCCGCACATCAGGA
>NW_015166156.1:3543-3988 GCF_001447785.1 Gekko japonicus | reverse complement strand
TTGTATTTAAGTATATGATTTAAATCAATGTATGAAGACATAGTAGCTTAATAGTATTGTGTGTTTTGTTCTAACATGGTGTTTTCCCACGTTTGCTCAACCTAGGCCCCGATCACATGCAATGTTCCCTCTAAGCCGTGGAGTCTTGTGAGCAAAAATTCTACTCTGTGAGCCACTGGCATTAAAGTTGTGAGCGAGCGATTCGGCTGTTGCCTAAGTTAGTTTGCTCTGGAGCGAAGGCAAAAATGGGTGAGCCGAAGGCTAAGAAACTGTGAGCTAGCTCACACTAACTCAGCTTAGAGGGAAGACTGATTCACATGCAGAAGTTGCCGCGGGATACTCACGGATGCTGAGCGGGTTTTACGGGCACGATCAAATGGGCACATCTGGCAAGCGTCGCACACCCGTATCCAACCCGTCTCGTCCGCCTGAAGATCTGGAGTTA
>NW_015166156.1:2921-3513 GCF_001447785.1 Gekko japonicus | reverse complement strand
GGGCCGCAGACGGATCTCCTCCGTCTGATTGCTCCAGTGCGCTCTTCTTGCCGCGTTGAAGCGCGCCGGAAACATGCGCCACCGAAAACAACCCCGGTCCACCGCCGCAGCGTCGGTTCAGGTAGTGGCGGATTAAATTGTGGCGGCACAAATAGCCACGCCTCTTCCCCCCCCCTCCGGCGTTATCTGGCCTGTGTGACCGGGGCCTTTGCTGTGTTTACTGTGTGTTTGTTACTGTTTCTTTTAGACTTGGCAAGGCCTTTCCTCACCTGTGGAATGCATTCTCTTTCGGCTTCAGTTAGTGTCATTTAAAAGATTCCAAGCATCTTCTTGACTCTCTTATGTTTCCCCTTCAGCTTCCTTTTAACTATTCCCCTCATTTTTGTAAAGTTCCCTCTTTTGAAATCAAATGTTAACATTTGAGACTTTGGGGGTAACTTTCCATTGACCTGAATGCTGAACTTAATGGCATTGTGGTGACTGCTCCCAACTGGTGCAAAAACCAGTCAGTTTGGTGTGAGAGCCAGTTTGGTGTAGTGGTTAAGAGTGTGTAGTGGTTAAGAGAGTTTACTCAAATCTGGGAGATCATGCA
>NW_015166156.1:0-2610 GCF_001447785.1 Gekko japonicus | reverse complement strand
TGCAATTTCTTGCTTTCAAACTGCTAGGTTGGCAGGAGCTGGAACTAGAGACAGGAGCTCACCCCGTCTTGCGGCAACCGCTGAACTACTGACCTTCCACAGCCTGCAGTTCAGTGTCTTAACCACTTGAGCCACCGCAGCTCATGGGTAATAGTACATCCCCACTTTTAAGTAACCCTTAGGGCCCAGTAGTTCCACCCATATTGCTGCTGCTGGGGAGTTAATCCCCTGATGTTTTCTAATTTATTTGATTCTATGCCTTCTTTGATGCACAATGCAACACTTCCCCCAACCCACCCCTCCCTGTCCTACCTATAGCGCTTATACCCAGGAATGACTGTATCCCACAGATTTTCCCCATTCCATCATGTTTCTGAGTTACCCACTATATTTAAATTATCACTGAAGACTTGTTAACTACAAATGGATTGGCTGAAGGCAAGCCAGAACAGGAATTTAAAAGGCAGCTGGCAATCAAAATACTTGATGAGTCAAAACAAACAGCTTCATAAATAGGTCCTAATTCAATTATTACTAAAATCTTTTATAATGAAAGATGCCCAGTTATGTGTCACTCACGGCCAGTCTATGAGAGAGCTGTGTGGAGATGTGCACATCTCTGAAGAACAGGAGAGGAGGAAAGTTAAATGAGAGAGGGGAAGAGAAGAGAATGTAATGACAAGGCCTGGAGATCTGAGAAGGAGAGCTATTCTAGGTAACTTGGCAAAAGGGGGACTGAGAACCAAAGAACCAGGCGATTGGAGAAGGGCTTCGGAAGAGACAAAGAGAGGCTCCACGGCAGGAGCAGAGCCAGTTTGGTGTCGTGGTTAAGTGCGCGGACTCTAATATGGGAGAACCGGGTTTGATTCCCCACTCCACCACTCGCAGCTGCTGCTGGATGACCTCGGGCAAGCCGTAATTCTGACAAGAGCTGTTCTTGAAAAAGAGCAGTTTCTATCAGAGCTCTCTCAGCCCCACCTACCTCACAGGGTGTCTGTTGTGGGGAGGGGAAGGGAAAGGAGTTTGTAATCCGCTCTGAGACTCCTTTGGGTAGTGAAGGGTGGGGTATAAATCCAATCTCCTCCTCCTCCCCCTCCTCCCTCTTCCTCCTCCTTCTTCTTCTTCCTGTGTCAGAGGTGCAAGAGAACAAAGTGAGAGAAAGAGGGAGAAACTAAGAAAAGAAGAGGTTAAATCGTAGCTACCAGTCTTGAAGAGTGCATGCTGCCACAAGTGGCAGAGGAAGGTTTAAGATGGGGAAAAACTGAATCTAAATGGTGGCTAAATCCCAGACCTAATATACTTACAGTGCAATCCTAAGAACTCTCCCTGGGGAGTATCCCCCATTCAGTAGCCTTGAGTAGGATGCTGAGTAGACCTGCTCAGGAGTGACATATTAATTTCCTGTCTTGGGTGTGTGGTTGTGTATGTGTGTCCTCCGATCCTGGAGTCAGAGGAAGCTTTGCTATATGCTAGATTCAGGATTCAAGACACACATTGCCCTTGATAATATTTCTTTTCGGCAAAAGCGAACTCTTGACAGGAGGTGGTTTTGACATTGTGATTAAGTAAAACATAATAACGGAATGTTTGCTTACAGATGTGCTGGGACTCAGGAGATGAGTTTCTGCTCTTATACATAACTCAGGAAGAGGACTGGAAAAGGGTTGGAACACTTTCCCTATTAAGAAAGGTTGAAGCGCTTGGGGCTCTTTAGCTTGGAGAAATGGCGGCTGAGGGTGACAGAGGTTTACAAGATTAGTGGACACTCAATGAAATTGCTGAGCAGTCGGGTTAGAATGGATAAAAGGAAGTTCTTCTTCACCCAAAGAGTGATTAATACATGGAATTCACTGCCACTATCAGGTATGGGAGCAAGATGACAGCCTAAGAGGTAAATAGTGAAGATCATTCTGATCTGGTTGACAGTAAAAGGAGTCATGTGATCATGTCACCAGATCTGGATTGCATCTCAGTTGCATCAGCTAATTGATGTCACCATGAGTCAGCACTAGACACTGATTGGTGCTGAATATGTATATAAGTATGTACAGTACTTATGAAGGTGTTCACTCTGGTGAAGGCCTTGCTGCGGAGCACTCTGCCGGATTGTACAGCGATTTGGAGTTGGAGAGTGCTAAATGAACTGTGTGTATATCTGTGTAAATAAATCCACTGTGAATAGTCAGCACTAGCAACCTGGTACGTGTGGTTACTAGACGCTTCATACGCTAACAATGGTGGTGGCTACAAACATGGACAGCTTCAGGAGGGAATTAGATAAGCATATGGAGCAGAGGTCCATCAGTGGCTATTAGCCACAAGGTATAGATAGGAACTCTCAGTCTGGGGCAAGTGATGCTCTGTATTCTTGGTGCTTGGGGGGGGCAACAGTAGGAGGGCTTCTAGTGTCCTGGCCCCACTGCTGGACCTCCTGATGGCATCTGGTATTTTGGCCAGTGTGTGACACAGAGTGTTGGACTAGATGGGCCATTGGCCTGATCCAACATTGGGTTCTCTTATGTTTTTATGCCTGTGGGGGGGTGCCTTTCGATGTGTTGGACATTGAAAAGGGGGGTGGTAGGCAATGTCCCCTCTAAGATGAGTTAGTGT
>NW_015166155.1:1310-4043 GCF_001447785.1 Gekko japonicus | reverse complement strand
ACTGTAATTAATGCGCTGCACCACATTTTTGCAATGCATGGGTTGCCTGACACACTCGTGTCTAATAACGGGACCTGTTTTACCGCCTCTGAGTTCCAGGATTTTTGGGCGGCAAATCTCATCCAGCACAGCACGTCCGCACCATTCCACCCGGCTAGTAACAGCCAAGCCGAAAGAATGGTGCGGACCACTAAGGAAACTTTGAGCCACCTGGTGCAGGGAAACTGGAGCCAAAAGGTGGCGTCGTTCCTCCTGCACCAGCACATCACACCACACTCTGTGACGGGGCGGAGCCCAGCAGAAATACTGATGGGTCGGCGTCTTACAACTCTCCTTGACCACATGCAGCCGGACCTAACCACATCCAGACCCCCACACAGTGAGTCCACTGACCGGACTAGGAGTTTTGAGGAGGGAGAGTTGGTGTACACCAGGAACTATTCTGGAGGGCATCGTTGGTTGCCGGCAACAGTAACCAAGGTTCTGGGTTCACACATTTATACAGTGTGGCTTACAATTGGTCGTGTGTTCAAGCGGCACATCGACCAACTGAAGTGGTGGGCTGAGGCAGACCCTGACCCCACTACTGAAGTGGCAGATGTACCCGTTCTGGACGAACGGGTAGAGCTTCCCAGCTCGGACAACTCCCATGAGGGAGAACCACCCAGTACTACAACAGAACCCAGTTACCCGCCTGAAGACAGTTTTCAGACACTGGCCCCAAGGTAGCCCTTCCAACAGGGAAACGCCAAGCAGTCCCCCAGTCATAACATTAAGAAGGTCACAATGTTATATTTGTTTTATTGTTTTAATCCTACCAATAAAATGTTAATGAGAAAAAAAAAAAAGAAGGTCACAGTGGAGCAGACAGCCTCCTGGGTACTTGGAAGACTACGTGTGTTCCCGAGGATCCGCCCGTCGCTCGCGCCGTACCGCCAAAACCATATCACACAAAACCATAGTTATGACTAACTTTGGTTAATAAGCCAGCTTCAAATCCTGGCTTAATTAACACTAGCGAACCATGGTTAGTGGACTGACCTCCATTCAGACAATCACACCAACCACTGTTGTTTCGATTAAATCATGGGTCAGCACGGTATCTGATCTAAGCCATTAACATTAAGGCTTTCAGCTAGTCTATGACCAGTTTTCTCAGTTGGCACAAAAACCTTTTTAATAATTGTGAGAGATTCAAGTAACATTCCACAGAACACACAACTAAGAACTTAGAGACACTTACGAGAAAGGGACCGGAAAAGCAAAGCGCTCTCTCAGGTCAACGCTCATGAAAGGAACATACTCAATGCCATTTATCTTTGACGTCTTCCTGTGTGTCACAATATCAAAACAAAACAAGGTGGCATACGTCAGAAACACAACACTCTTCACTGTGTACACTTGTTCCCCCCCCCATCATGTCACCCTCGGGAGTAAAACCTCCCTTCCCAGTGCTTTGAACCCTCCCCTAGGGCATCTCAAGAGGAACAAAATCCGACACAACAGACCACCTTGTCTACCGAATCAGCACATTTCCGCTTTCTCTATTGTGCAAGAAGTTCTGTTCACACAATTAATTATATTTACACAATTAATTATACTAGATATTTTTTATAACAGTCTATCTTTCAGGCTGCAAAGAAAAATCAGAAATACGACAGAACGGCTGACACAATACATTATCTGTTGCTTGCCTGGGAATTTTAACGTTTCCTGCAGATGACCTCCTATTGCCAACAGAAGCAGACATGTTGCTTATCGGCAGAGGGGAATCTGGACCTCTTTGCTCAGGACAGTGACGTCGCTGCTGCTAAGTCGCAGTTCACTGCACTCAAACTGCAGCAGGTTGCTGCTGGGGAAAATGAAGTCTTCCCTCTAGCGAAACAAACTCAATCACTGTGTGCAATGTAGCTGTTACGAATGTCACGGGCACCTAAGGACACTCTCTCAAGTCTATATCTTCTTTTTTAAAAAATTTAAAATTGGATCAAAAAGTCTTAGCTCAAGGAAGTCTGCAACAGTTGGACTGTGGAAGTTCACATCTAGGAATGTGGGATATGTGTACACAGCTGCCCCTAGTCACCAGAAGGGATCTGGAGCCTGCCAGCCCCCAATACAGCTTTTCTTTGGCTTTGTCCAACACCGTCCCTTAAAAGTCCAGATTCTATTGTTTTAATCTAGATCACTCAGGACATGTATAATGCTACTAGCCTCCTGCATGGCCATTACATAAGGAGGAAAATGTGGCTGAAGTATGCATTGCCTGGTCATCTTGGGGAGAAGCAGTCCCGAAGGCACCCACTGGTCTGTGGAGTGCCCCAAGGAGCAGTGCTCTCCCCAATGTTATTTAACATCTATATGCGCCCCCTTGCTAGATTGCCCGGAGGCATGGGCTTGGGTGTCATCAATATGCAGATGACACCCAGCTCTATCTGTTGTTGGGTGGTCAGTCTGGCTCTACCCCGGAAGATCTGGACCGGGTGTTGCAGGACGTGGCAGGATGGCTTAGGCTGAGTCGGCTGAAATTGAATCCGACGAAGATGGAGGTCCTGTGCCTAAATCGGAGCGGTCCGGGGTTAGGGGCCCCACTTCCGGCCTTCGGTGGGGTGCTGTTGGTGGCAGCGCCAAGGGTCCTGGATACTTCTTTGACAATGGAGGCCCAGGTAGCAGCCACTGCCCAAGCAGCCTTTTACCATCTTTGGCTGATTAGGCAGTTGGTCCCCTTCCTCGAAC
>NW_015166155.1:0-912 GCF_001447785.1 Gekko japonicus | reverse complement strand
CTGTGGAACGAGCTCCCTAATGAAATTAGAGCTCTATGGGACCTCCAGCAGTTCCGTAGAGTGGTGAAAACTGAGCTGTTTCACCAAGCATTTAAGGAAGAACTGACTGCACCGGCTGGGTCACACTAGCACTTTACCACAGGACAGGATGCTGCTGTATTTATTTAGTTTTACTGTATTTATTGCATTTTATATTTGCTGGTTTTAAATTGTATGTTGTGTTAAATTGTTTGTAAGCCGTCCTGAGCCGCCTTGGCGGGAGGGCGGGGTAAAAATTCAGTTAAATAAATAAATCTTAAATTCAGAAGGGCACGAGCTTGCTTTAGGAGCCTTGTAAGACGTGCTCCTGCTGCTCAGTGAGTCATGTGGTTAGGCTAGCATCCAATTCTTCAAGCTAGGTACCCCAGACAAGCTCAATACATGCAATAAAACCTAGAAATGCATCTCCCTTTCTCACCTGAGCACCTCAATCTCCTCTGTGGTGTATCGCTGCCCTTGAGGTTCGCTGGCATGCACAGCCCGGACTGTCTGTGGCTTATCGTTCAAAGAAAAGTCAGGGCCCAAAGGGAAGAAAGTCCTCACGGGCTGGTTTGGTTTCACAGCAGCTGGCTTGTCTTTCTGAGACGGGGTTGAAGCGTTCAGTTCCTCAGCTCTGAAATAAAGGGCTCACATTTTACCTCACGGGAAAAGTGACTATATTAAAGTCTGTCATTTGTTTATTTGTTCACGGTGCCCAATAGGGGAAACAGCTATTTTGTTCCAACTGAAAAAACTATCCCAAGTAAAAATGGGCCGCCAAGAATCTAACCAAAACCAACCTCTCACCACTATGCCAAGATTCTAAAAGCATGTGGTGGAAAAGTGCCATCCGGTCACAGCTGACGTACGGCAACCCCAGAGGGTTTTCAAGGC
>NW_015166154.1:0-4011 GCF_001447785.1 Gekko japonicus | reverse complement strand
TTTTCTACGAAATGACCCCTGGCTAGGTCTCATGATAATTTCCACCAATGTACCTTCAGGTCAGTTTGCGATCCGGCCCCAGGTCTATATGCTCATTCTCCATCCCCCTTGTGTTTCATTGGTGTCCTCATTGCTGGTACAGTGTATCAGCTGACCTGAAGAAACGCTGATCTGAACACAGCAATCCCATTGGATAAAAGCCACCCAAAAGTGCAGTTTAGACCAAACGATCTGGATGTCAGGCCTTCAGATAATCATCTTTCCCTCGCCCAGTCAGTCACTGCTACCTCGTTTCCACGGTAAGAAAAATGTGGAAGAAAGTCAGGACTTTCCTGCTCCCAAACTGCTTGCCTGTATTTCATTGACATAGATTTTGGCAAGGGACTGTAGTTAAAGTATAGGACTCTTGACAGGAGAAGCCTTGATTCAAATCCCTCCTTGGCATATAATTTACTGCAGGGGCAGAAGCGGGGGGGGGGGCTGGAAAAGGATCCTGCCCCAGCTGCCCTCCCCCCGGAGGGAGGGAGCACCTGCCCGGAAGAAGGAGGAAGAGGAGGAGGATCGTAGAGTTGGAAGGGACCTCCAGGGTCATCTAGTCCAACCCCCTGCACACTGCAAGAAAGTTACAAATACCTCCCCCCCCAGACTCCCAGTGACCCCTGTTCCACACCCAGAAGATGGCAAAAACCCTCCAAGATCCTTGGCCAAACCGGCCTGGAGAAAAAGTGCTTCCTGGCATATCTTGGCAGGATTCTTGCTGTTCCAAACAACACTGTCTTCTGGAGCTGAACTGGTGTTATTTGCTCAAGGCTCAGAATGTCCAGGTGTTTCATGACGCTTCCAGGCACCGCTCCAAGGGCTGCAGTGACAACTGGCACGATGGTCACCTTCTTCGCCCAGAGGTGCTCTAACTCTACTAGTGGTAGCCCTTGGTAGCTTGTGATCCTCTCTTTTCTGTTCAGCCGTCTCCTGGGATTCCAATGTCAATGATCCAAATCCTATTTTTCATCCCCCCCCCCAATTGTGATATTAGAAGAAGAAGAGAAGAGATTGGATGTATATCCTGCCCTTCACTACCCAAAGCGGCTTACAAACTCCTTCCCCTTCCCCTCCCCACAACAGGCACCGTGTGAGGTAGGTGGGGCTGAGAGAGCTCTTTTGAGGACTGCTCTTGAGAGAAGAGCTCGGGGAGAACTGTGCCTTGCCCAAGGTCATCCAGCCAGGTGCAAGTGGAGGAGTGGGGAATCAACCCCGGTTCTCCCAGATTAGAGTCCGCACTCTTAACCACTACACCAAACTGGCTCTCATATTAGGGGTGTTATGCTCCAGGTGTCTATCTGTTTGCAATCGAAGTCCCAAAGAATCTTTGCTTCATCATTCTCCATGATCTTGCCCGGTTTGTGCTCCCATGAATTTCTGGCCAATGGGAAGCCGTACTTCTTGCAAGGGCTCCAGTGACACAGAGCTGCAACTCTAGCGTGACGTTCTTTATAGTCAGTTTGAGCAATTTCACTGCAGGCACTGACCATGTGGTCTAATAATATTGTTATTATTAATTTATGCCTCACCTTTCCGGTCAGTGGGGGCCCAAAGTGGCTTACATTATCCGTCTCTCCTGTGTTTTGTCCTCACAACAGCCCTGTGAGGTACGTTAGATTAAGGGAGTGTGCCTGGCCCAAGGCCACACCACGAGCTTCCATGGCAGAGTGGGGATTCCAACCCTCATAACCACCACACCACCATGGCTCTTCAGAAGCTGCCTGTGATGTGAGGAGGAGCAACAGAAATGAAAGGATGCAGCAACGGTCACAGGAATAAACAGTGAGGGGGGATTAGATAGATTCACGGAGGAAAAGTCTATCAAGGGCTAGCAGCCATGGTGACTGAGGGAACCTCCACATTCAGAGGCACTAATCCTCTGAATCCCAGAGCCAGGAGGCAACATCAGAGAAAGGGCTCAGCCTCCATGCCCTGTTGTTGGCCCTTCAGAGGAACTGGCTGGCCACTGTGTGAGACGGGATGCTGGACTAGATGAACCACTGGTCTGACACAGCAGGGCTCTTCTGAGGTTCTTCTCAGGGGAAGGCCTTGGCCTCTCTGCCCTTTTGTTGGCTCTCCAGAGGAACCGGTTGGCCACTGTGTGAGCTGGACCAGATGGACCACTGGTCTGATCCAGCAGGGCCTGGTTCTTATCAGAAGGCCTCAGCCTCTATGCCCTGTTGTTGGCCCTCCAGAGGAACTAGTTGGCCACTGTGTGAGACAGGACGCTGGACCAGATGGACCACTGGTCTGATCCAGCAAGGCTGGTTCTTATAAGGAGAAGGCCTCAGCCTCTGTCCCCTATTCTTGGCCCTCCAGAGGAACTGGTTGGCCACTGTGTGAGACGGGAGGCTGGACCAGATGGACCACTGGTCTGATCCAGCAAGGCTGGTTCTTATAAGGAGAAGGCCTCAGCCTCTGTCCCCTATTCTTGGCCCTCCAGAGGAACTGGTTGGCCACTGTGTGAGACGGGAGGCTGGACCAGATGGACCACTGGTCTGATCCAGCAGGGCTCTTCTGATTTTCTTACAGATTCAGACCTAACTATCCACCTGTGTACAATTCTGTTCTCATCGGTGGAGGCGAAGGGAGAATGGGTTTAAACCTCTGCAGGGGGAAATTAATAAGTTTGTCCCACCTTGTTCGTATTAAACTGGCGAGCTAAACCTCCTTTCCTTAAGCTCTTTGCACTGACTGTGCCAATGAGCGGTGGCTGCTGGATCTAGAACATTCTAGAGGGTTCACATTCTAGAGTCTATCACAGCACCAGCACAAAACATGATGGCGCTGTACTCACATTACAGGGTCTGGGCGAAGAAAGAGGTGTGCATTGCCAATGCAGGCATTTTTGGATGGATCTCCAGATATTTAAAATATATTCAAGGCAAAATACATCATACCGCCCTGACCACCGGTACACTGGTCAAAGAATTGTTTGTCCTTGATTTTCCCTTGAGCTACTAAGTCACAAAGTCGGCCTATATCTGCCCTATTCCATTCCTCGAAGGAACCAGTTGTCAGTCCCGGGGGAAACCACGATTGGTGTAGATACGTCGATAATTGAGATATTCCAGCTGGGAGTAGGTTCTTTTGGTGATCCCATATTTTGAGTGAAGCCGTCAGAAACAAGTTTAACTTGACGGATCTTGGTCTGTGGCTAGGTTTCACCCAGAAGATTTCTTGTAGATTTAAGGGGGATTATGCCTAAAATCTATAAGGCGATAGGGATGGCAGAAAATCAAACAAAGCTTAGTTATCAAACACGTTGGGAGGAGGACTTGGACCAGCTGTGGGAAGACAAAGAATGGGAGGTGGTTTGGGCCTCCCCAGTGAACAAAACATCAGTTCTCAACCTTCGACTACAAAATTTCAAATTACTAACGAGATGGTACATTACCCCAAAACAACTTAACAAAATCAGCAAATCCAATGACGCCACATGCTGGAAGAAGTGTGGTCAGATAGGCTCCTACATCCACTGTTGGTGGAGTTGTCCAAGGATCAACCAATTCTGGAAGGAGATAACTCTGTGTGTACAGGAAATAACCAACCAAAGGCTCTCCTTCGCGCCAGAACTGATACTGCTGAATAAATGGGATGACTCCACGGTGGAAGACAAGAGAAACCTCACATCACTACTATTAGCAACGGCTAAATTAACAATAGCCGCCCTTTGGAAATCTCCTAATCCTCCCACATTATCTTTGTGGCATGATAAACTATGGGAACAATTCGTCATGGCCAAAATCAACAACCAAATCCAGGAGGCCCAGGCTTCAAGCGACACTACGGCTAGGAAATTCAGGCGGCTCTGGTCACCAATAGTGAATTACATGACGAAACATGAGATACTGCCCACTAATCACTATTATCATAGATGGTTGTTCCTATAATGTGGCCGGCACCCCTGCTAGCAGTTTAGAGGATTGGGCCCCCACCCATTGTATGGTTCACATATTTGGGCGCTAAAGT
>NW_015166153.1:0-4268 GCF_001447785.1 Gekko japonicus | reverse complement strand
TTCTCAATATGTTTTATATGAGATGTGTTGATTCCCAGAACTGACTTTAAGTGACTTTTAATCTGCTCATTTTATAAGAAAATATCTCCAGTTTTAGTATGACTTTCTATTGCTGGTTTTATTTCATGGTCTCTAACTTTGAATGTTGTATTTTTCTTCTTGCTCAACTCTTCTAACTGTTCACTGGAAGCTGCTTTAGGAGCATAAATGACTAGAGTTGTAAGACAGAATTACTTCAGATAGATAAATAAAGTATTTATTTATGTGCTCATTTTGATATAGGCCAAATGATTCCCCTTTATGTTTGGATTCTCCGCACTGCAGTGGTGCTTCTGCTCCTGTTCTCAGGACCAATCTTCAATTACTTCTTGAGGAAATGGAGATGTTTTATGTCCTGAACTTGAAAGCAACTGGAAATAGAACATGGCTTCAGTCCAGCAACTTTCGTCTTCCTTACTCACCCACTGGTTCACTAAAACCATTGATTCAAGGATCCATTCTATTCTCTCTGGGTTTCCATCTGACTTCCTGAAGAGTTCCCAGTCCCAAGGCTTCTTTCTTTATCACACACTGTTCTTTCATATGCACTAACCAAAGTGTCATCAAATAGCACATTTGGAAGATTCTAACTAAGATTCTATTGCTGTTCTCATTGTGGGAAGGCTTTTGTTTGGGTCAAGGGTTTACACACCTAACATACTACAAAATAAGGAACACATTGTGACTGCCTTTGTGTTCCAGAATATAGTGGTGAATTAAATTAAAATTTCTTTCCGTATTTATGATTCATCTCTTCTTTTTCATGAATGATTCTCAATACTCTTATGAAAAAAGCAGTTCCTTGAAAGAAAGAATATTTGGCATGCTTTTTTTTGCTCAGGAATGAGTCAGGGATGGAGCCAGTGCTGCTAGCCCTTCAGCCTTTCCTCAACACTAACAAATATGGGTGAACTTTCATGAGTCACTGCTCACTCCTTCAGATAGGTACCACCTTGAGGACGAGCAACTGGTGGCCAGTTTTGAGGCCCCTAGTTCTATTTACTGTTGAATAAAGACTGCCAGAGACAACCATATCTTTCAAAGCAAATAGCATGGGGTGCGGATTTCCAGAGATTCTGTGGGCTAGGATGTTTCCAGATCCCTTTGATTCAGGCATTGCAACTCCCACCATCATCCTGAAGCCAGTGGCAAATTTTGAGGCTCCTCGCTTTATGTTTAGATGAGTTATACCTGCCGATGATAACCTTAGATTCCATTTCAAATAGCAGGGGTGGGGGGAGTGCTAGAGATCACCTGGACCATAATGTTCTTATCCCTTCCATTTTAGGGCTCTGGAACTCCAGTCATCATTTTCAAGCCAGGGGCTAATTTTGAAGCTTCTAGCTTTATTTTTGGATGAATTATGCTTGGAATAGACAACCATAACTTCTAGAGCAAAAAAAGCAAGACGGGAGGGGTTCTGGATAGTGTGTGGGTCAGAATATTCCAATTCCCTTTTTCAGGTTCTCACTACAACTCCCACAAGGATTCTGAAGCAGGTGGCCAATTTTGAGACTCCCGGCATTATTTTACACAAACAGAGGAACTTTGCATGGGTTGGAAACAGCAAAGGGAGTTGGAAGTTTGTTGCAATAAACTAGGCTAGGAGGTTCCAATTAACTTCATGTTTGGTGCTAAAACTTCGATGGTCATCCTGAAGTTGCCTGCCAGTTTTGAAATGCCTACTTTATTTTCAGATGAGTTATACCTGCCAAAGTCAACAATTGTAATGCACATAAACTGCATTATCCCATAAAGAAGAGACCTCCTGAGCTCTTCTATTATACTACCATTATGATCCCCTGGTAAAAATGCCCTCCTGAACATTTCTGTTCTACACATTCTGCAATATGATGGGAGTCTAGGGGGCTTTCTGACCACCTCAGGCAGGCTATTCCACAAGAAATGTTTTGGCCTAGTAAGAAACACAGAGCAATGTAAGTACCAAGTGAGCCTCAAGGGAAAAGGTGTTCAAAAAGTGTTAGATACGAGACTCGAGGCAGCAGTTGAACAGTGATAACAGCTTTATTGAACGAAGTCAGAAGAAACCAGAATGAGACAAAACAGAGCAACAGGCTCCTTTTTAAACAGTCCGGGCTTGGCAAGCCACGCCCACATGTCAGACAACAACCAATCATATTCTGTACATAGACCAATCACTTTGCTTCCCTCCAGAACTTTCCTGGTTCTGGTAGGTTGGTTTACGATACCTTGCATCAGACTCAAGCTCATTCCATTCCATACATAACAAAAAGTGAGGTGCAACTACTGAAAAAGTCCTGTCTCTGGTTGCCACTCACCTCACATCTGAAGGCAGGGGCATAGAGAGGAGGGCTTGTGAGGCAGATCTTAACTGGCAGGTTGGATAATATGGGGGGGGACAGTCCTTGATGTGCCCTGGCCCTAAGACACTTAGGGACTTAAAGGTAAGATCCAGCACTTTGAATTATGCCCAGAAACATAGGAGCAGCCGATGTGAATTTTTCAGCACAGCAGTGATACGATCTCTGTATTCTGCCCCTGACAATATCCTGGCTGCTGCATTTTGGATGAGCTAAAGTTTCTGGACCATTTTCAAGGACAGCCCCATATAAAGGGCATTGGAATAATCTAACCTGGATGTGATCAGAGTATGGATCACAGTGGTCTGGTCATTCTTTTTGAGGAACAGCTGTAGCTGGTATATCAGTCAAAGCAGATAAAAGCCACATTGGGCCAGAGAGAAGATCTGGGCCAGAGGTGATCCAGCAGTACCCCCAAGCTATGGACTGCTCTGTTGGTTCTGTTCTCAGTTCTGTTCTCAGTCCTTGAGCAGCACCTCAGTCTTGTCTGGATTGAGCTTCAGTTTATTTTTCCATATCTATCACATCACCATCTTCATTAACATCTCCAGGCACCTCTTCAGAACTTCCCACAGACTCACTTGGGTTAACTCTTAAGGAAATTTATAACTAGGTGTCACCCACATATTGGTGGCACCTTACTCCAAATCCCCTGATTATCTCTTCCAGCAGTTTGACGTAGATGATTAACAGCATAAATATAACCTTGTGGGCTGAGTGGCAGTTCCCTAGCATCATCTTCTGGAACTGAACAGTTAAGTAAGAGCAGAACTATTAAAGTATTTATTATCAGGAGTTAGGTGGTGCATGCATACTAAACCCATTCACCTGCTATTGTCATTTGCCTTCTAATGTCATTCGGCATCTGAAATCACTCAGTTCCCAACTTCCTGGGAAGTGTATGCGATCCCTGTTAAATTCCTTGATGGAAAAGCAGTGGAATATATGGAATAAATGTAAGACATCAAATTGTATCCAGATTAAACTGGAAATTTCCACCAATTCCCCTTACCTGTGGTAGATCCCCCTCATGTCATTCCTCAGGGTTTCCTGTCAGCCAGAAGTAACATGATGTCGAGATCTGTGGGCTACACTGGGGGGGGGCAGGAAGGGGGAGAGAAGACAGTTCCATTTTGCCATTGGAAAATTTAGTCTGGCTCCAACCTAGCATGGAGACAGATCAAGATGGGTAGCCATATTAGTCTATCTGTAGCAATAGAAAAAAGCAAAAGTCCAGTAGCGCCTTAAAGATTAACAAAATATGTGGCCAACCTAGCAGTTGACAATGCTGATTTTTTTCTGATTTTGTACCATGGTTTTGCTACATTGTGACTGTAATCCTAAGAATGCTGTCCTGAGAGTAAACTCCCTTGAATACAATGGGATTTATTTCTGAATAGAGCTGTTTAGGATTGTTCTCTGTGAGACTAAAACATAGCTTTTCTCATGGTTCCCAATGCAAAACCCACATAGTTTTCTTAGAGGAAACTAGATTTTCTTCAGTTGCTTGCAATTCAGTGGAGTTTCTACTTCTTACTTGTCTCTGAATACCACAAAACCTGTTCTGTTAAAATGCACTTATTTAAAGACACTGTGGTCTGTGAAAGACTGTGTACTTAGTCTATGCACTCTGGTTTCTAGCCCACATAACATATCCAACAGTCAGTGACAACCACATGGCTATTTTGGAAAACTTGCAGTCTTAGTCGAAGGGCTTGAAGATTAATGTGATATGGCATTCTAGAAGTGATGTGCATGCTTCCATTTGCAGGTTCCTGGGAGAATTCCCTGTGAAGTGCATTCTCAATATACCTTTATACATAATTCTTAATATTCTTTCTGTTCTTCTTAGCAGCTTTATTATTAACTAGAAATAAGGCCCGTTGT
>NW_015166152.1:0-4125 GCF_001447785.1 Gekko japonicus | reverse complement strand
ACAAGCATGCAAAGGATATTGCAGGGATGCCTGTTCACACAGCGATCAAAGTCCGTCCTAAAAGAGCTGCCATTGCAGGAAAAAAGGCTGGGAAATAACACATTTTCAGGTATGAAAGAAACAAATCCCATTTGGAGTGAATTCATCACAGGTTAAAGAAGGTGTAAGCATTTGAGACCAAATGCTTAGCTCACGTTTCGAATATCTTAAACTGTCTGAACATTCAGAGTCAGTATAAATCCTACACACTCTAGCCTTACTAGCATGAAAAAAGAGACTCCACAAATGCCGATTCTGCTGTTTCTCTGTGGAACGAGATGTGTACATTTTGCCATTTCAGCGACCTGATAAAAGTCCTTCTATCAAAAGAACTAGGATCTAATTTTAACATCGGAACACGAATAGAATTTCTCAGACTTTTTAAAAAAACATCCATTAAACGGGCTATATTTATACCGATTAGGTATACCTCATTGCTGCAACCGCCCCCTTTCCTGGATTTTTCCTTTTATTCTTTTTGACTAATATATGTGTATTCCCCCCCAAAGAGAAGTACCTGCACACCTAGCCCACACTTAGAGGAAGGGGGAGGCCTGAGAAAAGGTGTAAACATGCATGCGGGAGGCCTCACCCGTGAGGTAAGCAGAGTCGCCGTGCGTGAAAACATTGTGGGCAATCTTCTTATTGTTGGCCTCGTTGTTCAAGTAGCCGTCGAAGCGCTGCAAAGGGTCACTTTGGATGATGCGTCCAACCAGCTGCCCCGGCTCCCCTGCAGGCACAGAAGGGAAAGATGTTGGGTCCTGTAACAGCACAACGGGAGGAAAGGTGGCACACAGGGCAACACTGATCTCGTCCAATTTGGAAAGCTCAGCAGGGTCGGTACTTGGAAGGGAGACCACCAAGGAAGGCTCTGCAGAGGAAAGCAACGGCAAACCCCGCTGCTTCTCACTTCCCTGGAAAGCCAACCCGCTGGGGTCGCTAAAAGTCGGCTGAGAATTGACAGCACTTGCCTACATAAAACCACGTGACTGAAAAGCAAGAGTCCAAGTCAGACTCAGGCAGATGGCGGAATCACCAGTTGCATCTAGGGGTGTCCACGGTGGGGGGGGATCAGTATTTTTCGGCTGCGGCAGGCTGACTGGCTGAGGAATCGAAGAAAGACAGGGGAGGAGTCTTTAAATGTCTCCCCTTTGCTTCCCCAGCCAGCCGGCCATGGTGGGTCGGCTGGGGAAGTGGAGAGAAAGGGGGGTTAAAAAGTTTAAATCCCTTCTCTGGAGTCGTGCTGCAGCAGCGGCACGATCGCTCCCTTGTACCCTATGGCCACGTTGGGGACCTATGATCTCCCTTCCTTGTGCTTCTTTTTAGCATTAATGGACTGCTTGATTAATTTGCACCTATCACGGAGCCTCCCCCCCTCCCTGAAATCTACGCCCAAGCATCTGGCCATTTCGTGAAGGTCATCTGAAGCTGCCTTTAGGGGGCTTCAGGGTTCTGTCCTGGATGTTCTGCCGCGCTCAAAGTACGCGTGGGCACACGGATGTCACCCGGAAGTGACGTCATCGCATCACTGACATCAGTGGGTCACACTCTAGTTTTTCGCAAAACTACGGTTTGTGGACTTCAAAACCACAGAGTTTGCCCAAAAACTAGAGCATCACTCACCTGATGTCGGCAATGTCATGACATCACTTCCTGGTGATGTCATTGTGTCAGGGACCTTCCATGGTGACGTCCATGTTCGGGGGCAGGGTTTCCCCCATCGGCCAGCAGTGGATCCAGGCCCCTAAAAGTGGGAGAACCTCCACTGGGACCTGGGGATTGGGAACCCGACGCCTCCAACTGAATCAGACTATTGTTTCAACTAGTTCAGTACAGTCCAACTGGCAGCAGTTCTTTAGGTTCTCGCAGGGCTATTTTTGGGCAGGAACGCACAGGAACGGAGTTCCGGCTGGCTCCCTAGTTGGCCACACCCAACAGGAACACATTAGCATAATAGGCCACACCCAACAGCAGAAACTCATTAGGATTGGTTACATTAGGGGTGTGTGGCCTAACATGCAAAGGAGTTCCTGCTACAAAAAAGCCCTGGGTTTGGACAACAAACAAGGTAAACAGAATAAGAAGCAAAAGGTGGGTGTGGCTGGATGACCACACTTCTGGTAACATGGGGGTGTGGCCTAATATGCCAATGAGCTGGCCTGTCAGGGGTGTGGCCTAATATGCTAATGAGTTTCTGCTGTTGGGTGTGGCCTATTATGCTAATGAGTTCCTTCTGGGCTTTTTCTACAAAAAAAGCCCTGGGTTCTCGTGAGGTGAAAGCTCTTATGCCGGGGGGGTTTTCTGGGGGGGGGGGGGAGATTTTTGGACTAGGGAAATCAGTTCATGGCGCAAAAGTTAAGGCCCCTCCCTTCTCCTCCAAACCACGCACCCAGCCCATATGGGGCCTTCCCACGAACAAACTGTTGGCAGAGTTGAGGAAATGATCCAACCCACACCTTGGAGTTTGCTTTCATAGAAGTTACTGTTGAAAGTATTTCTATTAATGTTTCGCGTGGAAGACTCAAAATAACCACACCAAATACGGTTAAGTCAAATGGTGTTTATATAACTATTAACTGGTAAATGATTAAACAATAACTTTGTATATAATAACAGATCAACATAGAGCTAACAACAGTTGAGCTCCCAGACAGACCAACTGACAGAGAGTAACTGAACAACTGTCACTCTCAGAATCTCTGTGTATGACCAAGACAGTCGCGACAGCCAATCAGACTTCAGGCTGCCTCACACAGATGAGACTGACAGAGCCTCTCAGGACACGCCCACATCGCTCAAGCTTGTATCCTCAAGTTGTCTGCAGGCGCAACCTAACTTTATACATGTAAACATTATCTCTGCACTTGTGCCTCTATATTCATATTCTGACAGTTACAGCAACAGGATTTTGTAGAAAGAACATAACTGACTGCAGGCCATTCACAGCACAGAGAGGCCTTCAGAGCACGAGCACTAACACAGACTCACACACAGCAGAGAGAGAAAACAAGAAGAGGTAGGCTGAACTGCAGGAGAAAAACAGTCACTAATAAACCTTGAACGCTAGAGAGTGCTCCACAGCTCCCCCTAGGGGGACAAGTGGACTAAACTACTCTTTCAGCAATATTTGCAGTGATCAGACTCTTAGCAAGCCGGCTGTCGCTTCTCCAACACAAAGAAGCAGGGCAGGAACAGAGTTCCGGCTGGCTCCTGAGTTGGCCACGCCCAGCAGGAACTCATTAGCATAATAGGCCACACCCAACAGCAGAAATTCATTAGGATTGGCTACGTTAGGGGTGTGTGGCCTAACATGCAAAGGAGTTCCTGCTACAAGAAAAGCCCTGGGTTTTGACCACAAACAGGGTAAACAGAATAAGAAGCAAAAGGTGGGTGTGGCTGGATGACTACACTTCTGGTAACATGGGGGTGTGTGGCTTAATATGCTAATGAGCTGTGTTGTCAGGGGTGTGGCCTAATAGGCTTATGAGTTTCTGCTGTTGGGTGTGGTCTATTATGCTAATGAGTTCCTGCTGGACTTTTTCTACAAAAAGACCCCTGCGAGAAGACCACTTCCCACTTGGGGATTCGTCCTTGCAGGGGGAACAGGAAGGCCCTGCTGGGAACAGAAGTACCCAGGTGACGCCGTGCCCAGTGTGGGCACTAGGGATGCCAGCCTCCAGGTGGGACCTGGAGATCCCCTGGAATTACAGCTCCACTCCAAACGACAGAGATCAGTTCCCCTGGAGAAAACAGATGCTTGGGAGGGTGGCATGTGTGGCCTTCATGTACCCCACTGAGGTCCCTGCATTCCCCAGGCTCCGTCCCCAAATCTCCAGGAGTTCCCCAACCCAGATCTGGCAACTCTACCCCCCCCCATCCCCTGCTGGTGGCCAGGGGGGACCTGGCAACCATGGGTACAACCAGCTCTTGTCTCCCCCCCCCACCCTGCAGCGGGCGTAAATAAAAACTTTTTTTCTCTCTAGCTTGAAGGTGAAACCCCAGGGTGGCTGCAGACACAGCAACCTTTTGGACCCTCCACTCATAGCCACGATGGGGGCGCAGGGTTGCCAGCTCCAGGTTGGGAAA
>NW_015166151.1:784-4258 GCF_001447785.1 Gekko japonicus | reverse complement strand
CCATTTAAACCCCTGCTTTCTGCTCCCAACACTTTTGCAGGGAGTAGGGAGCAGAAAGCTTATTTACTTATATGAACAGTTCATTTAGCGAACTGGCATATCCATTAATTTAGGTGTGTGGTTCAGTTCATGGTTTATCCATGAACCACAAACTGAACCACAAAAATGCGGTTTGTGGCCATCCCTAGTCCAGTATCCTGTCTCACACAGTAGCCAACCAGTTCTCCTGGAGAGCCCATAACAGGGCATAGAGGCCAAGGGTTAGTGGCTCTGAATGTGGAGGTTCCCCTCAGTCACCATGGCTAGTAGCCACTGATAGACTTATCTTCCATTAATCTATCTAATTCCTCTTTAAAGCTTTTTCCCCCCTGTGGCCATCACTATATCCTCTGTCAGTGAATTCCTCATTTTAATCACTCTCTGTGTAAAGCAGTATTTTCTTTTGTCCACCTTGAACCTACTGTCCATTAGCTTCATTATATGTCCTCGGGTTCTAGTAGTTTGGGAGAGGGGAAAAAGTTTATCTTTGTCAACTCTCTCCACCCCATGCATAATTTTATAAACGTCTATCATGTCCTCCCTTAGTAATCTCTTTTCCAAACTGAAAAGTCTAAGACTCTTCAGCCTTTCCTCATAGGGAAGGTGCTCCAACCCTCTAATCATCTTGGTTGCCCTCCTCTGTACTTTCTCCAGTTCTGCAACTTCCTTTTTGAGATACAGTGAACAGAACTGTACACAGTATTCCAAATGAGGCCGCACCATAGGTCTATATAGGGGCATAACAATTAGGGATGGGCACAAACTGGGAAAATGTGTTTTGGGTCAATTTGTGAATCATGAACTATCATGAACTTTTAGATGCTAAACAAACTGGTTCAGTTCATGAGGCTCATGATGTGGTAGAATGCCCCCTGGCATGCTGGAGACACCAAACTCGCAGGCAATCTCCAGCTGACTCACTTCTACCTGCCCTCCAAGTTTGGTAAATATTTGGTTTATGAGGTCTGAATTATGCCCCCCAGAAGGTGCCCCATCCTCATTTATTTCCAATGGGAGGGGGGAATGACAAAATAGCAAGGGAAATAGAAGCCTCACAGAACAGAATCAAAGTCCCAGAGAATCTCTGCAGCAGAAACTGAAGGTGGGAGGAATTTTTGCAAGTCCAGCAGAATGAGTGCCACTGTGGCACTGTAAACCCAACAGTCTAAGGTCAAGCAGATAATATCTCTGCAGTACAAACGGAAGTTGAGGGGGGGCATTTTTGCGAGCCCAGCAGAAACAATGCAATGTACTCAGCAGAAACAGTGCCACAGTGGCAGTGCAAACCCAAAAAGACTAAGGTCAAGCCAGGAAAGTGCTTTGGGGGAAAATGTTTGTCACAGGTTCAGAAGTGTACAGAATGGAGCCTCTGCAAGCTACACACACCAAACACACAGGGAACCTCACCCTGATGGGGGTGGATTAGATTTCTGAGGTCACAATTACAGACCCTCCCAAAAGGTCTCCCACATTTATACTCTCCCACCCCTCCTGAGTGTGAGCCAACCCCTCTGTGTTATGAGGGTGGAAGTGGGTGCAAAGAAGTCCTCCATCCCCATATCACAGGCTCCCTTTCCCAGGCACCAAACCCATCCTGCCAAGCCACTGAAGCCTGGCCCTGGCAGGGCATCACCAGGTCTTGGATCCTCCTTTCCCTGATCCAGGCCTGTAGCTATAGTGGGGCATTTCAGGGTGCTGCCCCCTCAGATGTGAGGCATGCCCCATGACAACTGCTGTCTCTCTCCCCCTCCCCTCCTGTGACATTAAAAGGGCCCTCCAGCTGATCAGCGGGAGCACATGGCCCACTGATCAGCTGGAGGGGCCTTTAAATCTTGCAGATGTCCCTCTCCCTCCCCACCTCCAAGATTTAAAGGGCCCTCCAGCTGATCAGCAGGCCCTTTAAATTTTGCAGGAGGGAAGTGTGGGCAGCACCATCCCCCTCCTCTGCTGCCCCACAAAATTTCCTCTTGCCACACCAACCCAAAATTTCTGGCTATGGGGCTGCCCTGAGCTATTCCTGGGGCTTTCCACAGAAGCAAAAGAGCACTGCCCAGAGAAACTAGCACTCTTTGGAGAGGAGGATTCTGACAGCAGTGATTCATGGGGTAGGGGGGAGGCCCACAGTTTGGAAACATTTCTGCACCCTTCTTAATGACCTCTGTGTGGTAAAGTGCAAGGTGTGCCACACCCATGTCTGGAGGGGTGCAAACCCCCAACACTTGTCCTTGTCCATCCTCTGTAGGCACCTGCAAAGGATGCACCCAACTATGTTGCTGCTGAAGGAAAGAGTGGTGGGGAGCAGGAGGAAGAAGAGGCTCACTCCCTCTCATCAGGGAGAAGTGGAGGGGGGCCAGGAGGCCCCTCGAAGAAAGGCTTCCCACATTCAGACTGCCGTGGGTTGGACATCAAGGTGGGCCACCCTCCAAGAGGGTGCTATGTGGAGGGTTCATAAAGCAGTGACTCGCTTCGTTGTCAAGATGATTGCTGTGGGTGGCCAACCTTCTCCCCTGTGGAAGACGTAGCCTTTCACCCACTGCAGTGGTGATGGTCGAGGCTCAGCTCTCCAGAACCATGCACTTCATGGCAGACCTCTGGAGCAGCCAGCTCAGCAGGACTGTTGGGGCATGGTTCAAGCCCCAGGAGGGGACAGTTCTGTCACTGGGCTACAATGTGCTTCTGCTCCATGTGCAGGAGATGGATGAAGGCCACACAGTGGAAAATATCACCACCGTGTGATACAGAGAAGCCTGAGGGTGTGGGTGTGTGGCAGCAACATCATCCATGGCTACATTGTCATGGACGCCGGCACCTACATGCTGGCAGAGATGAAGTGCATGCACCTCAAGGGCATTGTCTGCCTAGCACACATGCTTCAGCTGGTGATGAAGGTTGCTCTGGGGCTGAGGAGCACTGTGAGGCCACCTGAGACACTATCCCCCTCGAGATGTGGTCCTTGCTAGAGAACTGATGGTGCCTGGCTGCCCATTTCCAATTCAGCATCAAGTCTGCCCATCTGCTGCATGAGAGGCGGGGGGGGGATAAGGAACACCACCTTTGCCATGAATGAGCATTTGGTGGAGCAGAAGAGTGCTGTGCAGGGTGTAATCTACTTCCATGACCATCCTGCATGGGAAAGAGGAGCTCAGAATCATCTCCCAAAAATGGCTGACCCTCTCCCAAATAGTGTGTGTCCTCAAGCCCTTCCAGGTCTCCACTGACATGCTATGGGTCCATACAGCCAGCCTGGGGCAAGTCATCCCCTTGATTTGAGGGCTGGACCGGGTGCTAGCCTCCACACTGGAGCCAGCTATTCTCCCAGCATCTCCATCTCAAAGAGCCCAATCAGGGAGAAGCCCCACTACTGGTTTCCAGTAGGAACTGGGAGGTCAGCCGCAGCAGGGATCCCAGGCATGCAATGGTGGGGGATTCAGCAGG
>NW_015166151.1:0-764 GCF_001447785.1 Gekko japonicus | reverse complement strand
AGCAGGAATACCTCACTAACTCCCCGGAGCCAGCCAATACCAATCCCCTGGTGATAGGTTACATATACGGGTTAGTAGCTCAACTATCTCACATCTGAGTTCCCTAAGAACACTCAAGTGTATGGCATTAGGTCCTGGAGACTTACCAGTTTTTAATTTCCCCAATTAATCTAGTCACCTCTAGTCACCTCAATTTGGCTCAGATCTTCAAACTCCCTTCCTGAAAATAGGGGCTGTGGCATGGGTACATGCCCCACACTTTCCACAGGGAACACAGACATTAAAAAGTCATTGATCTTCTCTGCCATCTCCCCATCATCCTTTATCAATGCCTTTATTACTTTTTCATCCAAAGCCCCCACTGTTTCTCTGGCTGGTTTCCTGCTCCGGATATATTTAATTTTTTTAATCATTTATCTTGATGCTTTTAGCAACCTGCTCCTCAAAATCTCTTTTTGCATGCCTAATTACGGATCAACATTACTTTTGCCAGAGCCTGTGGTCCCTCCTGTTCAATTCATTGGGGCAGACGTTCCACTTTTTAAAAGAAGCAGCTTTACTTTTTACAGCTTCCTTGACTTGTGTTGTTAACCACACAGGCCTTCTTTTTGACCTAGTGGTGCATTTCATAACCTGAGGAATGCATTCTATTTGAGCTTCAATTAGTGTGGTTTTAAATAGCTTCCAAGCAACTTCTAGGGATCTGACTCTCTTGTATTTCTCTTCAGCTTCCTTTTTACTATTCCCTTTATTTTTGTAAAGTT
>NW_015166150.1:0-4233 GCF_001447785.1 Gekko japonicus | reverse complement strand
TGAAAGGTCCTCAATCCACTGGATTATGGGAGGTATTTATTTCTCCAGTGTCGTAAAGTTTTGTCTTTTAGCAAGTGTAAGAGCACGGATATGGTGTTAAGTCCTGTTCAAGCCTGCAATGTGTGTGGAGTATAATCAATTTATTGCCTCTTTCCCAGAGAAGAACTAGGTGTAACTGGAACCTAACATAAGGACATAAGAGACGCCAATGTTGGATCAAGCCAATGGCCCATCCAGTCCAACACTACGTCACACAGTGGCCAGAAATACCAGTGCCATTAGGAGGTCCACCAGTGGGGCCAGGACATTAGAAGCCCTCCCACTGTTGACCCCCCCTAGCACCAAGAAGACAGAGCATCACTTGCCCCAGAGCCCCTATCTATACCTTGTGGCTAATAGCCACCGATGGACCTCTGCTCCATATGCTTATCTAATTCCCTTTTGAAGCCGTCCATGCTTGTAGCCGCCACCACTTCCTGTGGCAGTGAAAACCTGTTCTGCATCAAATGCACTGGGTGGTCTCTTTGCCCCACGGCCAGGTCAGAGATGGATTTGTGCCCCGCTTTCATACTATTCCCAAGAAAGGGCACGTGGGGCAGCCAAGGGCTCTCTCACCACCTCCACCTCAGCAGAGTTCTTGTGCCTTTAACAGCCGTGCGACAGGCAGATGTTAAGGGCCGCTGACAGAGGGGGGCTGGGGGGAGAAAATTCAAAAGGCCCAAGTAGGGATGCCAGACACCCCCCCCCCCAGTGGGGGTCTCCCACTGCCAGGCCCTACCTCTCTGCTGCCAGCCAGCCGACCAGTGTGGGGGGGAATTATCCCTCCAAAGAAAGGGAGGAATGCCAGAAATTAATCTGATGTGCCTGTGTGGCCTGGAAGTGAAATAGGCACGTTGGGTATGTGGGGGGCGATGCTCTAGTTCTGGGGCAAAATTCTATGGTAGAAGCTAATTCATAGAGTTTTGCCCAAAAAACAGAGCATCCCCCCCCCATGTCCCTGATGTGCCTACATCATTTCCAGGTCATGTTGGCACATCAATTGATTTCCAGCATTCCTCCCCACTCTTGGTGAGCACCCCCCCCATCCCCTGCCGGCTGCTCCAAGGGACCCAGCATCCCAAATCAGCCAGAGGGCCCTTGAAGCCAGCCTCATGCGGCATCCGGCCGAACGTCTTTCCATTAATTCCTGGTGCAATTCTGGCTGCAGCCACTAGGGGATGCAGGGAAGTCTGAGTAAAAGACACTCTACTACGATCAGCTAGACCTCCCTTTCTCCAAGGCTGAAGCAAATTTGCCTAACAGATGGTCCCGGTCACAGGAGCGGGATACTGTGCCGCTGAAGGGAGGCAAATTAGAGCCAGAGCAAAAAGAGCCATGGTAGGGCGATCCGACACGCCCCCGTGGCTCCGTGCTCCGGCAAGCAATCAGACGTAGCACGGCAAAACGGATGTTGCGCATTTGTGCGCATGCGTGGGACGGGGAACGGCGCTGGTTGCGACGGGCTACCAGCGCTTCCCCGATCAGACGTCTGGAGTTGCTGCGCGTCATCCGGAAGGTAGTGCTCTGTTGCCAGTACCTTTTCAACGCACGTTTTTGGGCCGAAGGGACGGATCGGGGACAGGTGCGTGACGATTCCCTGATGTTGCAGTATGATCGCGCCCATTTGATGCACCCTCAACCCGTCCATTTTGCGGGGCAAATCCTTCCGTGTGACCGGGGCCAGATCATGCTAAACCCATCAACTAATCATCCAGCAATGTAGCAGGACAAGCAACCGCAGCAGATGGCTGCTACACTAACTGTCGACCTGCAGCCTGCTAACCTTCTATAACAGTCTAGCCTTTCCTTGTACCCAGCTCAGCCAGATCTTGCAAAGTTGTCGTTAGGGTGTTGCAGCAAGAGAAAACAACCTTTCCCTCTCTTTTGCTTCATTTCGCTCTCTCTTTTCCACACTTTCCCCATTCATGTCTATTTCCCTCCACCTAACTTTTCTGCCATAGAGACCCTTTGCTTCAGTTGCAAATAGCACAGGGGTGGTGGGGGTGGTTTGTCTCACCCGGGCTAGGATTTTCCCATGCGTTTCAATTTTGTCATGGAACTCCCACAATCATCTTGAGGCTGGTGGCCAATTTTTGAGTCTCCTAGCTTTATTTTCTGATGTATTATGCCAGTGTGGCGCAGGGGTTAAAGTGTCGGACCAGGATCTGGGAATCCCAGGTTCAAATCCCCACTATGCCATGGAAGTTCGCTGGGTGACCTTGGGCCAGTCATCCACTCTCAGCCTAACCTACCTTACAGGGTTGTTGTGAGGACAAAATGGATGAGGGGAGGAGGACATGAGCCCTAAACCATTGGGGAGAAAGGGGGGAGAAAGTAAATCAATAAATACACAAACACGGACAGATAGGCCAATTCTTTTATTATTATAACTAGAAATAATGCCCGTTGTGGAAATAAATACAACGGGATCTAGAAAGAGGCTCTGGGAGAGTGCTTTGGCTTTGGGCAAACAGTGTCAGTTTCCTGTGGCGACCTCAGCAGGGTTTAATGACAGAGTCCACTGTTTTCTCCAGAGGGACTGATCTCTGCTACCTGAAGAGCATTTGTATGTTTGAGTTATCTGTAGCCCTCACCTGGAGAGTGGTAACCATTGTTACCCATTCTCCTCTCCCCTATGAGGTATGTTATGCAACTGAAAATCCCAACTGCCTTGCGGGGGGGGGGAGTTTGAGGTGTGGAATGGACTGAAGTCCTATCAGCTTCCATATGCAAAAGACCAGGTTGTCGCAGCAGTTGTGGTGTGGGCGGGACCCGGGCTTTGCCTTCTGATTGGTGGTGATATATGCTGAGGAGCAGTGCCATCAGCCATACACTAAGGGAGTGCATTTTAGAATTAGAACTTTGGCACCCACTATTCAATTATATATAAGGAGAGATAGATTCATGGTAACCGCAAGCCAAGTGGTTTGTTTGTTTTGTTATGATACTTGGTTTGGATCAGGGTCATATGGGGGGGCAGATGGAATCTTTGGGGGCCCATGGTGGCTCTCAGCAGAGCTGCAGACATTCAACAGGTACTTGCTCCAGCATAGATTCTGGCGTAGGCAAAGAGTTGTGGGTGGATTCACCCTTTTAGCTTACTGGGAAAATAGGCTGCTAGTCTGGAAGACCACTGACCCCTGCTAGACGGGGAGCACAAGAGCATTCTCGTTCTCACTCTAACCTGCGTAGCAGCAACGATGACGACAGAGGTAGGAAGGGTTACCAACATGCCTGGAGAAGGAACGCCTTGTCCCTTGCATAGCGACCTAATGGGATGTTATTTGGTGGCGGAAACTGTGGTCAAGTGGCAGTCGACATACGGCGACCCCGTAGGGTTTTCAAGACAAGAGACATTCAGGGGTGGTTTGCCATTGCCTGCCTCTGCGTAGCAACCCTGGACTTCCCCGGTGGTCTCTGACCCAAGTATTAACCATGGCTGACCCTGCTTAGCCTACAAGATCTGATGAGATCAGGCCAACCTGAGCCGTCAGGGCAAGATGTTATATTACCAGGTTAATATTACTTCCCTGCACGCCATGAACGGCTTCATCTACTTGTGTCTACAAATTAAACCTCTCTTAAAGGAACAGCGTTCCGTGCGCCTTGGTGTTTAGTCATGCTGGCCACATGACCACGGAAATGTCTTCGGACAGTGCTGGCTCTTCGGCTTTGAAACGGAGATGAGCACCACAACCCTAGAGTCGGATTTGACTGGCTTTCGAGCAAGGGAACCTTTACCTTTTTAAAGGGACAGGAGATTATTCTCCAGGCAAGCTGTTATGTATTGGGACTGAAACATTACAGAACTGTTCTACCAGAGACTGGCTGCGCTTGGAGCCCTAGAACAATAGCCCACCAGGACTCTGGAAGTAACCAGTCAAGAAGTCATGCTATGTAAATAGCCTATCGTTGGGAGTGGGGTGTGTCTGGGTGTGGCAATCGCATGCTATTTAAACAGGGCTGTGGCCCTGGAATTTAGTCTTGTTCTTGGTTGAAATCAGTAATAAAGTAGAGCTGATCACTAGACTTGGAGTCTGCTCATCCATGGAACCCCACTATTGAACACAAGCCGACTTCCCCCTGCCCCAATGTTATCGTTGCCACGGCCCAGGTCACCCGTGGCACCGCTGGGGCTGCCTGGATTTCTGCCCGTCGCATCTCTGCCAAGACGAAAAGAGCAGCAACCTGTTG
>NW_015166149.1:0-4391 GCF_001447785.1 Gekko japonicus | reverse complement strand
TTTGAAATAAGAAGGAAGAGGACACAATATAAAAACTTAACCAGCTACTTGCAGAAAAACTCCACCCCCTACATATGGATGATACCCAAAGGACTACAAAGATAAAAAAAGAAAAGATAGACTCTGTTTTAAAAGCAAAGTTGTTCTTGGAACAGCAACAAAGACCAGCGAATAAAAAAGATACAGCAGAGGAACAAAACATAGACGAAAAAAAGCAGCACACATTGGACAGAAGAATCCAAATCAACAGTGAGCAGTAATCCAGAAGAAGACTCTGAATCAGAATTAGGGGGAGCAGCCCCAAAAGTCCTGAAAGCCAAATGGAAATATACAAAGAAGAAAGATAAAGGAAGGAAACCGATTTAGTAGAATTGTAAAAGTCTAAAAATTTTATTGTCTGTATTTACTTGCTTCAATTACATAATTACCAGTCTGTAACAGAAACAGTGGAAAATAGCTATATTCCAAAAACTATTTTTTATACAGAGAGCTTTACTAAATATGAATTTAATCATTATATATGATCCTTGTATAGATTATTTTTAGGTATAGTGTTAGTGTGGTAGTATTTGTAGTTAAAAATAATTTTAAAAATTATTAAAAGGGGGGGGGGGAAGAAACCCCGGGTTGGAAACATCATGGGGTATGATGGGAGAGGGGGCACTGCAGCAGAAGATGTGAAAATTAGCCTTCACCTGAGCAAGCAGGAGCATATTTCTGTTTGCAGAAGGGGGACTTTAGGTCCACCTTACGGATTTTATTTATAAATGCACAACCAACAAACTGATTTTAAATTTCTAACATTTGCTTGACTTACTCACTCCAAAGCCCATGCCTAATTTTTTCAGGAATAAAGCATGATGGTTGAAGCACCAATTGAAGAAAATAATTCCATACCTATGTCTCTCCTGTTCAGGACATAGCCTGAGTCAATGCAGCACCCTCACAGTTGTTTTACATTAATTGTTTGATTCACTTCTCTCTGTCCTTCCCTCTTCCTCTCCGTCTACACAGCAACAAGCTATCTTCATTGGAACAAAGGACAAAATGAGTTCACCAAAGAAGTGTTCAAAAATCGAAATTACCTTCTGTGCAAGTTAAGTGTCTCATATGGTCACCCTGACAATCTGCTTGGAATTGAAAATGAGCAGCATTTCAAGTAGTTTTGCAAAGTGGCAACATTCCGCACGGCAGCTGACCAAACAGCTGTTGTTGATGCATGCTCACAACACCCGGCCCCGTACTCTGGGAGTTTCTTGATTATTTGTGTTTTTCATTCTTCCTAAAATGCATTTATTTTTGAAAAATGGTGGGCGCACGGGGGGGCACCAGAAGGGATCCTCGCCTAGGGTGCAAAATAAGCTGGGGCCAGCCCTGCTCACAATCTCCTGGCTTCCTGGGACTATGTACACGTGCACGACATCATCGGGCAGGTCATGCGTTTATTTGAAGTCAACTATCTCAGACCACACGTGCTGCCCTGGCACCTGCACAGTTAAAGCAGTTGGCAGCATTCACCACTAGGGTGGTGAATTTTGTGACAAACAATGCCAGTTCGTGGTTCACAAACCAGAGGTTCGTGTCCATCCCTATCCACGACCCTCCCAAGTCCCTCCATGTGGTTATCAGGAGGTTCGTGGGGTTCGTGGTAGGAAGGGGGGAAGGAGAGGGATTGCTGAAAGGGCTTGCATCCATTAAAGTCTCTTAGGCTGAAACAGATGCAAGCCTTTTCAGCGATCCCTTTCGCTCCCCCCCCATTTCCAAGGGTTCCCTTTAAATCAGTGGTTCTCAACCTTCCTAATGCCGCGACCCTTTAAAAGGCTCGCGGCATTAGGAATTTCGTTGCTACTTCATAACTGTAATTTTGCTACTTTAGCGTCATGTCCTGGTGACGGCGGGTACAAAGTGCCATTCTTCTGCAAAGAGATGCTGTATAGAAATATTGATTCCTATAAACCCCTGCCACCCCCTGGAATGTGTCTTGCTGATACCCTGCTGTGTTGATTTCCTGTTGAAGCCAAATAGAGAGGTCCAGATGGCCTCTATTGCCGTGCCATAAAAACATGCCTTCACACCTCCATGCTGGAAGCTAGGCCAGCATGCCAGAAACTGCACGTAGATCATGGAGAAGCTGGAGTTTGGGGGTCATTTGACTGCAGAGGGTGTTCCCCAGACCTAGCCTATCCCCCACCCATTGCCATGACAACCCAAAAGTTGGACACCCCCTTCCTACCCGTGATTGGCTGATGGCCACGGCTAGTCATGATTAGATTGGGGTTTTTAATTGTCTGACCCTTGGGGGAGAGCTCAGATTTTTCCTTGCTCTGTCTGCTTTTCCTGCTATCTCTGCTGTTCTGTGGACATACCCCTGAAATGCTCTTGTCCTGCCATGTGGTCTGTGGGAGAACAAAGGATCCCCTTGTGCCTTAGAGCACATGAAGGCACGGAGGGGATGTTCCTCCTCAAACCCCCTTGGGGGTACCTGGACTATTCCAATGGACAATACTGAACTCTTGGATGCTACCCTGATGTTGGTAAATATGCTTCTTACTGTTTAGTTAAGGCAAAACTTGCCTAGGCCTATTATTTTGAAATCCTTAATAGTCTGTGCTAAGTTCTCTACTGAATAAACCTTATTCTTGTTTATAAATAGTGTCTGTTTTGATGTGTAACTGAATTCCAAGCTAAATCTTGTAGCCTAAACCGCTGACCAATTATGCTACCTTGGTAAGATTAACTGTACAGCTCTAGATTGAGTTGCTAATGTGTTAAGTCCCAGGTGCCAACTAAGATTATGGAATCTCTAATCTCAGGCTGGCGAGGGATTAAATTTAGAGATCCTGGTGGCTATAGTGTTCTGAAATCCTGAGAGGGTAGCCTACCTTTCTGGATTATTGTGTAATGTATTGAGCCAGTGTAGAGTTCTTCCCATCATCCCTGCCTGGCCTGGGGGGCAGAATCTATACAGATGCAATCCCCCTTCACAATTTGGTGAGACTTGGGAGCCCTATCCTAAGACCATCAAAAATTTGTGTTTTCCGATGGTCTTAGGTGACCCCTGTGAAAGGGTCATTCGACCCCCAAAGGGGTCACAACCCACAGGTTGAGAACCGCTGCTTTAAATCGTTTAAAGGCTGAAATGGATGCAAGCCATTTCAGCAATCCCTCTCGGTCCCTCCCCCCACTTCCAAGTGTTCCCTTTAAATGGCTTGTGCAAGCCGTGCAAGATTCCTTTGAGCACGGCAACTCAATCAATGCAACATGTACAGTGGAGCACCTCAGGACACTGTTACCAAAAAAAACCAAACTGAAACCGGGAAGCAAAATTAGCTCTAAAATTTCTCCAAATTATACTAGATGGTTGATGGAGGGAAAGGCAGGGCAAATCCATGGGACTCTAATGGAAAGGAATACGGAACATCCCATCATCCCCAAATGCAACGTTAGACAATTCTGTTCACAGTAAAGATACCATTCCCTCTGCAGATTTACTAGTGCAGAGTTTTTCTGGTTTAGTGGTACTCTTGTCACACTGACCAATAATTAGATTTCATGTACAACAAAAAGGTATCTATTTTTAGAACAGGCTCTGACTTGGTTTATTGCTGTACGCAGCCCTCCAGTTGGAAAAACACAGGCTCTTTCTTTTGCACGGTGAGACTCGGCTTGCAGAAGTTACAACCCAAGCCACTATGGAAAAGGTGCACTTGCCTGAAAACACTTAAGTCCAAGGCTCCCTCTAAGCTGTGGAGTCTTGTGAGCAAAAATTCCACTTTGTGAGCTGCTGGCATTAATGTTGTGAGTGAGCGATTTGGCGGCTGCATAAATTAGTTTGCTCTGGAGCCCTCCTTCCTGAGCTAAGGCAAAAACCTGTGTGCTGGCTCACACCGACTCAGCTTAGAGGGAACACTGCTTAAGTCCTATTGGAATTAAGAGACTGAACTTTTCACTATCTATACATTTCTCCTATGAGGCTTGTGCCTTAGTATAAGGCTCAGATCCACTCACTTTGACTACTCTCTTCAGCTGTATTATGCTGCATATGGTGGCAAAACTGGATCTGGGAACAGCAGAAAATTGTGTTATACTGTGTCACATGAACACCTTGAATACACTAGACTGCAGCACTGGGTACGGGTGTCTCTTACGGAGGATGGGAGACAAGCTCTTCCCCCATAATTCTGTTTCAGACCGTATGTAACCATACTGGATGAGTTCACATATACATTGCCATCTCATTGGTTCTACATACTGACTACACACAATCAACTGGGCCTGTGTAGTGAGTATGCATGCCAGGAACATCTCTCCCTATCTTTCTTTAAAAACAAACAGCTGTAAGCAGATAAAAGGGCTTAACAGAGATATCAGGTTCTCATCTCACTACACAT
>NW_015166148.1:4129-4476 GCF_001447785.1 Gekko japonicus | reverse complement strand
ATAGCTAGAATTTGAAAGTTTTTACATGAACAAAAGAAGGCAGAGTGCTTCCAGTTCAGAAAACGTGCAGAGGACCGTGTTTCACTTTTGAATTGGTGATGCGTGCTCTTTGTGTTCAGTGCAAACCCCCGGCGTAGAACCTCATTCTGTGTTTCCCAAGTTCAGGGAGGATGGGGCTCCAAAGCAAACTAATTTATGCAGTAGCCAACTCGCTCGCTCACAATTTTAATGCCAGTAGCTCACAAAGTAGACTTTTTGCTCACAAGACTCCACAGCTTAGAGGGAGCATTGCCTGCAAGACGGAGCTCTTCCGCCAGGCTTTCGAGGAGGAGCCGCCACCTAGGATT
>NW_015166148.1:0-3856 GCF_001447785.1 Gekko japonicus | reverse complement strand
CTTCATCCCGCTGAGTCTTTGGGTGTGGCTGGCCTCATTATGGAAGCCGGGCCTCTTTTGGCCTCTGGCCAGGGTTAATGAGAACAAAAGTTCACATTCTGGGCCCGATGACAGAGCAGATTCAGCGCTGCTGTACTCAGTGAGGAAGTGGGGAAGGCAGGTTGTAAACCAGACTCCTGTGGCGTTTTGCCCCCAAGGAGTTTGCCTCCTGAGTCTCATTAGAACACTTTCAGTGGAGTTCCTTAACCAGTTTTGATGTACAAGCGCAGAAAATGAGTGCACCGCGGGCAGAATTTTGCCAGCATTCACCTAGAGTATTGTGTTCAGTTTTTGGGACCACAGTTGAAGAAGGATATAGACAAGCTGGAACGTGACCAGAGGAGAGCAACGAAGATGGTGAGGGGTCTGGAGACCAAGTCCTAGGAGGAAAGGTCTGAAGGAGCCGGGAATCAAACCCGGTTCTCCCAGATTAGAGTCCACACACTTAACCACTACACCAAACTGGCTCTCTATGCCAAGGGGAGAACTAAGGGGAGAATAATTCATTTTATTTTATTTATCTTTGAATTTATACCCCGCCCTCCCCGAAGGCTCAGGGCGGCTCACAAGGGGCGCAAATGCCCAAGTTAAAACATTAAAACAGTACAGAATAATATAAACTACAACAAATACAATTCATTAAAATTTACTTTACGGTGCTCCAAAATTATTTAACTATAAAAGTTCAACATGTGATTCTAAAATTATGAGCAACAAGCAACAGTAATAACAAATATAGCAGCAACAATATACGTCCATACAGCGTTGACCTCTGCCAGGCACGTCTCGCACCCCCAATAGTCCCCGCTCTGAAGATGGTCAATTTGCGGGACTAATGAGGGGGGCGTAGATAGAATGATGGTGACGATGTTGACATAATGATGATGGCATAATGATGGTAGCAGTGGCAGCTCCTACTCAAAAGCCTGGCAGAAGAGCTCCGTTTTACAGGCCCTGCGGAACTGCACCAAGTCCCGCAGGGCCCGGATCTCTTCTGGGAGCTCATTCCACCAGGTAGGAGCTGCCACCGAAAACGCCCTAGCCCTGGTAACCGCAAATTTGATGTTTCTGGGGCCTGGAATGTCCAGGAGATTTTGATTCCCCGACCGTAGTGCCCTTGGGGGAACATGCGGGGAGAGGCAGTCCCTTAGGTAAGCTGGACCCTGACCATATAGAGCTGCCCTCTGGTCAGGCAGAATAAGAATGCATTAGATCCGGGCTCAGCCACAGTTAAGCTTCCTTTTAGCAGTAGGAAAGAGCAAGAGTCCAGCAGCCTCTTAAAGACCCAACAAAATTTCTGGTCTTTAAGGTGCTGCTGGACTGAGAGCCAGTTTGGTGTCGTGGTTAAGTGCGCGGACTCTAATCTGGGAGAACCGGGTTTGATTCCCCACTCCTCCACTTGCACCTGCTGATGTGACCTTGGGTCAGTCACAAGCTCTGGCACAGCTGTCCTTGAAAAAGAGCCATTTGTGTCAGAGCTCTCTCAGCCCCACCCACCTCACAGGGTGTCTGTTGTGGGGAGGGGAAGGGAAAGGAGTTTGGAAGCCGCTCTGAGACTCCTTTGGGTAGTGAAGGGCGGGGTTTAAATCCAACCTCTTCTTCTCTTCTCCTCTTCTCTTGCTCTTAACTACTGTGACAGACAGAGGAACACGACTGCCCATCTTGACCTGTTCCTTTCACCAGCGCTCGATTTGCATTTATGTATCCATCTCCTGCTTTTCTCCCCAATTTGGACTCGAAAGTGGCTTTTGGAACCTTTTCCTCACAACAGCAGCCCTGTGAGGTAGGCCAGGCGGAGAGTTTTGTGGCAGGCCCAAGGTCACCCAGCTTCCGTGGCAGGAGTGGGGATTTGAACCCAGGTTGCCCTGAGTCCACCACTCTAGCCACGACGCCACCCTGGCATAGGGCTGCCTCAGCTGAGCACGATCACTGTTGCCGATCTGGAGTGGCTTGCTGTGTGATGGCTCCCCCGGGGGGGGGGAGGTGTCTTTTTCTGGTGGGAGTGTTGAAGGAAACAAAAGTCCAGCGGAACCCTGAAGACTAACAAAGGAAGTGTTTGACTCTCAGAAGCTCCTACCCCAAAGTCTTGTGGGTCTCTCAGGCGCTCCTGGACTCTCAAGTCTAGCCGTTAAAGACTAACAACGCTTATGAAAACATGAACTCTTGTGAGTCACAGCCCCCACTCGCTTTGGAGACTGGCCGTTGTGCATACCAGAGAACGCCAGCTTCCGAATACATTAAAACAAAAATTAATAGTTTATTGCATTTTCTCATCTTGTGCATAACAAGATGAGGCAGTGCGATACAGTCCAGTAACAAGGATAACATCAGTAATCAATAAATTAATGATAATACATCAAGGCTAATCGAGGTACATACAATAAGCAGTGAGTAAACCATATTTGCCCGTTTTCCCTTTTCTCCGATTTAATCTGAATATTGAAAGTACAGAAATATCTCTCAGACAAGGAGAGCGTCAGTTACATCAGGAATAGCAGCTTGTTTTGTCAGAATTTCCATAATGGGGAACCAAATCGCCACAATGTTAGATGAAGACGTTTGGGGGGTAAGGCACGATAAGTTGTCGCTGATTTTGGCCAAGACATAAATGTCCCATAACTTTTTGTGCCAGAGCGACAGTTTTGGTAGCGTTTTATCTTTCCAGCATGAAGCCATAGCTGATTTTGCTACAAAGCACAAAAAACCGCTGGCTAAAGATAAACAAAAATATACATAAAAATAATATTTAATGCCAAGTTCAGTAATTCAGAAATATAACTATATAAAGCCAAGGTGTTCTTTCAAGAAACAACAAATATACAGAAAGATAGAAAAATAAAGTCCCAAAAATTTCAGCGTGTCTCACTCCAGTTGTATTGTGATATCAGAGTCCAACTTGACATGCATTCATCATGGAGTGGACTCATATAGTTCCTGGATAATCCAAACATTCTTGAATTCCATAAGCCACAGAGACGCGTAGTCCGGATGCAAGCTGCCGCATTTCGAGTACTTCTTTTTCAAAACCAATAGGCTATAGTGGGACCCAATCTCATTAGAAGCACATACAAAAGCCAGTATAAAGTAAAAGTAAAGGTTCCCTTGCTCGAAAGCCACTCGAATCCGACTCTAGGGTTGCGGTGCTCATCTCTGTTTCCAAGCCGAAGAGCCAGCACTGTTTCCGTTGTCATGTGGCCAGCATGACTAAACACCAAGGCGCACGGAACGCCAGTATATCTCTCCTTATATATAATTGAATAGTGGGTGCCAAAGCTCTAATTCTAAAATGCACTCCCTTAGTGTATGGCTGATGGCACTGCTCCTCAGCATATATCGCCACCAATCAGAAGGCAAAGCCCGGGTCCCGCCCACACCACAACTGCTGCGACAACCTGGTCTTTTGCCTATGGAAGCTGATTGGACTTCACTCCATTCCACACCTCAAACCCCCCCCCCCCCAAGGCAGTTGGAATGTCAGTTGCATATGGAACCTGCTGTATTCTGGTGGTGTGCAGGTCCCAGGTTCATGTTTTAAAAGCAGACTGACACTGTTTGCCCAAAGCCAGAGCACTCTCCCAGAGCCTCTTTCTAGATCCCGTTGTATTTATTTCCACAACGGGCCTTATTTCTAGTTCAGTCATAAAGGATCATGATTTTGCAGCAAACAAAAGGATAGCGATTGAAAAGATGGGCAAGAACCAGTTTTCCGTTTTCCACCTGTTAAGAAAGAGCTGATCTAGAGTAGGAAGAATTTCAGCACCACTTATGTTTTGAATTTGTGTAAGGACCGGATCTTCTTCGTGGTCTCTGTGCATCA
>NW_015166147.1:3940-4464 GCF_001447785.1 Gekko japonicus | reverse complement strand
TCTCTAATTCTCTCTTACCTTTGACCTGCATATTATTGCAGAGTCTTTATTTTGGAGTTGCCAAGTTGAGCACAGTTAATATTGCTGTTTAAAGTTATGTTTTTATAGGGCAAGGTCTTTCAGGTTCAGCTGCTAGCACTGCTTTCGAAGTCCCAGAACTGTGGATGGGCTATTCCGGAGGCGCCAACAGGAAGGGGAAAAAACTCTTTCCTGCCTCCCTAAAGGCACGGTGGGAATAACCCATGGAGATGTCCTCCTGACCTCAGAGGAGAAGGACCCCTCACGGTGAGTACCAATGGTCGATATGGGAGTCTTGAATCGCTAATTTCTGTAACTGTCCTCAACTGTCTGCAGTCTCTTTTAACTATGTTTTTACCTCAGAACACTGAGCTCTGCAGCTGACCAATCAGAAAGTGGGGGGTGCAAGGAGGCAGCAACCTGGCAGCCACATAGGAAGCAATGGGGGGAGCACATTTTACTCCTTTTGACCCCCTTAGGGGTTGAATTTCTAAAAATCGCTTCTT
>NW_015166147.1:0-3896 GCF_001447785.1 Gekko japonicus | reverse complement strand
GGTTTAATGACATGGTAGGAATGCACTCCCCTTATTTTGGGTTTCTTGGTGCAGGGGTTTGGCCTGGGGAATTGGAGGGGAGGGCATACCCCCCCCTTTTTTTTTACAAAATTGCCTCTCATTTATGTTACATTTAAGAAGTGGGACATAACTGCGTATTCAAAACACCATCTGAGCAATTGGATACTGAGCAAGTTCATATGAACTTGATGAAGTATCCTGGCCCTGCTCCTATACCTGACAGACACCCACCTGTCTGGTGTTGGGGAGAGTGTGTTTAAAGGCATCAGGGAAGCTGGGCCAGCAGCAGCGCTAAGTTAATCCTGCTGAGCACACCTCCCCAATGGCTGTAAGCATCCCACCTCCTCTCCTACACCTGACAGGCAGCTGCCTGTCCAGTGTAGGAGGGGGAGGAGTATTAGAAGCCACTGTGAAGGCTTGGCTGGCAGGATCACTAAGGCGTTACTGCTGGGGGGGCTCCCTAGTGGCTTTACGTACCCTGCAACTGCTGCTGCACCTGACAGACAACCGCCTGTCAGGTGTAGGAGGTGAGGGAGGTGTTTGAAGCCATGGGGAGGCTGGGCCAGCAGCACTGCTGCACCTCACAGTGGTTGTTATCCATTCCTGATTTCCTCAACTGTCATTAGCTCTCTGCAGTTTGCTGTAACTATTCGGTTTCTTACCTCAGAACACTGAGCTCTGCAGCTGACCAATCAGAGAGTGAGGGGTGCAGAGAGGCAGCTGCCTGGCAGCCACATAGGAACCAATGGGGGGAGCACATTTCCCCCCTTTTGACCCACTTGGGGGTCAAATTTCTAAAAATCCCTTCTTAGCGAGCACCTACGCCATGGTAGGAGCGCTCTCCCCGAATTTGGTGTCTCTAGGTCCAGCTGTTTGGCCTGGGCATTGATTTTATGGTGAGGGGACTTTCTTTTATATATGTAGATGAGAAATACCAGATGTTCCAGTTGGATTCAGAAAAGGAAGATGCACTAGAGATCATATTGCAAATTTACATTGTTTATTGAAGCATACAAGAGAATTTCAGAAGAAAATCAGCTTCTGTTTCATGTATTACAACAAAGCATTTGACTCTGGATCATGAAGAGTTATGGTTGGCTTTAAAAGAAATGGACGTCCCCCAGCATCTGATTGTTTTAATGTGCAGCCTGTACACTGAAGAAGAGGATACGGAGAAACAGGATGGTTTTCAATACGAAAAAACAGGATGGTTTTCAATTGGCAAAGGTGTCATACAGGGATGTGTTTGATCTCCCTGTTTGTTCAATTTGTATGTAGAAGGTATCATAAGGAAAGATGAATTAGATGTAGATGAAGGCAGAGTGAAAACTGATGGAGGGAACATTAACAATTTGAGATATGCAGATGACAGCCCATTACTGGCAGAAAATAGAGAAAACTTGACATGACTACTACTGGAGGTTAGAGCAGAAAGTCCCAAAGCAGAGTGATACTTGAACATCAGGAATACAAAAGTAATGGCTACTTTTCCCGCAATTACACAACTTTGAGATTGACAATGAAGACATTTTCTATTCCTTAGCTTCATCATCAACCAAAAGGCAGACTGCAACCAAGAAATGAGAAGGAGATTGAGACTAGGAAGGGCAGCCATGAAGGAACTGGGAAAGATCCATAAGTGTAAGGATGTGTTACTGGTGACCAAGATAATGTAAACCACAGTTTTCCCCATTACTATATATGGGTGTTAAAACTGGACAATGAAGAAAGCTGACAGGAAGAAAGTTTATTCATTTGAAATGTAAATGGCTGACCCATACTATTCGGAAAATTACACTACTAGGGTTTTCACCCAAAGAGCTTTTGGAAAGGGGGGATGCTCAAGCTAAGCTAGTGGTCAGGCAGAGGATTGAAGATATTGAACGCCAACTGGACGTACAGGCGACCCCTGCCTTTTTAGCGCCTTACAGTAGTAAATATATTGTTGCTCAAGCCCCTTACTTATCCATTCTGGAGTCAAATAAACTTAGGAGGGCGTATACGCTGGCTAGATGCTCTGCTTTACCTTCTGCAGTTCTCGAGGGTAAATTCAAGAAAACTCCCCGAAATGAGAGGCTATGCATGTGTGCGTCTGGGGAGATAGAATCCCAGGAACATGTCTTCCTGAGATGCCCATTATATAACGAAGCTCGCACAAAATGTATTGGTCCTCTCTTGGTTGGCTCCTCTGATCAGGATAAGATAGAGAAATTACTTTTAAATCCTGACCATACAGCGATACACCAGATAGCAAAATTCTGTTTTCTGGTTGTAAAAGCTCATCAGTCTTCAGGTAGCCACTTGGGTTAGATTCCCTCCCAAATAACTGACTTTTTAATTCTCAGTCTTTTATCTTTTTAAGACTAAATTATGTCCTTTTTACATTGTATTGTTGGTTTTAGATTTTAAAATGCTTGTATAATTTTACATAAATAGATTCACCATCTGGATATTTTAGACATTGAAATCCAGACATTGCAAAATTTTGCTCCTTGGTCGTAAAAGCTCATCAGTGTTCTGGTTGTCACTTGGGATAGGACTTTTTGATTTTAAATCTTATTGCCTTTTTTGTCATTCTATTTTACTCCTTTAAATGTATTCCATTGCAGCGTATTCTTAAGTCTGGTTTTAGTGATCAAAATGACCGCTTAATGTTGTTCCTTAGTAACCCTCTTGTTTTTAAAGTAGTTTTACCATTTGGTTATTGTAAGTTACTTTTGTGGTTTTTTATAATTGCTGGCTATGTGCTGTAACAATAAAATTCATTCATTCATTTGAAATGTTGGTATTGAAGGAGAGTTTTACCGATACTGTGGACTGCCAAAAAGACAAAAACAAAATAGATTGTAGAGCAAATCAAGCCTGAACTTTCCCTAGAAGCTAAAACTGAGGCTATAGTACTTTGTTCACATTATGAGAAGACGAGAGTCACTGGAAAATACAATAACGCTAGGAAAATTTGAAGGCAGCAGGAAAAGAGGAAGAACCAACATGAGATGGATTGGCTCAGTCAAGTAAGCCACAGCCCTGTTTGTAACACCTGAGCAAGGTTGTTAATGATAGGATGTTTTGGAGGTCATTAATTTATAGGGTCACTGTTAAGTCGGAAGTGACTTGATGGCACAACGCATATACACCCTAGTGCAAGCTTGTATTCCATTTATGGTGCCTACTGTGCACAAAAGTGAGGGGAAGCACAGGAGAAGGAAGAGCGTAAGAGCGGCTTCTGTGAACTTTCTTCATTTGTGGGAGCTTGGATCCAAGCCTGTGGCATTTCTTGTTACCTTGGCAGGAAAAGTAGAAATGGCTTCCAGTTGCAAGTATGCATTAAAGTGTTACTAATAGTTCACAGAAATAATTATAGTTTTTTAAATTGTGTGTGTATGTGCCGGGTTTTCTCCCACAAATATTTATTTTGTATTTCTATTGCAAGTAGTGGTGGTGGTAAAGATACTGAAGCTATGGAAGGATGTTTAATACTCAAACGTCCAGTAATGGATGACTTAGGTAAAATATATCCTTTAAGAAGGAAATGTGATGCAACATGGACATCTTTTATGAATTACTATTTTATGTGTGGATTTGATTCATATGCCTTGGGTATTAGTTTTCTAGAAACATTTTCTGAAATAGATTTATGTAAGATGAATAAATTATATGTGACTAACTGACAAAGAGAGGCATAAAATCATTTAATTAAATGCCTCCTTTATGACAGTGTTGGATTTTAAATTACCCAGCTCTAACAACACTGAGAGTTTTCAGGAAATTGATATCTGCATACAATTAAGAGCGCTTTCGAAAACGAATTTTCATACCATTGTTAACAAATTATTTGTTTAATGTAATAGGTGTTATTAAGAGAGCTGGTTTTG
>NW_015166146.1:2968-4050 GCF_001447785.1 Gekko japonicus | reverse complement strand
CCACACTCAGGCAGCAATTAGGAATGAGATGAAAGTTATATTGCTGAGCCTTTAGATAAAATGTGAATGTGAGAAGGCTACAGCTTATACCAATTGTAACTGGAATAGCTCCTCTTCCTTTTCTTTTCAGATACAGATGACTGTTTCACATGTCCAGAAGATCAATATCCAAGCAAGGACCAGGATGGATGCATCCCTAAAAAATTATAACCTTCCTCTCTATTGAAGAACCTCTAGGAATCAGTCTGGTTTCACTTGCTCTTTCTTTGTCCATGACCACAGCCTTAGTTCTAGGAACTTTCATTAAATACAGAGATACCCCCATTGTCAAAGCCAACAACAGGGATATCACGTATACTCTGCTCATCTCCCTCCTGTTCTGTTTCCTCTGCTCTTTGCTGTTTCTAGGAGAACCAAGCAAGATGACCTGCTTCCTCCGACAATCTGCTTTTGGCATCATATTCTCTGTGGCTGTGTCTTGTGTCTTGGCCAAAACCATCACTGTGGTGGTAGCTTTCATGGCTACCAAGCCAGGGTCTAGCATGAGGAAGTGGGTAGGGAAAAAAGTGGCCAGTTTCATTGTTGTCTCTTGCTCCCTTATTCAAGCAAGCATTTGTGCAGTGTGGCTGGGAACCTCTCCTCCTTTCCCCGCTTTTGACACTAAGTCCCTGACTGCAGAGATTATAGCAGAATGCAATGAAGGGTCTGTCATTATGTTTTACATTGTCCTGGGCTATATGGGACTTCTGTCCCTCATCAGCTTGCTTGTGGCCTTTGTTGCCCGGAAGTTGCCAGATAGTTTTAATGAGGCCAAATCCATCACCTTCAGCATGCTGATGTTTTGCAGTGTTTGGTTGTGTTTTGTTCCCACCTATCTGAGCACCAAAGGGAAACAGATGGTGGCTGTGGAGATCTTCTCTATCTTGGTCTCCAGTGCTGGCTTACTGGCTTGTATCTTTTCACCCAAGTGCTATGTAATCATGCTGCGGCCTGAACTCAATCAGAAGGAGCACCTCATGAGAAAAAATTAAGAAACTATATTTCATCTCTCTCTCTCTCTCTCTCTCTCTCTCTCTCTCTCT
>NW_015166146.1:0-2412 GCF_001447785.1 Gekko japonicus | reverse complement strand
TTAATTCTTCAGTACTTCTTTCTCTTGGTTCCAGTGACACAGAGAGTGCCATGAATGAGGTTGGAGAGTTATTTGTCTTCAGTATGAGTTTCAGAGGCTGCGGTCACACGGCCAGGAAAATGTGGGGGAGAAGCGTGGCTGTTTGCCCCGGGGAACATTAAAGCGCGGTTGCATGATCAGACCTCCTGTTGAGGTCCCGTGGGGTTCCGTGGAGGTCCCGTTCTTAAGGGGAGGTGCGGATCACACGGCAATCAGACTTCCTACTCTGCCACCGCGCCCCCCCTCTTCTGGGCTTCATCTTCTGCCTTGCCCCCTTTCCCCCACCTATCTGTCGCTCGCCTCAAGCCATGCGCTCGTTGGTGCTTTCTTCTGGCTGCTCTCCTCTTCTCTGCACGACGTACATTGTGTGTTTGTTTATTAAACTAATGTTTGTGCATGCTCTGTTTGGTGCATGTGCGCAATCATGGAGACCTGAAAAAAACACCATTTAGCTAGGGGACATGGGCGGGCGCTGGAACTACCTCCGGAAATGCGATCATACGCCCGCCCTTGCCCCGCGGTTTCCGGAAACTAGTACCTCCAAGGTACTAGTTTTTTACTCTGCGTTTTTGGCATTTAGCCACGGGTTACCGACAGAAGCTCTACACTTGCCAGATGTTGCCCTGTGATCGTGCCAGGAAACTTCGCCTCTCTTCCGTCTCTGAAGCATGGCTTATGCTCCGTGTGACCGCAGCCAGAGTTAACTATATTGCATGAGTTCTAAGATCTTATATTCTAAATTCTTTCTTTCCAGGGTATACTTTTCCAATCCCTATCCCCAAACATTCTGTAATTGGGAAAATGACATAAAATGTGAAGTAAAGACAGAAATGACTAGAGAATGCAATAAATATGTAGGAATAGAGGGAAAGGAAACAGATTAGTCAGATTCATGGAGGTCAAGGTTATCAGTGGCTACTGGCCATGGTGATTAAAGGGAGCCACCAAATTCAGAGGTAGTAAAGCTCTGAATGCCAGAGACAGGAGGCAACGTCAGTGGAAGGCCTCAGCCTCTGCACCCTGTTGTGTGCCCTCCAGAGTAATCAGTTGGCCATTGTGAGAAAACGGAAGTTGGCCTGATCAACCAGGGCTCTTATTAAGTTCTTAGGGAAGGGAGATAATCAAAGGTTGGGAAAGTGACACAAAGGAGAAGCATATGATGTATGTGTGAGTTCTCATGAATGACTTTCTTTTCCCCTTCAATGCCTATATGGGAGGCACTTTGATGATGTTGGCTGCAGCCTCTCAATATGTGTGTATGTATTTTTGTTCTCCATTTGTAAGTGTTCTCTGTCCATATGTTTTTCTCTGTGTGTATTGAATTGTTTTAGGTAGACTTGATTTTAAATGGTGTTTTAATGTTGAAATATTTTAATGTTTTGCCATTTGCCATCATTTCCGTGATGCCTGTTTCCTGCGGAAAGGTGGCATAGAAGTTCTTAGAAAATGAAATAAAATAAAATGAGGCCCAAAGCCTTGTGGCTAATAGCCACTGATGGACCTCTGCTCCATATGCTTATCTAATTCCCTTTTGAAGCCGTCCATGCTTGTAGCCGCCACCACTTCCTGTGGCAGTGAATTCCATGTGTTAACCACTCTTTGGGTGAAGAAGTAAATATACAGAAGGAAAAAGTCAGACATTAATAATATAAACCTGGATTAATTTTTGTCACAATTTTTCTACAAATATTGAGATTCTTAAAAAGGTTTGTGCTTCAAATAAGCCATCAATTTGATCGTACAGGAAATGTCATTGGGACACGATAAATCTTTTAATCTGTTCAGCAGTTAACATAACCTGATCAGCTAAAAGCAATGCTAATAATTACACCAAATATAGCACCAAAGATAAGATCAAGCAAAGACCAAAGCACATGTGATGTCCAGCAGGGGGAAAAGCCAATTTCCAATGTCACCCTAACATGGCTACTGAAAACCATACACAGATATCTTCCATGGGGAGTCTAAAGAAAATAGAACAAGAAATCTGGCAGTGGGGAGAGGATAGAAGAGTTTGGCCTGCAATGATTTTATCAGCAGTTTCTGACTTTTTAAAACTTCTACCATTTCTGTACTTCTATGATTTCTACAGTTGTTGTACTACAAATATATGTATGTATGTATATAATCACATAGCATCATTGAGCAAATGATCAGTTCCTATATTATGAACAGCCTTTTCAATTCCCCTCTTCCCCTCTGACCTCACAGCTCAACTAAGAGAAAGCTGCAACCCACATTTCAGAATGTTTTACAATATATTCTGGAGGAGAAAAAAAATGGTTGAGGAGCTGTGTATCTGTGATCTGTGTCTCCAGACCTAAATCTTCCCCTTTTTGTCCAGAGTACTACAAACTTTCAAAGAGCTCAACT
>NW_015166145.1:432-4623 GCF_001447785.1 Gekko japonicus | reverse complement strand
CTCAAATCTAACTATTTTACTGCAGACCAATACATGGCTACCCTCTGAAACAAAGGTCGAACTAAACAATTCTTCCCTATTTCTTCGAATTCCTGCATTCCAGTATCTCTTAAATATCTGTACCTTCATCAGAAGGCTTTCTCTGAAATTGTTCATCAGCATGTGGTCCTTCTTCCGGTTTTCATTAATCTTGTCAATTAATTGTTGAGTTCTTTCTTGCAGACTCTCAGTAGTTGAATCCAGGGCTATAAAATAATTTGAGGGTTTGCTCTTCGGCCCGGGTGTATTCACATTTGAACTAAGCACATGTGCATTTGGATGTTCTCTCCTAGATTACAAAAACAGTTTAAATAACATTATTTGAAATGTCCTAATATCTGACTTTGAGCTCAAAGCAGAATAGGTAAGAGAGAGTTATTTGGGGGAAGAGAGAGCTCTCTGGGGGAAAATGGTTCTACACATTCTCCATATATTTGACTTGAGAAAAAGGTCACTTTCTAGTTCCCTGAAGCTGTGCTCCACAACGTATGAATATGTTTGAAAAATGTTGGTGTCAAGCTTCCATTTCGTTGACCTTTATCTTCCAGTTATCCAGTTAATACCAAGATAAAGGGTAAAGGTAAAGGTTTCCCTTGCTCGAAAGCCAGTCAAATCCGACTCTAGGGATGTGGTGCTCATCTCTGTTACCAAGTCGAAGAGCCAGCGCTGTCCAAAGACATTTCCGTGGTCATGTGGCCGGCATTGACTAGATGCCAAGGTGCACGGAACACTGTTACCTTCCCACCAAAGCGGTACGCCGGTACCTATTTATCTACTTGCAATTTCTTGCTTTCGAACTGCTAAGTTGGCAGGAGCCGGGGCCAGAGACGGGATCTCACTCTGTCACACGGCAGTCGGGTCTCGAACTGCTGAACTACCGACCTTCTGGTCTGCAATTCAGCATCTTAACCACTGGAGCCACCGCAGCCCCTACCAAGGTCTGCTACAAATCTCTACTTCTGCAATATGGCAACCGTCAAAGTCTACCACAGCCTCTAATCTGGCTCGATGTCCATATCCCACTCTCTCACATTTGCTAAATTGTCAGATTAGGTTATGTTAATGAAAACATAATCGCTTTTGTTTTTCTTTAAAATTCTCTTACCTGGATGGGGTTTCAATTAGTTCATTTTTTTCTAAATTAATGAAAAATGGACTGTCTGGTTTGCCGTGCTCCTGCTCTCCCTCGTGGAGCTGAAATTCCTGATTAGACATAGCAGCCTTTAAAGAGAATGGAGAAGAAGACCTTCACAGCAAAGCCAAGGAAACCTGTTCCTTTTTATTACATAGCTGCTTTGAACTAGTGACTTAATGGGGGGGGGGATACGACCCAATTCAGCTCACTCCTGAATCCTGTTAAGCACAAATCCTGTTAAGCACAAACTGATTAGAACCTGACCCTAAACGTGCTGGCCAAAATTCAGGCGCTCCACTGTGCATGCTAATCTCAATTGCCCGTAGAGCTCTCGAGAGGAAAATGAAGTTTTCAATCTGTATACTGAAAACTCATGAACCTTTAAAAAAAGGTAAAGGTAAAGGTTCCCTTGCTCAAAAACCAGTCGAATCCGACTCTAGGGTTGCGGTGCTCATCTCCGTTTCAAAGCCGAAGAGCCAGCGCTGTCCGAAGACGTTTCCGTGGTCATGTGGCCGGCATGACTAAACACCAAGGCGCACGGAATGCTGTTCCCTTCCCACTGAAGCGGTCCCTATTTATCTACTTGCAATTTCTTGCTTTCGAACTGCTAGGCTGGCAGGAGCTGGAGCCAGAGACAGGAGTTCACTCCGTCTTGCGGCACCTGGGTCTCGAACTGCTGAACTACTGACCTTCCACAGCCTGCAGTTCAGCGTCTTAACCACTTGAGCCACCGCAGCTCCTCATGAACCTTTACACATTTTTAAAATAATTTTGTCAGAGAAGTTCTGGAACTCTGTTCCAGTGCGAAGTTCTGGAACTCTGTTCCGGTGCGCTCCCCCAGAAAAAAGGCCCTGGCTATATTCTAAGCCGTCTTGAGCTCCATAAGGAAGAAAGGCGGCTAATGAGTGTTTAAAATAATTAAAGAGCGGGGTTTTTTTAAAAAAAAACACCAAAACCCTAGAAGTTCACTCATATCTTATTTCTTAAATGGAAATCACGTCAGGCAACCATTTTGATAATGTGACACACACGCACACACACACATGTATACACCTAATTAATTAAACTAGAGAAAACAATTATAGTCATTGGCATTACTGAATATTTGTATTGTAAATGTATGTATCAATCATGCATAGGAGATGACCCTACAACTAATGCCCATAATCATATGTTCAAAACAAACATTTAGAATGAAGGAACGTAAATATCTCAATCATATAAATATTAAAACCACTTATAAGTTGTACAGTTCCAAACAGCAGCGATCAATCCACTTAAGTCACTTGTGCGTTATGGACAATGCCAGGATCCCAGTGTAATTCCGTTTCCCTGGTTTGTGGTGAGTCCTGGAAGACATAAAATCTGAATTTAATTCCACATAAAATATCAATCTAGTAGTAGTCAATAATTATTCTTTCCCACCCTCTGTGATGAACTTTTCTATGGTAGTGTGCTCCATAAAGGCAATTTACACTTCGGAACTGCATGTACAGGAGTGTGTGTTTTATTTTTATAAGAATCCGCAAACTACATCTGAAATAGGGAAACCCTGGGGATCCCCTGGAATTACAGCTCATCTGCAGACTACAGAGATCAGTTTCCCTGGAGAAAATGGATGCTTCAGAGGGTGGACTCTGTGGCCTTGTACCCTACTGGGGTCTCTGTCTTCCCCAGGCTCCATCCCCAAATCTCCAGGAGTTTCCCAAACCTGGAACTGGACAACTTTCCCTCCCCCCCCATCCCTCACTGGTGGCCAGGAGTACCTGCCAACCCCATTTCTTGCAATGCAATACAGGTGTCTACTGAAAAAAAACAGTTCATTGTATGCATTAATAAGGCAGACATCCCACTCTGCATTCTGCCTATTATGTGTAAGTGAGGATAGACAGGCCCATCTCTCTCGAACATAGATAACACCCAAGAGAGCGGGAATTACCGTTTCTCATTAAATAGTTCTGCCAGGGGCAGTTGGGCACATTCAATGTATTTATTTATTTTTATTCTATTTATTTAATCTGTACCCCATCCTCACTGCCGTGGCAGGCACAGGATGGCGTACAGTATATAATTATTAAAACAACAAGATATGTTAAGACACAAAAGTTAAATTAAAAACCATGGCATATAAAATTTTGATTTCAAGGAACATAGATATTCATAAAAGATGGCGGCGTTCTCTCAGCATTTGGTGGTCAGTTAAAACCAAACTCCGGGTTCTTGCCAGGCTGTTAGTTGTTAAGCTAGTGCTGATGTTGGAGGGCCAGGGCCACGCTATTAAAAGGCGGCGCCATAATCGAAAGCCTGGTGGAAAAGCTCCGTCTTACGGGCCCTGTGGAACTGTAAAAAGGTCCCGCAGGGCGCTGATGTCATCCGGGAGCTCATCCCACCAGTGAGAGGCCGCCACTGAAAAGGCCCCGGCCCTCGTCACAGCTAGCCTGGCTTCTTTAGGGCCTGAGAGAGCCAGATGGATTTGGCACCCCGATCTTATTGCTCTCTGGGGAATGTATGGGGAAAGGCGGTCCCTTAGGTAAGTAGGTCCCTGAACATATAGGGCTTTAAAGGCAAGAGCCAGCACCTTGAACCAAATCCGGTTCAGTCTACCTAAATGCTGTCTCTGAGGGACGCCCCTTCCTTCTATAGACAAAAGGGGTGCAATTCGTGTTGGGGGAGGGGAGAAGTGTTGCTTTCAGGTGCATTGCAGAGGGGGCAAAATTGGCCTTCACTCCTGACTCTGTGGGTTCTATCGGAGCTCAGGGAGTGACTCGAATTGGTCTCTACAATATGCTGGGGGCCTGCAGTGTTCCCTCTAAGCTGAGTTAGTGTGAGCTAGCCCACAGTTTTATAGCCTCCAACTCACACATTTTTGTCTCAGCTCAGGAAGGATGGCACCAGAGCAAACTAATTTAGGCAGTAGCCAAATCGTTCGTTCACAACTTCAATGCCCAGTAGCTCAGAAAGTGGAACTTTTGCTCACCAGATTCCACAGTTTAGAGGGAACATTGCTGGGGGGGGGG
>NW_015166145.1:0-280 GCF_001447785.1 Gekko japonicus | reverse complement strand
CCTATTTTGCTTGTTCAGATTTGCTGGGATAAAATTCCCAGCTACTCCAGATTCCTAAGAATTGAAGTGGAGAGATTTTGTTGGGCGGTTTTTCTCTGGGTGAAGGGGGTGCAAGCTGGAAAGGATTTGTCCTGGAGGACCGCAGTCCTTGATCAAGCCGTTGATTCCAGAGACACTGAGAAAGGAACAAAATATTTTAAAAGAAAATAATCGACAGTAGACTTCAATGGGCTGACACTGTGGCTTGCTTTTTCTGAGGTTTGTTCCTCCAGGACCTGAG
>NW_015166144.1:2501-4600 GCF_001447785.1 Gekko japonicus | reverse complement strand
TTTTTCCTTTATTTTCCCTTGTCTAGTGGTCTAGTCTGTAATTTCTTGCTTATTACTTTGGATTTGTTGTTTCAATTCTTCTGTTTGTTGTTTCAATTATTCTGTTTCATTCTTGATTTGTATTGTCAACTCATCCATTTTTAAGCTGATGGGTTCAATTTCCTTCTTTATTAGTGCGGGTAAAGTATCTTCCAGTGCATGTTTCATAGCTTGCCCCACAGCTTGCATCACGGCTTGCGTCACACTGCCTTGTATGGTTTCTTGTATGGTTTTATTTATTTCTTTCATTGTTGCTTGTGGGATAGCCATGTTTGTAAGTTTTAGTTGTACACTGCTTCCCACTTGCCCTGGCGATGAGATAGATGTTTTCCTACCACCACTTGTTCCTGAGGCCATAGACTTATAATTTATCTTTTTACTTGTATGGTATTCTTGGTTTGTATTATTTACTTGGGTATAATAATTATTTGGTATTTATTTATTTGGTTACCTCTTCTGCCTCCTATTTAATTCTTGTGTTGTTTATTTGCTTTCACTCTTGTTTTTATTTTTATGTAATTTTGTGTGGTTTATGTGTTCTAATTGTTCTATATATATTCTGTATGTTGCCAAAATCTACTATTAATGTTTATTATACTCCTTGCTCTTTTTTCCCTCTCTTATACCAAGTTTCTTTGAGTTTTTATTTTTCTTTCTATAGTCTGTTTCCTTTTCTCTTTCCTTCTTAGTACAGTCCTCTTTTCTCCCTAATTATATACTGCATGTGTTGCCTATCTTCTCTATCAGGCCGGTTCAATTTTCTTCCTTTCTCCTCTAGCGTCTTTCCCTGCTACTTCCGCCCTTTCAGTTTTCCAGTCTCTAAATCTCTCGCTTTTCAATTAACACCGATGCCGCTTTTCTGTCCCTTTATGGTGACATCTCCATCTGCTCCCTCCGCCTCTCTCCTCTGTCGCTCCGTCTCAGCCCCAGTGACGTCAGATCGCTCCTCCGCTCCTCCGTGTCTCCGCCTTTCCCATTTCTCCGCTCGCCTCCATTCGTTTCGACCCGGCTCCACACGGCTCCGTTTTGCACCCCTCACTCTTTGGATTGCTCGATCCTCTTAAAGCGGCGGTAACATCCTGTAGGGAAAAAATGTAGAAAAAAGAAAAACACTTTTTGCAGCTTGATTTTACTTATTATTTGCTAGCCTAGTTATCACTCCCTCTCCCTGTTTGTCTTTATATTTTGCACTTTATCGCTGTAGCCGCTTTCAAGCCTCCTTTAAATTATCCTTGGGTTATTTAATGCTGGAACTCTCCCAACCTCCCTTTATGTCCCTTATTTCTAGTTTTATTTTTTCTTGGTACTTAGCTTCGGTTTATCTTTTCTTTCTCTGCCTTTGACTCTGTTGCTCCCTCCTCGGCTTGTTGGCTCCCGGCGTGATTCAGCAGTCTCCGCCGTCGCTTCTCTCTGGAAACTTGACTTTCTCGCCCCAGGACAGCTAGAATTGGCCGGGGGGTCGCCACCCCACCGGGTCTTTACCAGATAAAGTTCCCTGCCTAGTCTTTCGTCCCTAGAAAGACTTCGAAACGTTGTAACCGTTTGAGAAAGTTAGTGAACAGAGGAGCGTGAGTGAAACACGTCCTCTGCTGTTGGAACCGGATCCGGAAGTCCCAAACCAACTTTCTTTTTGACTTTCTTGGCGTCGTGGGCTGTCTCTTTAAGTTTTTCCTCTGTTTGGATCGATTTTTTCACCAGCTCGGTGATCTGCTGCTGTTGCTTTGCTAAACTCTGGTTGGATGTGGTCATTTGCTGGTTAATACCATCGAGTCTTTCGTTTATGGGCTTGAGGAGCTCCAAAAGCATAGAGAACAGATCTCCTGTCTCTTCGGTCCTCAGACTTTGACCGCCCCGCCCACCTCTAGCTGGTTTTCCCCGATCGGTGACCATTTTCCACTTTGTTTACACTCGAAAACTTCCTTCACTCTTCTTCGATACAACGCCGAATTTTTACTGCAAACACAGCTAAGTCTCTCGCGCACAATAGCGATTCTCTTCTCTCCTCCCCCCCTCTATTTTCTTAACATAGTTCGGTTTGTTTATGCCTGGGGATCTTCCCC
>NW_015166144.1:0-1400 GCF_001447785.1 Gekko japonicus | reverse complement strand
GCTGAGTGCCCAAGGTCTTGGCACTCTCCAAGAGCCTCTTTCTAGAGCTCGTTGTATTTATTTCCACAACGGACCTTATTTCTAGTACAAGGCATAAGTCCATGCTTAACATCATTAAATTCATTTAAGGGGGGGGGCATTTTATACCGGCTGGACTTAAACTATACCTGGCCAAAACAGTACCATAGCTTATGTATGTTATTATGTTAGGCCCTCCCTCTTCAAGCTTTACACCCCTGGAAAAGATACCATCAAATTTTAAAGCATCTATCTTCCGATTTCCAACCAGTGCCTCTAATGCCAATTTATGTTTAGAAACTGGGTTGATTAGAGTGGAATGGTCTCCATAAATGCCTGCCTGGAACTATGCCACAGACCCTCCAATATTATTGCCCTAATCTTTAGGGACAGTCACTGTTCAAATTGGCTTAGAGCAGTTTATCAGAAGATACATCTATTTGGGTTCTCCTTTGAGTCCCTGCAGATAATGCCATTAGAACTGGCCAGGGCCATTATTAAACAAAGAATATACAGCACTGAAAGGCAAAACAATATTGCTAAAGCCTCAATCTATCTAGCCTCACAGAGAATGAAGTACATAGTTGCACCTACAACATACCTATCGCTCCTAGAGATTCTATCACACTGCAGGGCGTATTCTATGGCCAGATGTAATATCTATCTTTCAGCACTCCTAGAAGACCAGAATAAAAAGGTGCAATTGTGGTTCCGGGAAAATAGAAACAGTCAAACATATATTATTACATCGTGGCTGCTACGAAGATAGTAGAGCAAAGATCCTTTATCATATTTTAAAGAGGTTCTATGGGTATTCAGATGAGTTAGGCTAGAAACTTCTATTTGACTCTGACCCACAGGTCATATTGAATTGTGCTAAATTTTTAGCTATAGCCCAAAGAATTTGCAGAGATCAAGTACAGCAGAGTCCAAAAGGTTATGGGTAATTGAGAAAACAAATCCTCATGCAGGACTCTTTTTATAGCAGGAACTCCTTTGCAAGAGCCCTGAGTCACACCCCTAATGTAGCCAATCCTCCAAGAGCGTGCAGTAGCCCCTGTAAGAAGAGCTCTGTAAGCTCTTGGAGGATTGGCTACATTAGGGGTGTGTCACCTAATATGCAAAGGAGTTCCTGCTACAAAAAGAGCCCTGAATCCTGTATATAAACCTTGTTTTATTTCATATAACAAGAATTTTAAAAAATTATAAGATAATTTTAAAAACTGCTGCTATATACTCTATACATAATCCATATATAATTTCTGTTTTAGAAATGTTAAACACATTTTTTAAATTGTTACAATTATATTACTGATGCAGTTAAAATATGGCTGCAACCAATTTGTGCTCATTACGTACCAGATAAACTTGACTTGACTTAC
>NW_015166143.1:0-4621 GCF_001447785.1 Gekko japonicus | reverse complement strand
CAACATGGCTACCCACCTGAATCCACCTGGTTTGAGATTATTTTAAGGTCTGGATGATTCTGAGTAAATTATCTACAATTCCATCTGCAATATTATTATTTTTAAAAAAAAGGTCTGAGGAGAATTTGGGTGCTTAACGCCATTAAACCCTTTAATGATTTAATGGTTTATTCTCCGATTGGCGTGAAGAGGATTTATACGATTATCTCCCATTACCAGTAATAGGAATTGGATGCATAAATCCCCTACCATATTGTAGCGGAGGAGGCCCCTCTGTACGTCCGTGCGTCTGTGTGTGTTTTAATAAAAATGTAGGTTGCCAGGTCAGCTGTATTAATTCAAAAACATCTACAGTTTTCTTTAGACCCCCGTCTTATGTTTGACACTGCTGAGTAATCTATGGTTTGTAAAGCCAAAATTCATTAGGAGAAGGGGGGGGATTATAATAGAGCTGTCAGCCTGATGACTATACAAACGTCTCGACAAAAGAGCCCGGTTCCGTGCTAGGCTCATCCGCAAAGAGTGGTTTCTCCCATCCGTCCTACAATCTGTCCTGGAAACTGTACAAACGTCTTGACAAGAGAGCCCGGTTCCATGCTAGGTTCATCCGCAAAGAGTGGTTTCTCCCATCCGTCCTACAATCTGTCCTGGAAACTGTACAAACGTCTTGACAAGAGAGCCCGGTTCCATGCTAGGTTCATCCGCAAAGAGTGGTTTCTCCCATCCGTCCTACAATCTGTCCTGGAAACTGTACAAACGTCTTGACAAGAGAGCCCGGTTCCATGCTAGGTTCATCCGCAAAGAGTGGTTTCTCCCATCCGTCCTACAATCTAGTTAAATTTGCTAGAAGGGCAGAAATTAGGTATCGGTCTTATGCTCTTCCGTTAGGGAAAGTAACAAGAAAGGAAAGCAGTAAAAGAGTATCTGCTTTGCATGTAGGAGGTCTCCAGTTAAAAGGGATCAGATCAGAGGGGACATGAAAGATCTCCACCTGAGACCCTGAGAAGCCACTGCTAGTCAGAGGAGACAGTACTGACCTTGATAGACCAAAGTTCTGTCTCTGTGTGTTAAGGAAAGAGGAGGAGGAGGAGGAGGAGGAGGAGGAGGAGGTATTTATGACCTATGTTGGTTCTTCCCCCAGCCCACATCGAACGCAAACAGACGATAACCAGCAACCAAGCTTGTCATTCTTTTTATCGGTTAAAAAAAACCATCTTCACTATTTTGCATGCTAACTTAACAAAAGGTAAAGGTTTCCCTTGCTCGAAAGCCAGTCAAATCCAACTCTGCGGTTGCGGTGCTCATCTCCATTTCCAAGCTGAAGAGCCAGCACTGTCAGAAGACATTTCCGTGGTCATGTGGCCGACAGGACTAGACGCCGAGGCGCGCGGAACGCTGTCACCTTCCCACCGAAGCGGTACCTATTTATCCACTTGCAATTTCTTGCTTTCGAACTGCTAGGTTGGCAGGAGCTGGGTCCAGAGACAGGAGATCACTCTGTCACGCGGCACACTCGGGTCTCGAACTGCCAAACTGCACCCCTTCCAGTCTGAGGCTCAACGTCTTAACCTCTGAGCCACCGTGGCCCTGTTAATTTAACCAGCCATGCCCTGTACATACAACTATGATCTGTAATTCCATTTCATTGTCTGACAAAGTGTGCTTTGTACAGGAAAGCTCACACCTTGAACAAAACGTTGTTGGTCTTAAAGGTGCCCGACTGGACTCCAACTTTGTTCTGTTGCTTCAGAGCAACATGACTGCCCACTTGGCTCCATAAATGGCGTGTTTCCCCGCGTGATCCACCACACAATGTGCTCAATCAAGAGTGTATAAAAATCTGGGGAAAGGCATGTCGTTTACCTCCTGGGACTACCCTGTGGTAACGCCAGAGAGGCAGTTGCCAAGGTGGTGCAAACTGGATCGGTCCCATGCTTGTTCATGTCACCCGCATTGATTGACATGTCAGGGGTGCAAGAGATTGTACGCATTGGGACAAAGCCTTCAGCAGGCAGGCTCTGCTTCGAGGAATCACAGACAGATCAGACGTAATGCAAAACCCATGGTTCAAGTCAACGGTGGTTAGCGAGAACATCTGAACACGGGCCACGCCACTAACTATGGTGACTTAAAAAGGTAAAGGTGAAGGTTTCCCTTGCTCGAAAGCTAGTTGAATCTGACTCTAGGGGGTGGTGCTCATCTCCCTTTCCAAGCTGAAGAGCCAGCGCTGTCCAAAGTCGTCTCCATGGTCATGTGGCCGGCATGACTAGATGCTGAGGCGCACGGAACACTGTTACCTTCTGTTGGGTGTTACAAGTTAAAACACTTAAATATTTACTGGGATAATGATGTTTGTTAAGTCACATGTTTGTTTGTAAACAATCTATTTAGATAATAGGATGCCCGGGAACTTTGGAGCTAGTTTGTTAACTCTGATTGGAAACTAAGGTGTCAAGTATTAGCATTTTATGGCTTCTCTTCCGTCTTTGTGTTTCTTTGTTCTTACTGAGAAGACGCCATGCCATTCCAGTTTTACGTTTTAGCTGTAAGGATGTAGCCATTTTAGCTCTTTGCTATTTTCTATCCTGTGTACCTTTTCCCATGCTAGGTTATAGTAAACTTTTATATTCTCTTAAATACACACCATGGACTCAGTCTCTTTAATACTCTGCTGATTTACTTTAAACAAGAATCCCATCACCTTCCCACCGAAGTGGTACCTATTTATCTACTTGCAATTTCTTGCTCTCGAACTGCTAGGAGCTGGAACCAGAGACAGGAGCTCACTCCGCCATGAAGCACTCGGGTCTCGAACTGCCGAACTACCGACCTTCCGGTCCGCAGCTCAGGTGTCTTAACCTCTAAGCCACTGCAGCCATGGAGACTTAGGGCCTGTTAAATGAAGTTGGCTTACTAACTGCCGTTAAGTCAACTCTTACTTTGATGACCTTGTGAGAAGACAAGACTCATTGGAAATGACAATAACTCTAGGAAAAGTGGGAGACCCAACATGAAATGAGACACTTTGGAGGTCATTCATTCACGGCGGTAGTGGGCAGTACTGCTAAATCACAGCCAGCTCTGGTCTCACAAGCTGAGCAGGGTCAGCCCTTGGTTAGGATTAGATGGGAGACCACCAAGGTATTGGGTGAAATGTTAAAAAAAATAAATAATTTAACTTGGAAGCACTGAAGCTTTACACAGTGTCCCCGATTCTCCATGTTTCCCAGTTAAGGGGGGGATGCTGCTCAAACAAATGGCAAAGACGATCTGACTCCGATGGTAACGAGAGAAAGAAATTTTACATGCAAAAATAGAAGCCCGTCTTACAGGACATGTCCATGTAGGGACATGGAACTTAGTGTGAGCAGATTGACTTCAGAGCAGGTTAACTCACTGCAGCTCCAAGCCCAGGCAAAAGAGAGAAAACAAGAGAGGTCCAATATAAGACGAAACGGGAAGCGAGTGAGGGCCAAAGCGAGCGACCCAGTTTGGTGTCGTGGTGAAGTGCGTGGACTCTAATCCAGGATTCGATTCCCCACTCCTCCACTCACACCTGCTCGGTGACCTTGGAAAAGCCATAGTTCTGGCACAGCTGTTCTTGAAAAAGAGCAGGGGTCATTTCCTGCAGGAGCGCACAGGAGCGGAGCTCTGGCAGTAAAGAGCCCAGGGGGTGGGCACATGCAACAAGCCCCACCCCCTGCTTCCAGCAGCCCTCAGTCAGAGCAAGAAGCAGGCAGGTAAGTTGCAGAGCCTCCCCCCCGGCCCCCCGGTCCAAAACAGTCCAGTGGCACCTTTAAGACCAAGTTTTATTCAGGTACAAGCTCTCCCTCCTCTGTGAGGGCAGATTTGCGCGTCCCCCCCCCCCAATAGCTAGCAATCCAAAACAGTCCAGTGGAGCCTGAGCGGTGGGTGTTGCCTTCTGATACACGTCCGGTGATGTCAGGGGGTGTGTCATATGCAAATAAGTTATGCTAATGAGTTCCTGCACCTCTTTTTCTACTAAATGACCCCTGAAAACGAGCAGTTTCTGTTGGAGCTCTCCCAGCCCCACCTACCTGACAGGGTGTCTCTTGTGGGGAGGGGAAGGGAAAGGAGATTGTAAGCGGCTCTGAGACTCCCTTGGGTAGTGAAGGGCGGGGTATAAATCCAATGTCCTCTTCTTCTTCTTCTTCTTCTTCTTCTTCTTCTTCTTCTTCTTCTTCTTCTTCTTCTTCTTCTTCTTCTCCTCCTCCTTCTTCTTCAACATAGAACGGATGAGAGGGTGGGGCCAACTGCCAAGTGGACCTGAGTGAGAGATTTCTCTTAACCCTTTCCCTTCCGGATCCTCGTGCGCGCAGAGTTACAATACCCAACAAAAGGAAGTCCGGGGTTGCTACGCAGAGGCAGGCAATGGCAAACTACCTCTGCCCATCTGTTTCTTTGAAAACCCTACGGGGTCGCCATATTGGCTGTGACTTGACCGTACTTTCCACCACCACTGTGGCTTGTTGTTCTGATGAGCGATGTCCTTTGCTGGAAAAATCTATGGGCCGCACCAATTAAGTGGTACCGAAGAGCCCAGCTCCGGCTGGCATGTTTCAATCCATACAAGCGACCCACATACATCGGAAGATAAATT
>NW_015166142.1:0-4637 GCF_001447785.1 Gekko japonicus | reverse complement strand
CCGCCGAACCCGAAGCCCACCAGCCCCGAAATTGGACTTAACAGCGACAAAAATTTTTTACCTTCATGGAGAAAGACGCACTGAAGATCATACAACCCTTGGTTAAGAAGCAAAAAAAGGACAAAAGCAGGTCAGAATCCCCCAACTCCGTCAAACCTTCGGGCCCTGAAGATCGCCCTCCACACAAAATGGCGGCCGCAATTCCCGAGGCTGACAAAATCGCGCCTATAACTGCCGCTGATCTTAAAAAGGCACTAATGACCATGGAACAAAGTTTTTTCACACACGTTAATTCTATGTTTAAACCTCTTTATGATCGTCTTGAAACCACCGAAAAGAACTTAACTAAAACTAACCACACTGCAGAAATGGCGATCCAAAACAGCATTTCTAATCAAAACAACATACAGCAAATGCAACAAGCTGAAGAAATTTTAGCGGAGAAAACAATGAAGCTAGACTTGTCTCTACGCCAGAACAACTTAAAATTGAGAGGACTGGGGGAGAAAGTTGAAAAAGGAGGTGATTTAGCATTCCATTTATCAACTTGGCTAGCGCAAATAGTGGGCATCGAAGGCGACCTCTCTCCTCTGATCACTAAGGCATTTCGTTTGGGGCCCACCTCCCTGCTAAAAACGAGGTCCTCAAGAGATATCATGATCACTCTCCTAGACGCCAGATTCCGGAAAAGAATACTAGCCCATGCACGGAAGGAAGGCTACCTGGACTATCTCAACCAGCATATTGAAGTATACCCGGACCTCCCCAGAGAAGCTCTGCAGAAGCGGCGAGAACTAAAGCAAATTACCACTAACTTGCGAGAAGCAGATCTTAAATACACCTGGCAATCTCTGCTCGTCCTGCAGTTCACATTTAAAGGAAAATCACACAGAGTCTCCGACAAAGAAGGACTAAAACTTTTGTCTCATCTCAATATTTGCCCGGATATGGAGTACACAAATCAGACTAACAAAAGGCGTCATTCTACCTCGTCACCCGGTCTATTGGACACAGAAGAAACGGAAAACTGAACTCCTGCACGAAAGATCCTTTTGGAAAATGTTGATGCCTAATCGTCCGCCTTGTCGTGTAAAACTTAATTGCTGTCGTTGGCTAAGTATACTCAATGAACATCCTCATTTTCAGTCTATATCACCACTCCAGACAAGGCGAAACTGTTGTTTTTTCCTCATAAATTCCTCTTTTGAATGAAGACCTTACTGAAATTTCATAATATTCCTGTTAGTTAAATGATAGTTTTTAACTTCAGTTTTTTACTGTTAATGAATTATTAACTGCGTTTGATGAACTGTTAAATGTTTGATATTTTATAACGTTGCTGTTCTTATTAACTTTGAACTTATATTTTACCAATGGGGCTGGGGGGGAGGGGGAGGGGAAACCATGTATTGTCGCTCTAATTATCAGTTTTGTAGTCTCATCTCTGGATAAACGACTGGGGAGGTTTTTAGAAACCAAGGGCAGGGAGTTCCCCAGTCTTCCACCTCTAGACTTTAGAAGGTGGAAGAACAGAGAAAGACTGCAATTAAGGTTTTAGTAATAAGTGAGCTCACACAGTTATCCTCTCATCGACTTGAATCATAGTTAGTTACATATCACCTTGAAGCTTACAACTTGTTCTTAAATTCCTCTGCATAAAGATATATCCTTAAATAATCCAACAGAATTAATTGCACATAAAACAATCTGACTAGTTTAATTGTTAGAGTACAAAAGAAATATCTTTCTTATTGCTACAAACTTTAACCACTTACTGTGAGTAGGGCACAAACCTCAAGAACGCTGTTTTACCTCAATTCTTTGTTTCACATCCAAAAATTTACAATTTGGGGTTAAGCAAATCTACTTTCACAGATATAGAGACAACATAAAGTGAACTCACTTCACTGACACAAAACAAATTTCTCACAATATCCACGCAACTTAATGAAAGCTACTGATTAAGCAGTAGTAAATCGTACACAACTGATCCTGCATTATCCCACTACATCTATTACACAATTACCAATTAAAACAACAAACTTGACCAAACCAATTTCATACTGGGAATCTTTACACACAAGCACTAATAATTACAATCTGATAAAAGGAAAAAAATTATTACTATACCTGTTTTTATTGCACTGATTAAATAATACCTTGATTCGAATATTCCATATTTAATAATTAATTATAACCATTTGATTCTTCTCCTATACTAAGCACATCCTACTGGACAACCAACCCTCTGAGCATTAATCTCTACTCATATTGATACGTCCAACACAGAACTCTTCCTATATCATCCATTACAACTTCTCTCAAGAAATATTCTCCAACAGGTAAGATAACCACCTTGCATTAACCTTATAGATCATGGCTGGCTGCATCAAAGTTATATCAAACAATGTAAAGGGACTGAACCAGCCTATCAAGAAACGCAGAGTCTTCACAGACCTGATGAAACTAAACCCTGATATCATCCTTTTACAGGAAACACACCTAAAAAAATCAAACAATTCGGTTTTTAAAACCTCCAAATTCCCTATACAAATCCTAGCTCCAGGCAGCTCAAACTCACGAGGGGTGGCAGTTCTCATTTCTCGCAACTTACACTTCACACTAGAACAAACTATGTCTGATCCAAACGGCAGATATCTCTTTTTGAAAGGTAATCTAGATAATAACAAACTGACCATCGCCACACTCTATGCTCCCAACGAAGGACCGCTCAAATTCATAGAGTCCACTGTTAACCTCCTCCAGAAATGTGCTGAAGGAGATATCGTGCTGGGAGGTGATTTTAATTATATCATTGACAGGATCTTAGACAAATCCCATCACATCATATCTCAAATTACACCAAAAAAGAGACTCACTAAACTGGATTCCATATTGAAAGCTCACAACCTCACTGATATTTGGAGACTGAACCACCCAGGTGCACGTGACTATACTTACTTTTCAGCGAGCCACACAGTACATTCCAGGATAGACCTGATATTACTTTCATCCTCTCTCATACAACAAGTAGAAAATGTGAACATCACACCTCACAGATGGTCAGATCATGATTTACTTATATGCAATTTAATCAATCCAACAAAAAGAAAGACAAACACACACTGGTCTTTGAACGTAAATTTATTGAACAACCAGCTATTCACAGAACACCTGGAAGAGGAAATTAAAAATTATTTACAGAACAATGACAAACAGGAGACTTCCCCATGCACAGTCTGGGATGCTTTAAAGCCGGTGATCCGGGGCACAATAATATCGAAGGCCTCGCATCTGAAAAGAGAAAAAGACAGTTTAAAATTTGCAACCATACAGAACATCACACTCTTAGACCAGCAACACAAAAAAACTGGCTCATCAACCACCAGGAAAAAATTAGAAGCTGAACGTAAAAAACTAGAAATTCTAGATACCTCCACAATCCAAAAACAACTACTATATATCAAACAGAGATATTGGGTCAAATCACCACGTAGCCTAAAACTACTAGCTCATAAAGTAAAAGAACAAGCTAACAGTAAGCACATCTCCGCAATCGCAACCAAACAAGGGACAATAGAAAATCAAACTGATAAGATTTTACAAAGGTTTCATGAATACTACTCAGAATTGTATTCTCAAGTCCCGATAAACCAATCAACTTTTCAATCGGAATCCACTAAATTCCCAATACACACGAAATTATCAGAAGATGACAAGAATTTCATGGAGGCGCCCATATCAGAACAAGAAATAATTGATACTATTCGACTGCTTAAAAATGGGAAGACTCCTGGACCTGACGGATTCCCTTCGGAATTCTACAAAAAAATCAGGAGTCTCCTAACTAAGCAATTAGCAAAAACTTTTAACCACATTCTGGACACAGGTAACATACCTACCTCCTGGGAACTTGCAACCACAGTAGTGATCCCCAAACCAGACAGAAATCCATTATCTCCAACCTCATATCGCCCAATTTCCCTCCTTAACCAGGACCAAAAAATCTTTTCCTCTATACTATCCAATAGAAGTAATGTATTCATATCAAAATATATCCATCAAGACCAAGCGGGCTTCATACCCACCAGGGACCTTTCAGACAATACACTGAGAACTCTACAATTATTACAGCACTGTCAAGATTCTAAAACAGCCGCAGCATTCCTCTCCTTAGATATCGAAAAAGCATTTGATACGGTCTCCTTTAACTATCTCTACCACACTCTCCATGAAATGAACTTTGGCCCCAAATTTATCAAAACCATCCAATGTTTATATAAAAACCCAAATACGAAAATTAGAATAAATGGCTCTTTATCTAATACCATAAAACTCGAAAAAGGAACCAGACAGGGCTGCCCTCTTTCTCCTCTTCTTTTCGCCATAGCTATCGAACCATTAGCCCATGCAATACGCACAGAAAAGCTTATCAAAGGAATATCGACTAAACAAATGAACCACAAACTGTCGCTCTTTGCGGATGACATGCTGTTGTACATAACAGATCCAATAAACTCAATACCCCCATTAAAATTATTATTAAACTCCTTCAAAACAATATCGGGCCTCACCATCAATGATTCAAAAACACAAATATTCCCAATCTTGTTATCCCCAGAAACCAAAAACACCTT
>NW_015166141.1:0-4916 GCF_001447785.1 Gekko japonicus | reverse complement strand
TTCTTTCTTTCTTTCTTTCTTTCGACAAATTCCTGGAGGATAGGTCTACCAATAGTTATGAGTTGTGACTGTTAAATGGAACTTCAACATTCAGAGGCGGTATATCTTTGAGCAACAGCTGCTGGGGACAAACAACAGAGTATGGCTGCTTGCTGCTGAAAACAGAACTAGATGGCATGTTAGTCTGACTCAACTAGGTTTTTCTTATATTCTTTAAAAAGCATAAGCTTGCTACCTTCATCACCACGAAAACTGCTAGGGAATCAAACTGTAATGATATAGCAAAAGAAGGAATCTCTCTTTGGACTGCATGAATTAAGGAGAGAGAAAAGCACAATGCCTCCCACTTTTGGACTGAAGACAAGTTGTCCTAACTCCTGAGGGTAAAGCGCACCTCATAGAACATGTTGTGCCACATCTCTCTATGGTCTTTGACTGTCCTCTGCACTTACCAGCCTTCCCCAGGGAATGCCAGTATGCGCCACCTTGCGGCAGAAACAAGGCTGATGAGAAAGGCTGACGGAAAGGACTCCCCTTGTGGACTCTGGCATCTTTACCATCAGTTAGCCCTCCTGTGTCCATCTGCAGCTCTTTCTGCCTCCTCTGAGAAGGGAATCTGGACTATCTCCTCAATTGCTAAGGGCCAGACCACGGTATACACCCAGGCATCCCGAAGATCTTATGTTGAATCTTTCCCATTAATTTCAGCAGTTGTCAACTGCGTTCCAAGCCAATCTTGGCTGAAAAACTGGATATAAATGTCACTCATTAAATGGAAAGGCCATCTTGGAATGTACCCTTTCAGGCTGCTGGTGGTGGAAAGTGCCGCCAACTCACAGCTGACTTATGGTGACCCTGTGGTGTTTTCAAGGCAAGAGATATTCAGAGGTGATCTGCCATTGCCTGCCCTCTGTGACACAACCTTGGTATACCTTGGAGGTCTCCCATCCACATACTGGCCAGGACTGACCCTGCTTAGCTTCTGAGTTCTGATGAGAACGAGCTACCCTGGGCTATCCAGGTCAAGGCCCTTTTCAGGCTGCACTTGTTTAGCTTCCAAGTTCTGACGAGCTCTGGCTAGTCTGGACTATTCAGGCTGCAAACGCACACCTACCATCTCTTATTCCAACAAAAGCCTTTTCATTCACTCTTCCATTGAATCATTCTTTGACCTTCTTGCATCATCTGTCTGTCTGTCTGTCTGTCTGTCTGTCTTTCTAGAACCAGTTTGGTGTAGTGGTTAAGTGTGCAGACTCTAATATGGGAGAACCAGGTTTGATTCCCTACTCCTCCACATGCAGCTGCTGATGTGACCTTGGCTCAGTCACAAGTTCTCTCAGAGCTGTTCTCTCAAGGGCAGTTCTCAAAAGAGCTCTCTCAGCCCCACCTACCTCACAGGGTGTCTGTTGTGGGGAAGGGAAAGGGAAAGGGAAAGGAGATTGTAAACCACTCTGAGACTCCTTTGGATAGTGAAGGATGGGGTATAAATCCAATCTCCTCCTCTTCTTCATCATCATCATCATCGTCGTCGTCGTCTGTCTGTCATCTATCTGTCATCTATTTATTTTTGCGGTTTATCATCATTGTCTGTCTGTCATCTATTTATTTTTGCAGTTTATATTCCGCCCTACCCTGCAAATCTCCTGACAAAGATATGTAATCTTTCATTAAAATCTGCCTCCATTCCTGAGGATTGGAAGGTAGCTAATGTCACTCCCATCTTTAAAAAGGGTTCCAGAGGAGATCCGGGAAATTACAGGCCAGTCAGTCTGACGCAACCCTAGAGTCGGATTCGACTGGCTTTCAAGCATGGGAACCTTTACCTTTTTACCCTGCAAGCAGGCTCAGGGTGGCTTACAACATGTCATAAAACCGTAACCAATAAAGCCAAAAATTAACTGGAACAGGATTAGAGTTAACCAAATAATTTAAAAATACCTATACATAGCGGGCAGCTCGATGGTTAGCTCCAATTCCAGAGTACGCTAAGCTCATGCCAGGAGGGGCGGTGGATCAATTCTGATGGGATTAAAGTGCCGCACCTGGCGCCCATGGCGTAAGGGGCTTCCTGAAGCGCTTGAGGCAGGGGAGCCCGATGCTAAATGACGTACACTGCCTAAAGCAAAGGCCTAGCGGAACAGCTCTTGTCGAGCCTGCTTCCCAAACTCCCCAGGACTGTCTGCGTTTTCACGTTCTCATGTTCGGACAACCCGGAGCCCTTTCTTCTACTGCTCGGGGGGTTAATTCCTTTTTCTGTAGTCAAGCCTGGAGCAAGAATCATGCTTGTCGTAACACTCCCCCAGCTGGCTTTTGGCCAAAACCACCAAGTGCCTTTCCGAGACGTCTACCAGAGGTATGAAAAGCAACCTTATTTCCATAACGTCTTCTGCCACCGTTAATGCAGGGAACTTCTTATAAGTCAGCCGAGATTCCTGAATTAATATGCCCGGGAAGCTGCTTTTAGACATCGTGCGGGACCCAGCATGGAGACATTCGCTGTTATTGTTTTGTGTTGAAAGGTTCTTGGCGAATCCCCGTTGCGTTGTTAGAGGGACAAAGCACTGAGGTTCAATGCTGATGTGGATGAGGCCTGGCATCCCCTTGAGTGGGGGGAGTGACAGAAGGCATCCTCTTTCGATTTGGCTGATAAGAGGCCGTGTTTACTATGGTTCACCATGCATTACCCAGCCATCACTTGACATGTTAATGCACGTTGAAAGGAGATGGGTGACTGGCGTCTTCTTGCTGTGTCCTGCTTATCACTACTACTCAGGAGCGTAAGAACATAAGAGAAGCCAATATTGGATCAAGCCAATGGCCCATCCAGTCCAACACTCTGTCACACAGTGGCCAAAAATACCAGGTGCCATCAGGAGGTCCAGCAGTGGGGCCAGGACACTAGAAGCCCTCCCCACTGTTGCCCCCCCCCAAGCACCAAGAAGACAGAGCATCCCTTGCCCCAGACCGAGAGTTCCCATCTATACCTTGTGGCAAATAGCCACTGATGGACCTCTGCTCCATATGCTTATCCAATTCCCTCTTGAAGCCGTCCATGCTTGTAGCCAACACCACTTCCTGTGGCAGTGAGTTTCCATGTGTTAATCACTCTTTGGGTGAACGACTTCCTTTTATCCGTTCTAACCCGACTGCTCAGCAATTTCACGGAGTGCCCACGAGTTCTTGTACTGTGAGAAAGGGAGAAAAGTACCTCTTTCTCAGCCTGCCCTATCCCATGCATAATCTTATAAACCTCAATCATGTCACCCCTCAGCTGTCGTTTCTCCAAGCTAAAGAGCCCCAAGTGTTTTAACCTTTCTTCATAGGGAAAGTGTTCCAATCCTTTTATCATCCTAGTCGCCCTTTTATGCACTTTTTCCAATGCTGTAATATCCTTTTTGAGGTGTGGTGACCAGAACTGTACACAGTACTCCAAATGAGGTCGCACCATTGATTTAAAGAGGGGCACTATGATACTGGCTGATTTGTTTTCAGTTCCCTTCCTAATAATCCCCAGCATAGCATTGGTTTTTTTAATTGCAGTTGCACACTGTCTAGACATTTTCATTGAGTTATCTACTACGACTCCAAGATCTCTCTCTTGGTCAGTCTCTGCCAGTTCGGACCCCATCAATGTGTATTTATAGTTAGGATTTTTGGATCCAATGTGCATCATTTTTCACTTGGCCACACTGAGCTGTGTGTTCACAAAGGGTCATGAACTGTTGCCGGATGAGGCACTGGCTCCTTGTGGACAGACTGCATCTCTAATGCATGTGGATTCCAAGGACAATACAACAGGCCACAAGGCCAGTGTCCTGCCCATATGGCAACACTAGGGACTTGGGGGGAAAGACCCTTTAAAAAGAAAAGTATATGTTCTGTCCTTCAATGATTGCCCGATTGAATGTTCCCCTACACAGAATACTTCTCATGGAAAGCCAAGGCGTCAGGACAAAGGATTGCAGCCTGGACATGGTGATTTTTGAGTTTCAAACACATCACTCCCACTCGGAATCATTGGTGGTACAGTCTGGGCCAGGCTTGTCATTCTCACGAGTACCCATGTCAGTTCCTGGGGGGATTTTTCTAGAGACGGATATATGGGAACATCCTAGTTCACTCTGAGTTACGAATGACACCAAACACAAACTGGAAACTCAAGTGTGAATGCACCCTTGCAGACTGAACACGGATCAGCTGTTGAAGAGCACCTCTGGCACAAAACATGCAAAATATGCAACAAAACAGAATGTACATGATGTGTCTAGATGCAGCCTAGGCTATGTGCATTGTATAGATCATCGTATACGTGCTATTGTATAGATAGGTATTTTGTGCGACGTGCTATTGTATTGATCGGTATTTGTGAATCTCCTGCACTGTGAAGAGGGTTGGACTAGATGACCCTGGAGGTCCCCTTCCAACTCTATGATCCTTATGATTTTGTGTGGTGGTGGAAAGTCACAGCAGCCCCATAAGGTTTCAAGGCAAGGTATTAACAGAGGGGGTTGGGCATTGCCTGCCTCTGTGTCGCACCCCTTAAACCTCCTTGGGGGTCTCCCAACCAATGCTCCGTCTAAGCTGTGGAGTCTTGTGAGCAAAAATTCTACTTTGTGAGCTACGGCATTAAAGTTGTGAGCAAGTTGATTTGGATGCTCCATAAATTAGTCTGCCATGGAGCCCTCCTTCCTGAACTAAGACAAAAAAAAGTGTGAGCCGGAGGCTAAAAAACTGTGAGCTCGCTCTCACTAACTCGGCTTAGAGGGAACACTGCTCCCAACCAGGGCTGACCCTGATTCGCTTCCGAGATCTGACAAGATCAGGCTAGCCTGGGCTGTCCAGGTCAGGTTATGATAATAAATGGGTGAGTATTGCTGACTCTGGCGTGCAGGGCCCACACAGAGATCTTTCACATC
>NW_015166140.1:4262-4968 GCF_001447785.1 Gekko japonicus | reverse complement strand
TCACTAAGTGACTTGGATTGAATCTGAGTGGGCTGAAATCTCTTATTGTAGTTGGTATTGAACATTTCATTGCCTTACCATGAGCGCCTTACTGTCAGCAAGCTGCCATTCTGTTTTCTGTGACCTCTGTGTACATATCTTTACCCTGTTGCTGTCCTGCTTCTGTGCTGGAATGCATAAGATAACTACTGGTGGATGTGTGGGGGAGACGATGCTGTAATGCTTGCCTATTGCTATCTCATGAGAACTGCACCTGTGTTTTGTCTGATGTTCTGCCTGGTTCCCATGGACGGGGCGCGCAACCATTTCATTAGCCCGCCAGCGGGAAAGTTATTCATTGGATCTGTATCTGTTTGAAGTTCCTTTATTATGCTTGACCTAACTGTGTATCCCCAGTTCTAACAAAGAACGTGTTTGAGTATGTCTTCAACGCTTTGAAATAAATTTTGCTTTTCTTGAAAACGTGGATTTATTCTCGATGCTTGGGGATCCAACACTTACTCCTCTGTTGTTAGCAACAGGCTTCCGTGTGGTAATGCGATTACATTTACTTTGAAACTGATCTTTCATTCTAGTTTCATAACACCAAGTAACCAGACTTAATCGGATATGTGAGAAAGAGCTCACCGGACAGACTGTCAGGGCATGGTGTTCCCCATCCTGGGCTAGGGTTGCCAGGTCCCCCTTGTCCACTGGCAAGGAATAG
>NW_015166140.1:0-3918 GCF_001447785.1 Gekko japonicus | reverse complement strand
CAGGCTGTTCTTGCCCCAGCATGGAGCCGTTGGTCAAGCAAGGACCTCCAAGAGCCACCTAGGATCTTTAGAGGCACGTTCTCAAGACCATATCTACCTAGCCTTGCCTTCCCCTCTCAGACAAAACGCCCCCTTGCAGGTAAAGAAATAGATGTGGTAGGATTGGTTTTTTGCAGAATGCAGGTCCTTCAAGCTGAATTCCACCCTCTCAGTCGCGATCCAGCTGCAGCCCCTCTGCTCCAGCATGAAGTTGGTTCCTAAACAGTTGCATCCGTGGCTCAGTGATAGAGCGGCTGCTTGGCATGCAGAAGGTCCCAGGTTCAATCCCTGGCATCTCTAGTTAGAAAGAGCAAGAAGGAGGTGATGTGAAAGACCACTGAGACCCTGGAGAACCACTGCCAGTCTGAGTAGACAATACTGACGTTGATGTGGACGGATGGTCTGCATTCTCCAGTTAAAAAGACCAAGAAGGAGGTGATGTGAAAGACCTCCACCTGAGACTCTGGAGAGCTGTTACCACTCTGAGTAGACAATGCTGCCTTTGATGGACCGGTGGCCTGATCCAGCTTCACGTACTGTCCTCAAAATGGATCTTCTCCCATTTTCCCCCTTCCCCCCCAGTAGCCACCAACAATCCTTGAAAAACATTGCTGTGGATCAGAGGACCCCGGAGGACAAGAATCCCTACAGCACAGGGGGTTTCAGAGAAGGGAAGAATGCTACATGCCTGTGATGAGGATTCCGGTAACAAGCTCCTACAAACTCTGAAGATTTACGATGAAGCTGATCATCGAAGGTCACAGAAACGCCGGCTGTATCAGGAAGGCACACCGGAAAGGTCCACCAAGATCCCGATTCGTTTACAAGGAACTGCTGAGCCTGAAGACATAGCTGTAGATCCTCCTACTCCAGAGAACGCTCTGCCCAACAGAGACTTGTTGCCGGAGATGATCACTGGGGTTTAACATGATGTTGCGCTTTGTGTTAACTAAGCTTGTTGCTAACATTTTTCTTGTTCTTAATAGGCAGTATGTAAAATTGGGGGAGGAGGGGGAGCGGGCTCGGAAGCTCCTCACAACTTTCAGTTTCGACTGGAGGCTTACCTTCAGTAGTGCTTCGGAGCAGGGAGGAAGGTAAGCCGGTTACTTCCAGGACGACACTTTAAGTGACAGTAGGGTGCTTGTATTGGCTTTGGCTAATCAGTCACTTTGACAGCTAAATATTAAGTCAAGTCTAGTGGTGTTTAAACTTTACTTACCAAGTGTTGAGTTAAGCTAAGGGGGGGGGTTCAGTTTCTGTTTCGTTTAAAGGGGGGGTTCTGAGCTAACACTAGGACTGCAGGGAACTAACTTCAGTGAGCTGATATTACGTTTTAATATATATTCATATTGTTGCTTTAGTTGTTTTCTGTATAATTTAACCGCAGCTGATAACAACTTGGGGTGAGCCTTCATACTTTGTAGGGAACAAGGTGCGAACACAGCTGCAGACCAATACTCAGTGTACAGTGGTGTGGATAGGAACAGACTTCTAGTGCAGCATTACACTAAGCACACTAAGAGTAGGAGAACAGAGCAACGTACATTTTAATACATCAGATTAATTCTACCCAGAAGGCAAACAATTTATTGACATAAGGACTGTATAATCACAAGTAGTAGCATGAGGATAAGCTCGGTGAACATTAAAGGCTTGAATAATCCCATCAAGAGAAAGAGAGTGATACAACATCTTAAAAGAAGGCGACCAGACATACTCTTCATCCAGGAAACACATGCAAGGTCCTCAGAGGATCCTTTACTTAAGAGTCCCTTATACCCAATCCAACTTCAAGCACATGGCTCCTCTAAATCACGGGGTGTGGCCATTCTGATACGAAGTAAGATCAACTTCTACCAGGAGGCCATAATTAGGGACCCCCTTGGTAGATTCATATTTGTCAGGGGTACACTGGAAGGCACTAGCGTCACCCTGGCTTCCATATACGCTCCCAATAAAATGCAAATTCCATTCCTGGACGCAGCTTTAGCAGAACTAACGCAGTTCCAAGTTGGCGAACTGATAGTAGGTGCAGATTTGAATCACATAGCAGATGACTCTCTTGACAGATTAGGGAAGAATACCAAGGCCAAAACCAGACCACACAAGATAAACAGGTTAACTGCCCTCATGGGGAAATATCTTTTACGTGACACATGGAGGGAATTACACCCACGCGAGAAGGATTATACTTTCTACTCGCCTCTTCACAATTCCTTTACTAGAATAGATTATGTCTTGATTTCTGACACACTATTACCAAAATTGACCTGTATGGAAATTAGACCTCGCCATCTTACAGACCATGCCTGGATGGAGGGTGAGGTTGACTTAGGCGCACAGGCAATAACAGACCGTAAGTGGGCCTTTGACAGGAGCATTTTATTAAACGAACATGCTAGAGACAAAATAGAGAAGGACATAGAGTTTTTCTTCGAGGAAAACATCTCAGAGGAAATCTCCCCAGCTCTCTTGTGGGACACGATGAAAGCGGTAATGCGAGGTTCCCTGATGGCCACAACATCTGCGATTAGGAAAGAAAGGAGTAAATTGAAACAACAAACATTAGACAAAATAAAGACACTTGAACAAAGTCACAAACGTACAGGTAGTGACAATACTTACCGTGAACTCATGGCAGAACGTAAAACGTTGGAACACCTAGAAGTGACACAGGTACAAAGAAATTTAATTTATTTAAAGCAAAAGATGTGGCAAAAATCCCCGAAAAACTTACAAGTCCTGGCCTGGAGGGTGAAAGACAAACGGAAATCAACTTTCGTAGGCACTCTTAAGAAGGCTGACGGGATCCAAGCGCATGCGGCAAAAGATATAGCAAATGCCTTTGCGGATTATTACACCAAGTTATATGAATCAAGAAACCCGGATATCAAAGCCATGGATTTGTACTGGAGTACAACACCTTCCTTACCGGTGCTCTCCCGTGAAGATAAAGACCTAATGGAGGCTCCAATCAACCATAAAGAATTATTGGATACCATTAATAAATCCAAAAACAACAAGGCCACGGGCCCGGACGGTATACCAGCGGAATTTTATAAGACTTTCAATAAACCATTGCTAGACCACTTATTGCACACATGCAATGAGATACTAAGTAGAGGGATAGCGCCCCCATCTTGGTCTGATTCAGAGATAGTAGTGATCCATAAGGAGAACAAGGACCCAAAGAACCCCGCCTCATACAGGCCGATTTCCTTGCTGAACCACGACAACAAGATATTTACTTCAATCCTAGCCAACAGGATCAAATTATTCATTGCAAAGTACATCAACCCTGACCAAACGGGATTCATTCCGAACAGGCAAATATCAGACAGCATCCGCAGAACTCTAGATGTCATCGGTCATGGGAAAAGAGCAAAGGAAGAGTCCCTGATTATGGCGCTGGATTTTGAAAAAGCTTTCGATTCGGTGGAAATAACATACATACTGGAGCTTCTGAAGAGAACAGGGTTCGGGGAAAATTTCTTAAGAGGGATAGAGGCCCTATACAACGACAATAGGACAAAGGTAAGGGTCAACAATAGCAACTCAAGGTACTTTAACATCTCTAGGGGCACTAGACAAGGCTGCCCTCTTTCGCCGTTAATTTTTGCAATGTCTATTGAACCGCTGGCAGAGAATCCAAGGTCTAATGCGGCCCTCAAGGGAATGGACATCAAGGGAAAGGAACATAAAATCAGTTTGTACGCAGATGACCTGACGTTATATATCTCGAATCCGGTTGACTCCGTGGCAACACTGCATGACTCTTTGTCTAATTTTTCTGCAGTGTCCGGTCTACAGATAAACCTCACAAAATCAGAAATATACCCGATTAAGATCTCCAATCATACTGAGATGATTATTAAAACA
>NW_015166139.1:652-4818 GCF_001447785.1 Gekko japonicus | reverse complement strand
GACCTACACCTCTTGTTCAAAAACTGAAGTTATCTGGTGTGTTATAAGAACAACTACCTGTGATAATTGTGATTTGTGGGTAGTATCTCGTGTTTCGTCATATAATCCACAACCGGAGACCAAAACCTACTAAATTTCATGTGCGATGTATTGTTTGATGCCTGGGCCCCTTGATTTAAATTGTTGATTTTCGCCATGACAAACTGTTCCCAGAGCTTATCATGCCACGTAGATAGCGTAGGAGGATCGGGAGATTTCCATAGTGCAGCTATTGTTAATTTGGCCGTTGTTAGCAGTAGCGACGTGAGATGTCTCTTGTCCTCCTTTGTGGAGTCATCCCACTTATTCAGTAATATTGTTTCTGGTTTGAAGGAGATACTTTGGCTGGTCATTTCCTTAATGCGTAGGGTTACCTCCTTCCAGAATTGACTAATTACTGGACAACTCCACCAACAATGAATGTAAGAGCCTATCTGCCCACATCTCTTCCAGCACTTAGTGTTGCATACAATAATGTGACGATGACAACAACAACAAAAACCTTTCCTCTTTTTGAACGATTTTAAGCTTGATTTGGGACAGTATAACTTAGGGGTCTTCTATACAGCAACAAATCCCTGCTGCTGCGGCTGCTAATTCTGTGCCGCTGCAAAAGGAGCTTCCAGACGGAGGGCTCTTTCACATTTCCCTTGCCCTGTCCCTCCGTGGCGGCCATTCCCATCCCCACCCCCTACACCACCAGGGGCCTTTTCTCAGTTCCTCTGTAAACCTGAAAGAAGTCCCACGGTTGCAGAAAACTCCACAATCCAAATTAAAAAATATATATATCAGCAGATTAAAACAAACCCAAAGAACAGGAAGGATGCCTGAAGCTTTCAGGAGAAATGTCCATGGAACTAGTTGTTAGGGATTGCTAGGCAGCTACAACGTTGCCAGGCCTTCGGAGCTTTGGTTCCTGTAGAGCAAAGCTGCGGTGGGGAGCAGGAGTGGACTGGGAGGCTGCAACGGCCCCAGACAAGGTCCTGCCCTGACCAGTGCCTGGCAGTTTGCCTGGCAATTGTGTTCATGGTGAAGTTGGCTGCATGTCTACTTCTTAAATAGCAGGTTAGGCCATTTTTTTTAATCTGCCCAAGATTTGAGTAGAATTGCTTAATTGCCTTCACTACCTCTTAGCACTCTTATTCTCTATCTTGTGGTTTCTATCCCATTTTGGATGGGTTATTGGACTAGATCTTTTATTGTATTATATATGACTTAACATCATATAAAGCTCCAAATGTTTCTCAAATGTTAAGTCATACATGATTCATATTTGTTCATCCATTTCCTTAAATTACTGTTAGTTTTACTTTTATTGTATTAGTCTTCGACTGGCCTTGCTTTGGTGAGTTGGGTTGGGAATGTAAACACTTTCCTACTGAAGACCAAACGCGTTTCGGCCTCTAAGGGCCTTCCTCAGTGGTCACAATTATCGCCCCCAAAGTCTCCATGTATTCTCCAACCCAGACTTGGCAACCCTACTGTGTGGCAGGAATGTGTTGTCATTACCAAATGAGACAGTGTCTGAAACGTCAGGGCGGTGGAGCAGGAGAATCTGTTTCCACCCACCTGTTCGCTAGCAAGCCTGCCAATGGGGCAGCAGCAGCAGCCACAAAGCCTCCCGGTTGTTACATATAAGTCTCCCTTAGGACTACACCACTGAGCGAAGCTCGAAGAACTGCCACCAGCCTCAGGAGGCTTCCTCCAATATAAGTGTCTCTTTCTCCAGCGGAAGAGCCACGGAAGTTGCAGAAGGGCTCCTTGAGGCTGGAGGAACTTGCTCCAGCTTAATGCAGAACACTCTTCACAACCCATGCTGGAAGACAGAGAGCTGTGGACGGGTAGGGGAAAGCTACAACTGAGCATTCTAGAGGCATATTTTATCTCTATGAAACTGCACTTCATTTCAAATAATGTGAGGGAGGAAGAGAAAGTTCAATGAAAACCGATCCGCTCCCTTTCCCATGAAACGGGAAAAGCGAGCGCGGGGGGGGGACGCTTCCCATGCGCATAAACTGTTGAGCGAAGAAGGGGGGGAGTGGGCAGGAACACGGAGAAAACTGTCTAGAAATACTCACCAGAGCGAAGTTTGGCGGTCGAGCGCATACTCAGAGACTTTTAAAAACTTGCCGAGAGTAAACAAACGGGAAAGATGGTGGGCAAGAAGGACAAGGACAAGCTTTCAAAAGTAAAAGGCTTCGATAGTCCTAAACCGGAAGTGACCGGTGAGCTGACTAAGTCTATGGCTGAGTGTATGCGCCCTCTGCTGGAACAACTGAACAACTTCAAAGAGCAGATGTCAGTAGTAATGCAAAATATTACAGCACAGCAAACTCAAATAAATGATATGATACAGCTAATGAACCAAGACAATGAAAAAGTTAAGGAAGTGGCTGAAGTAACACAAAAAGTGAAGAAGAAAGTCCAAAAACTGGAAGTGAAACAAATCTCCATGGAAGACCAATTGCTGCAAGTTCAAATGGATAAGGCTAATATGGTCCTCCACTTCCAGGGTGTGCTGGAAAAATTGGGGGAGAATCTTAAGGAGGTTATGAGTAAACTGCTTGCCCAAGTGACAGAAATAAAGGTGGAGTTGTTGATGAGCGAAATGGATGTGGTCTATAGAGCATATTCTGGCTACATAAAGAAGAATAATCTGCCTGGGGAAATTGTTGTAAGATTCTCGAAGAGGCACATAAGGGATGCAGTCCTGAAAGCAGTATCTGGAGTACCCATGAAGGTGGGGGAAGATAATATCAGAACGCTGAAGGATATTCCATTTGATATAAGACAACGGAGAAAGAAATATAAAGAACGTGTGACTTATCTTCAGACAAACTCAATTGGATATAAATGGCTATTTCCAGAAGGCGTCACCTTCAAGATGAAAAACAAAAAAGAAAAGATTGACTCTGTTTTCAAAGCCAAAGAGTTTCTAAGGGTTCAGCTGCGAAAGTCAGAGGAAGATGGAAAAGAAGAAGACAGCAAATTGAGTGGAGAGCTGGAGTCGGGATCTTCCGGAGAGGACTCTCTGACGGAGCAAGGAGCTGCTGCTCCAAAAAGTCCTTATAAACTGAGGAGACGAGAAAGAGAAAAATAAAGGCTGAAGGACTCTGATTTGTGCCTTGAACTAATTGATACGCTGTGATGATCGGGTGGGTATTGTTCTTAGACAGTTAAAAGTGTAAAAGTTAAAGAAAAAGGGAAATTATATGAAATGTTTGACTCAGTTCATAATGATTTAAATGAGCTAAGGCTTAATGTAACTAAGCTTTTTGAAGATCTCCTCTCTTGGGTTTTTAGGTAGTAGTTGATTTTCTTTACTTTGTTCCCGTATATGTAGTTTCCCCTTTTCCCTTTTTTCTGTAGTATTTTGTAGTCTTATAAAAATAATAAAAAATCCCCTCCGGGGGCTTAAAAAGAAAAGAAAAGAAAAGAAAACCGATCCGATGTTTGCCAGTACTTACAACGCAACCTGCGGCAGAGAGGCTCTCCTTTTCTCCTTTTCCCGCAGCATATCCCATTCCAGCAGCATTAGTTTGATTTCGAGGCTCTTCAGAGTCAAAACATGCAAAGGTCAGAAGTTAATAATGGTATAAAGAACCCACTGATCAGACAGAAGGAAACAAAAGGCCTTTTGGCCTCAGGCCCTTTGGTGCCCCCCCACCTCCCAACCCAACAATAAATGCAAAAGAACTAAGAAACCTTTAAATAATTTTAGAATAAACCAGTGATCTTCTTTAGGCAGGCAGGCAGGCAGTTCCAGGGCCAGGGCCAGTTTTTTTTGCACACTAGGCAAGGCTACCTTCTGGCGCTGCCCCCCGCCCCCGTGCGCCCACCAGCGATTTGACGGCACTTTATATACACAATGCTGTATTACTGTATATAGTTTGCTGTAAATTGGATCCTGCTATGTAATTTTGCATCATTTAATGTGTGATTAAGGATATTTAAAATAACATTAAATAAAATAACAATACAGGTGTGATGGAATTGCACAGCAAAGCAGTCTTGCTGCTTGTATCAGAGAGTCAGGGAGTGCAAGAATTAATCTTCCCTGGAGAGAACAGCTTAGGTGATTGGCTGCTCTGCCCACTCTCTGATTGGCCAGCATCAGCTGAGAGAGA
>NW_015166139.1:0-358 GCF_001447785.1 Gekko japonicus | reverse complement strand
TCTTAGGGACAAGGAGAGTAACTCCCTGCCAGTGAAAGAGGTTGGGAAGAGAACCCTGGTCTGTGATAAAGGACAGTAGCTTAGACACCTCAAGAGTTAATGAAAAGCTGTATTATCTAAAGGAAAACCTGTCATATCTGAAGGAAGAAATCTAGAAACATCAATAAGAACTGTATCGTGCAGAAATTTACTATACAAAGTATCTCTCAAACAAAGAAAGAAATAGAAAGTCTTGAATGTTCTATGAATTCAGCTGTGCAAATATTAGAAAGTTTTTACCTCAGCAATCTCAATACATTGACTAGTCCATTTTTACATTTATTCCATGGCTGTTTAATAAAATCTTTGGCCCCGGTCA
>NW_015166138.1:4801-5357 GCF_001447785.1 Gekko japonicus | reverse complement strand
GCACAGTGAGGAGATGTTACTGCTAGCATATTCAGAGAAATTAAGACATTTCCTCACATTGTTCTTCCACAAATGGGCCCCTGTTTAAAAGTAAAGACGAATCCCCCAAATGCTTCAGCGATACCAAGAAGCGATTGTCTAAACTGACCCCATTTTACTCAGATCGCTGTAATGGGATGTTTTATAACTCCAAGAAGGCAGATGGAACCAGTGTTCCCTCTAAGCTGAGTTAGTGTGAGCTAGCTCACAGTTTTTTAGCCTCCGGCTCACACATTTTTGTCTCAGCTCAGGGAGCATGGCTCCAGGTAATTGATGCAGTGGCCACAATCGCTCGCTCATGACTTTAATGCCAGCAGCTCACCAAGTAGAATTTTTGCTCACGAGACTCCACAGCTTAGAGGGAGCAATGGATGCAACATTACGAAAGCCAATTTGGTGCACTGGTTAGGAGCACAGACTCTTATCTGGGAGAACCGGGTTTGATTCCCCACTCCTCGACATGCAGCTGCTAGTGTAACCTTGGGTCAGTCACAAGTTCTCTCAGAGCTGTTTTCTC
>NW_015166138.1:4296-4767 GCF_001447785.1 Gekko japonicus | reverse complement strand
ACAGGGTGTCTGTTGTGGGGAGGGGAAGGGAAAGGAGATTGTAAGCCGCCCTGAGACTCCCTCCGGTAGTGAAGGGCGGGGTATAAATCCAATCTCTTCTTCTTGTGCATAAGGCTGGATACCATATTTATGAGCTCAGTACTCCAGACTTCACTGAGTGGATGAGACGGCCTATAGCCTGTTTTTTGCTGGGGTTGACCAGGCTCCATGAAGATGGAGAACATTGGCTACCTTGAACCAGAGTGTATGCCTTGGTAACATGTTGTTTGTTCCCAGGGTTCACCTGTTGCTTCTCTATAAAATACCCAAAGCCAGGGGTCATTTCCTGCAAGAGCGCACAGGAGCGGAGCTCCGGCAGTAAAGAGCCCAGGGGACGGGCACATGCAACAAGCCCCACCCCCTGCTCTTAGCAGCCCCAGACCATGAGGAGCAAGAAGCCTCCTTCCTTCTCTCCCACTTTCTTTCCCTCTT
>NW_015166138.1:0-4252 GCF_001447785.1 Gekko japonicus | reverse complement strand
CCTCCTCCTTTCCTTCTGTTTTTGCCCTCCTTTCTTCCTGCACAGATCTGCGCGTTTCCCCCCCACCCAGCTAGCAATGCAAAACAGTCCAGTGGAGCCTGAGTGGTGGGTGTTGCCTTCTGACACACTTCCGGTGATGTCAGGGGTGTGGCATATGCAAATAAGTTATGCTAATGAGCTCCTACACCTCTTTTTCTACTAAATGACCCCTGCCCGAAGCAATGCACAAGGTAGTAATGTGCATCCAGCACAGACCTGCGGTGATGTCGGGGTGTGTGGCATATGCAAATGAGTTATGCCAATGAGCTCCTGCACCTCTTTTTCTACGAAATGACCCCTGCCCAAAGCAGTGCACAAGCTAGTAATGTGCATCCAGTACAGACCTTCTCATTGTTTACTCTGAGCCCTAGTTTAATAAGGCACTGCAGGATTAAAGAAAAGCTGGTAGCATATGACTCAGTGTCCTCCTCTCACGTGGCGCTCAATGCAACAATTGGATTACATGGACAGTCATGGAAACTCGCAGTGTGCGTCCGTGAAGAAAGTGGAAGGGCGGGGTATAAATCCAATCTCTTCTTCTTCTTCTTACTTGGAGCCCTAGTTTAATAAGGCACTGCAGGATTAAAGAAAAGCTGCCGGCGTATTATTCAGTGTCCTCCTCTCACGTGGCGCTTAATGCAACAATTGGATTATATGGACAGTCATGGAAACTTGCAGTGTGTGTCCATGAAGAAAGTATATAAAGATTGGCGCATGATGCACCCAGTTTCCCTTAGTGGGAAAACCCCTCTTGACAGATGATCGCTTAGTTAAGCCGTCTTTTGTCCTAATGAACGGGAGAAGGCCTCAGCCGTAACCCCGGGCTCTCTTGTGCTTCTCTTCCAGTGAATGAGTTCACAGTGATTAGGAAGAAGTTCAAGTGTCCCTACTGCAGCTTCTCAGCCATGCACCAGTGCATCTTGAAGAGGCACATGCGTTCCCACACCGGAGAAAGACCCTACCCTTGCGAAATCTGTGGAAAGAAGTTCACCCGCCGAGAGCACATGAAACGGCACACCTTGGTAAGTTGGAGCCGTTGGGAGTGTCCAGGGCTTTTTTTGTAGAAAAAGCCCAGCAGGAACTCATTAGCATAATAGGCCATACCCAACAGCAGGAACTCATTAGCATATTAGGCCACACCCATGACAACACAGCTCATTAGCCTATTAGGCCACACCCCGGTGTTACCAGAAGTGTGGTCATCCAGCCACACCCACCTTTTGCTTCTTATTCTGTTTTGTTGTCAAAACCCAGGGCTTTTTTTGGAGCAGGAACTCCTTTGCATGTGAGGCCACACACCCCTAATGTAGCCAATCCTAATGAGTTTCTGCTGTTGGGTGTGGCCTATTATGCTAATGAGTTCCTGCTGGGTGTGGCCAACTTGGGAGCCAGCCGGAACTCCGTTCCTGTGCGTTCCTGCCCAAAAATAGCCCTGGGAGTGTCCATGTGTGGGGGGGGTCACTCCACCAGTGGAGAAGATGACCCACGACTGAACTGTGTATGTTGGCCTTGCCCATCAGGCATCTTTCTTTCGGCGGTGTCGTGATTTTTGACGCCGTTGTGTAGAGAGAAGTGGCCGCTTCAAGAATGGACATGCGATGGGAGTCAAAAGATTCACTGAAGAGTCCAGTGGCCACCAGACTTAACAGATTTATCGAAGTGTCAACTGTGGGCTTCGCACTTCACCAGATGCTGCAAAGTAGGGTTCCCAAATCCCCCCGGGGGGCAGAATTCCCCCCGGTTTCGAGCCCCGATTCCCGCTCCCGTGGAATCGGGGCCCGGGGGAACCCCCACCCCCACCACTCTTTGTTTTCCCCTCAAATGGCGTGGCCCCGCCCAGCGTGTGACGTCACTTCCGGGTGACGCTCCGGAAGCGCGCGCACGCACGCATCCCCGGCCGGCTCCCGGAGTGATTGGAAGCTCCCCCGCCGGTAAGTTTTTCCTAGGTCATTAAAGGGTCCAGTGAGGATCGATGGATGGAGGTCCTTCACCATTTCCGTAACTTCATGCAAGCGCACAGAGCCTTCATTTTCTAGTGCTCCAGGAACTTCGAGTCCCTTATTCATTTTATTTTATTTAAATTCTTTCTCGCCCTCCCGGCCAAGGGCGGCTCAGAGCGGCTTACAAACAGATAAAAATTCCAACGATGCATGTAACACGATAAAAATTGATATACATACAGTGTTAAAATACAATGTTTAAAGGTAAAGGTTCCCTTGCTCGAAAACCAGTCAAATCCGACTCTAGGGTTGCGGTGCTCATCTCCGTTTCAAAGCCGAAGAGCCAGCGCTGTCCAAAGACGTTTCCGTGGTCATGTGGTTGGGATGACTAAACACCAAGGCGCACGGAACGCTGTTACCTTCCCACCGAAGTGGTCCCTATTTATCTACTTGCAATTTCTTGCTTTCGAACTGCTAGGTTGGCAGGAGCTGGGACCAGAGACGGGAGCTCACCCCGTCATGCGGCACACTCGGGTCTCGAACTGCTGAACTACCGACCTTCCACAGCCTGCAGTTCAGCATCTTAACCGCTTGAGCCACCGCAGCTCAATGTTTAAAACCAAACATAAAATAAAGTGCCAGGTTTTGTGGCGTCAGCTCCATTGGACTGCTTCAGATGTAATAGAAAATTACTTCAGATGTCATTAAGTGGGATTGGCTCGGGCAGTAGTTAAAGGGTCCAGCGGGTCAGGGCTCTTCCACCATAAGGTGTCAATTGCTATCACTGATAGCAATGGTGGTCATGGTGGCAGCTCCAAAGGCCTGGTGGAAGAGCTCCGTCTTGCAGGCCCTGCGGAACCGTAAAAGGTCCCACAGGGTCCTTATCTCCTCCAGGAGCTCCTTCTGGGAGCTCATAGCAAGGGGGGGGGGACTGAAGGGATCTGGGTCTGAACCAGCCTGGATAGAAGAAAGCTCGGGCCAAATGTAATGATTAGGTTTTCAGTTTGGTGTAGTGGTTAAGTGCATGGACTCTAATCTGGGAGAACCGGGTTTGATTCCCCACTCCTCCATTTGCAGCTGTTGGATGACCTTGGGCAAGCCGTAGTTCTGATAAGAGCTGTTCTTTAAAAAGAGCAGTTTCTTTCAGAGCTCTCTCGGCCCCACCTACCTCCCAGCGTGTCTGTTGTGGGGAGGGGAAGGGAAAGGAGTTTGTGAGCGGCTCTGAGGCTCCCTTGGGTATCTCTTCTTCTTCTCTTTTTCTTCTCTTCTACTTTGTTTCGGAGTGCAGGCATTATGGGAGGGGGAGAAAAAAGTACATTGTTTCTCGCTCTCCACCCCATACGTAATTCTTTAAACCTCTGTCCAGTCACGTCCCCCCCACCCCCCAGTTGTCTTTTTTGCTAAACCGAAACCAGGAAAAGGTGTTTCAAACCCTGAATCGTCTTGCTCGCTCTCTTCCGTACCCTTTCTAATATTTTGACGTACTTTTGAGATACAGTGACCAAAACTGGACAGTGTACTCCAAATGAGGCCTCACCCTTGGTCTAAACCACAGGGGCATTACCACACTGGCGGTTTTATTTTTGACTCCTTTCCTAATAATCCCCAGTGCGGAGTTTGCCTTTTTCACCTCTGCAGCACTATGGGTTGGACACTTCCATCGAGCTGTGCACTACGACCCCAAGATCTCCTTCCCTCTCATTCTCGACAAGCTTAGACCCCATTCGCCATTCCTTGAAGCTGGGATTTTTTTGTGTGTGTTCCAGTATGCCATCACCTTACACTGATCTACCGTGAGCTTCATTGGCCACGTTGTTGCCCATTCCCCTAAATTAGATCCTACTTGAGCTCTTTGCAATCCTCCATGGTTTTCGCCATCCTGAATAATTTGCCATCATCCGCGAAGTTGGCCTCTGACAATTAAATCTGTGGGAGTGGGGCATCCATTAATGTTGACTCAGATGGGATGCATTCCACTAGTGCTGGTGTGAGGCTTCTTCCCTGGACGCAAGAAGGTGAAGAGTGCAGGGGGTTGGACTAGATGACCCACAAGGTCCCTTCCTTCCAACTCTAACATTCTGTGATTCTATGATTCTGTGACTTTCTTGATTTGACTGGCATACTCCCAATAATGGTTATTGGCCCTCCTCCCAATGATGTTTACATTGGGGGCGGGGCTGTGTTTGGGTTTTTAAAAAAAAAATTAATGTGTGCATATGCATGTGAGTGTGTGTGCAGATGGAGGTTATGGCGACCTCTGGTGACTGACCCCT